>NC_060280.1:11113032-11442728 GCF_021613505.1 Equus quagga
GGGGGGGGGGGGGGGGGGGGGGGGGGGGGGGGGGGGGGGGGGTTTATTCATTCATCCGTTGATGCAGCCACTTCCGAGTCAGCCGCTGTTATGAGCACTCAGGGATACATTGGTGAATAAAACAGTTACTGAGAGAGAGATCTTAAACATATCATTACACTCCTAATTATTTCATTAAAATTCTGATAAGTGATACAAAAGGCAGACAGGTGGCAGAGGAGTGTGTCACAGGGGGACTTTCTGGAGCCTGGGGAGGGGGTAGTTTTCCCCGAAGACCTGAAGGCTCCCCTGAGGAACATCTGCTCTCACATAGGAAGGATGATTAGGAATTCGTCCAGCAGTGAGTAGCGCTGGGAATGAGGGCTAGGAAAAGCAGCCCTGGCAGAGAGAGCAACATGTGCAAAGGCCCTGGGGAGAGAAGCTACCTGCCATATTTGAGGAACCAGATAGGATTAGGGAGAAGTCCAAGGGGCTGCTTCTGTGCTTGTACGCTTGTTTGTTTTTGTTTAGTTTGGGGGAGGACAAAGGTCAGCAGCCCCAGAGCCCTGGGGAGGAAGGACCATTGGAGGGGGAGTCAAGGAGTCAGTCTATTGATCCTGACTCTGATGCTGACCCCTGGATCAGCCCAGGCGAGGAGGAACTGCAGCTTGAGAGGAAGTAGTGGGATAGTCCTAGCAAGAGCCCTGTGACCCCTGGGGCTGAGCAAGGCTGGTCCACAGAGCAGCCCCCTCAGCAGGTGCTTGGTAAATCTCCCCTCCCCCACTCCTGCCCCACCACTGCCGTTGCTGAGGAAGGAAACGTGCTCCTTATTTCATCAAGGGCCAATCTTCCAGAACCAGCCCCAAATCTAGAAGACTGCACGTCTCTCAGCAGTTATTTAGACCTCATGTCATTATCAATCCTCACCCCAGGGGCACTGTGTATGATGGTTAAGAACGGGCTCTGGAGTCAGACTGCCCGGGTTTGAATCCTGAGGTTGTCCTTTACCAGCTGTGTGACCTCAGGCAGATCTCTTAACCTCTCTGTGTCCTCGTCTACAAAATGAGGAGAACGACTAATTCACTTGATAGAGTTGTTATAAAAATTAAATGAGATAACGCACGTAAACATCGGGACACATAGGTGGAAGTCCGCAATAAATAGCAGGTTTATTATGATTATGATTATGATTATTTCATTAATGTCATCATCACAGCAACCACATGGCACACGTCTACAATGTTCCAGAAACCGAGCTAAGTATTTCATATCCTTTATTTTGAATGCTCCCACAAGCTTGGTATAATGATCCCCATTTTCTAAATGAGGAAACTGAGGCTCAGAGGAATTAAGTGACACAGCTATTAAGGGACAGTGAGGATCCAAAGCCAGGCCCCCAAAGCCGTTCACTCTCCACATTTCTTTCCCAAGTTAGCCACTTCTCCACAAAGCTCTGTAATATCCTGTTAATTACGACTAATGAGCGTGGGGTGCTAAATACTACCTGTTCATCGATTTGCAGATTTTCAATATCATTCCTTGCCCCAGGAGAGCTCTCCAGGGGACGATGATTACCATACAATTCTTTGGGGGAAATGAAACAACAGCTGGCCCTGCCAATCACCATGGCAACACTCCTATAAGTACACAGCATGGTGTCAACAGAAAAAATTTATATATACTTATATATTCTGTATTTGCCCTTAGTCGCTATGTTACACACTGAGGGCTGATGACACTGTCGGGGCTCAGGTGGAGGTGTTTTTGATCAGCTCCTGAATCCCTCCCACTCCTGGCTGTTTCTAAGACCCCACCGAGCCAGGCACAGGCAGGGAGAGAGGTTGCTAGGGAAAAGGGAACATTGCCAAGCTCTGGCCACAGCAGCACAGGCTTCACGCAGGCAGCCTGGATGCATGGGGACAGGGCTGGTGTTGTGGGTGCGTGACCTGTAGAGCAGCAGGGGCCCTGCCCTCACAGGGCCCTGCGCTTGGTTTAGTAGTCTGCTGACACCATCTTGAAGTCCTTAACAGTCTTTGAACAAGGGGCCCCACACGTCCATTCTGCCACGAGCCCCACAAACTACACAGCAGGTCCTGTGTGAGGAGCGAGCGATGGACAGGCACATAGTGCATTTCTTTCTGGGATGGCATTTTCTCCCTCTTTTCGCCTCCTTCTCAGATATGCCAACCCACCCAACACTCTAGCTCAGGAGTTTTTTTAAAAAACTCAATAGTCTTCCCCCAGAGAATGCAGCCAGGACAATGCCACCAGAACTGAGTCACTCATAACCCTACAAATCACGGTTGCTTGGGATGCGGTGCCTGTTAGGTGCCAGCCACCATACTCAGCCGAGACTGACATTATTTCTGATCCAAAAGGTGTGTATGTATTATCAGCCCCGTTTCACAGTTGAGGACACTGAGGCTCAGAGATTCAGTGACTTTCCCAAGATCACACAGTACATGGATCACAAATCTTCTGACCTTTCCCAAAGGCCTCTCTCAAAGGTTGCTGCCACGTCTGGCCTGGGCCCAGGTGGCTCTGCCATCTGTGGGAGCAACGACCATTCCCAGTCTCATGCTCAGAGTGTCTGGCTCCCGTGACGTCATCCGCACTAGGATGAGACACTGGCCAGGCTGGGGAGGGAACTGACATCGTGGGAGGCTGCAGACGGGATGGGGGACACATCAGTGAAGAAGAGCTAACTCCCCACTGGGCAAACTGACCAATGGGAACAGGGGTTGCGAGGGAGCCGAGCACATCATCCCCTCTGCTTCCTCTCTCTACCGCAGCTCCACGACCATCTCCCCGTGCTGCCCACCCGGAGAAGGCCCGTGCAGCAGGCCAGGAGACCCTGTGAGGGACCGGCTGTGCTTCTCCACGGCTCTTCGAGAAATAATGGCATCAAGGTAACACCCCATTTGGCACCGCTTCACACCCGTCTTTGCCTGATTTCCCTTTCGTCTTGCCTTTGCTGCCCTGGGTTTGCATTCCCCAAATGAAACATCCAAACCCAACTTTTGCCTCAGGCTCTGTTTTCTAGAGAAGCTGGTCTAAGACACATCTAGGAAAACTGCCTTCCCACTCAGCCCAGAGTATGGCGGAGCTTCCATGAGCCGAACTTGGGAATGAGATGTGACGTGTGGTTCTTCCGTCTCCCACAGCTGCAGGGACGGCCCCCACTGGCAAGACCTGGTGGTCATTTACAGCCTTCTGACCAGCACCGGTCCTCTTCCTCCCTCTGCCCACCCCATCCTAGTCTTACAGGGACCCTCCCATCCCACCCAGAGCCATGGTTAATTGGGCCCGCGGGGACACCTTATCCGAGTTAAACCAATGAATTCCTCCTTCCTTGGGGTTTTAAACTCGGGCCTCAGTGACTCAGTCTCTGCTTCTCTTTACACACACCACCCCAAACCCACACCCGCGGTGTCTACAGCTCTAAGTGAGAAATCTTGGGAGTGCTCAGTGGCCGTGCTTCCTGCCATCTGGACAAAGTCAATCTGTAGCATGAGAGAGGAATTCTACCAACACGCAGAGAGAGGCCGCGGCAGGAGCTAAGAGCGAGCCCTCCTGGCGTCCCCACGGGGGGCCTTCTGTCCCCTGAAGCTCAGCTGCTCTTCTGCTCCTCTTGGGGTTAGTCTTCTGTGCTCATCCTTTACCTTCCATTAAATGTGCCCCGTTACCTAATCCTGGTCTCATTGAGTTTCTGTCATTTGCAGCCAAAGCCCCACTAGCACAGTGTCTTCCCATGGGGTGGGGGGGGGGGGGGGGGGTGCCAGAATGCGGAAGTGGGGAGAGGCTGAGTTTTGGAGCCCAATACACCTGGGTTTGACCTTTGAACTCCATCACTTTCTGTCTTTGGACCATGGGAAGTAGTTTAACCTCTCTGTGCCTCAGTTTCCTCACCTGAGAAATCAGGAAAATAATACCATCTTTCAAGGCAGTGGGAGGATCTAAGGAGATCGTGTTACTACACGCTCAGCACAGACCCCTCCGCGGTGTCTGCTCACGAGGCTGACTCCCTTTCCCCATCTTCCGTGTTCGCGGTGGGACTACCTGTAGGGGCAGGTTTTGCTTCAGCCCCAGGTCCCACCGGGTTTGCTCATAAAGCTCTGTTAGTCACTCCAAACTGTCCTCAGCCCCAGCATCTTAGACTGAGGAAACAAAACCTCGAGGCCTCCCCCAGAAATCAAAGACTCCTAAATTCTCATCATGAAAGCATCCCTCACAGAGAGCACAGCTCCAGCTTTCACACTGGACTGCTCTGAAAATCTTTAAAGAGTGCTCATTCAACTTGGACCTGAATATCTCTAGTGACAGGAAACTCCCTCCCTCCCAAAGGCAGCACATTCCTTTTCATATAGCTCTGACAGGAACAAAATATTTAATTTGCTTCCTCCCTCAGGCTTGAACCTTTGGCAGGCTGGGAGCTCCAGATTTCTATAACATAGTAGGATCGAAGCCTTGAAGGCTCCTATATGTATATCACCATCATGAGCCTAGAAGAGATCGTTGAAAAAGACAACACATAACTCACTTTAGCAAGTGCCATATTTACACAGTACTTTGTGTCCACACATCATGATCACAAGACCAGGGTCATGGCAGAGTAATAAGACTGAAGTTTCCTTGACACTCCTCCCGTCCAGCGGGGAAGTCTATGCCCCATCCCCTTGAATCCGGGGAGGCTCTATGTCTACTTTGACCCGCAAACTATGGCAGAAGCGACATGGTGCCAGTTTCAGGGCCAGGCCTTAGGAAGCTGGCTGCTCCCATTCCCTGTCATTTGGAACACTGTCTCTGGGAGCATTGGACTTCAAACCCCGAAGCCATCATGCTGATGCAGCCACATGTAGATGCTCCAGCCAACAGTCCCGGCTGAGCCCGGCCTTCAGGTCAGCCCTCCCGCCAAGGCACCACACCTGTGAGTGACACCATCTTGTACCCTCCAGACCAGCTCATCACTGGTTGAATTCCATGAGTGACCTTAGTTCACACAATGCCATGTGGAACAGGAGAACTGCTCAGCTGAGCCCTGCCCCAATTCCTGACCTATAAAATTGTAAGTTATAATAAAATGGTTGTTATTTGAAGCTACGAAATTTTTGGGTGATTTGTTGTGCAATAAGGTATAACTGGAACAATCATTACCCCATCCAACAATGAGGAAACAGAGGGAGAGCGAGGTAAAGGAATTATCTAGACAGCTGGGCACCACCAAGTGGGGCTGGAACTCAACACTTCTCATTCTTAGTCCTATTTTTCCTCCTCATCTTGATGACACTGTGAAAACCTATAACTACCAGCAGCAAAGAGCTCTCACCATTCATTTTAATTTTAGCTAAAGTGACATTAACTGGGACTTCCATAGCCTGGTGTCGATAGAGTTCTTTGGCTCTATTCAAAGTGCTTTACGCCAATTTACTTACTTAATCCTCACAACAACCCTAGGAGGTAAGTGCTATCATAATCTTTAATCTATAGGTAGGGAGACTGAGGCACAGAATGACTGGGCCACTTGCCAAAGGTCATGTAGCTAGAGAGGAGCAGAGCAAGGATTTGAATCAGAAATTTTCGCTCCGGAGCACGCACTTAACCACCAAGGCTCACTGTCATTCAAAAGAGCCAGGGTGTCTTAGGGCAACTCAGAGATGATTTGAACCCATAGCCGCTGGCTCAGTGCTATACTGGCTTCCACCATGAGTTCTTAAGTCCTGAAAGGTCTCCAGAAGCCTCCAGGAGACTTGAGACCCACCAATTGTTCACTTACAACATGGAGCCAAGCTATAAAGGACATAAATGCTTTATATCCAGCTGGGTGAAGGGAAGCATCTTTGTGTCTGCCTGAAACTCTGACAGAGAAGTGGAGGCCACCCAACGAATGCCACAATTAATTTCCCCATGCGCAGTATCGCCTGTGGGGAGAGGAGGCGCCAGTTCATCTCTTATTCATGAAGTCACACTGCCAAGCTTCATCTGCATGAAGCAATTTCTGCTGCTGCTGCCTCGCCATAAAATAAATCCATTTCTCCTACAAGATCTGGTCTCTACACCAAGAGAGATGAGTAAGCAACGTATGCTAAAGGAACACACCCTTTGGACCATTTTAATCAGAAACATGTCTGTAGCTAACAATAAATGATTTTACCGGAATATAAAATATCTTGGACTCGAAGTACTCAAACTCAACTCTGCCTCAAGATCCGTTTTGGAGAGTACGTTTAGCATTTCTCTCTGCTTGGCCAAATACTGAGAGTTTACAACACCACTGGAGTTGTGGGACTATAGCTACTGCACCACGGTCCAGAAAAAAGAAAGAAGGAAGGGAGGGGGCTCAGTAGCCTGCCTAATCCTGACGAGCTAAATTACTGGAAATGTAGACAACCCTTTGTATGGCAGGCAAAATAGTGGACCCGCAAAGATGCCCGCGTCCTAGTCACTGGAACCTGTAAATACATTGCTTCACATGCAAAAGGGACTTTGCAACTGTGATTAAGGTGAAAGACCTTGACATGGGGAGAGGATCCTGGATTATTGAGGCGAGCCCAACCTAATCGCGCAGATCCGTAAGAGTGGAGAACTTTCCTGACTGCAGTCAGTCAGGGAGATAGGACTACAAATGAATGGTCAGGGAGATGCAACATGGCCAGCTTTGAAGATGGAGGAAGGGGCCATGACCCAAGGAACATGGGCAGCCTCCAGAGGCCAGAAATGTCAAGAAAACAGATTTGTTCCTCCAGCCTCCAGAAAAAAACACAGCCCTCCCAAAGCCTTGATTTTGAGATCCTGTCTGACTTCTACCATACAGAATGGTGAAATAATAAATGTGTGCTGTTTCAGCCACTCGGTTTGTGTTAATTTGTTGTCACAGTCATAGAAACAAACACACCTTGTATCAAAAGCTCTCGCTACCACTGACTAGCTGTGTGACCCTGACTGAGTCACCTCGTCCATCAGAAATCGTGTTCCCGAGGGAATCAGAGCAATTTAGACAAAGCATCTGAAAGTTTTGTAAGTCTTAGGATGCATTATGGAGGTAAGATTTTAATATCATTAATATTATTATTCCAGCTGACTATACTGTGCAACAGGGATGGCTGGAACTCTCCAATTCACAATGTTTAAAATCATTTAAGCAATTAATGCCAGCTTCCACCTGACCAAGTATTTTCCAGAGGTGATAAAAGGAAGAAAAAATGACAAGAAGTGCTTCATCATTTCTCCTGGCCGATTTTTAAGATCCATCCCAGATAAGAATCAGGGAGGGGCGTATCAGCTGTTCAGTCCCACAATAATGCTACGTGACAAAGCACTCCAATAGTCTGTTGCTGAAAACAATAAGCATTTCTTTCATTCACGAGTCTGTGGGTCTGTGATTTAGGCTCGGCTCAGCTGGGCAGTGCTGACTCAGCTCATGCTCATGACTCGTGCTCAGATGGCTGTTGAATGACCCAGCTCTTCTCTTCATGCTTCTCACCCTCCACCAGGCTAGCGTGAACATCTTCTCACGGCAATGGAAGAGAAGCAAGAGCAAGAGTGGAGATGTGCCAAGGCCTTTTCACGCCTCTTCATGTGTCACCTCTAACATCCCGTTGGCCAATGCATGTCGTGTGTCCAGCCTTAGGACCAAGTAACTGGTTCTTTAGTGGAATGAAATACAAAGACACATAGCAAAGGGCATGGATACAGCGTGTGTGTGTGTGTGTGTGTGTGTGTGTATGAAGAATTGATACAGTTGATCTACCACACAGAAGAAGAGCAAAGAAAACAGGGTCATCTTTATTTGAGATTTATTAAGCACCTATTGTAAGCCAGAAACTCATCTGGAGGACACAGAGATGAACATAACCTACGTAATGCTGGGAACTTGCATTCTAATAGAATGTCGAAGATGCACGTTTACAAGGCAAAAGAACAGCCTTTGATGCACTCCTACGACGTGCCAGGCCCAGGCCACCACTGGAGACACAGCGTGAACATTGCGTTCTCTCATTTACTCCACACAATAGCCCTGAGAGGCGCGCACTGTGCTCAGCGCTATTGAACAGACAGGGAAACGAAGGCCGAGCAACGTCAAGCTGTCCACAGACCCAAGTTCAAGACACCGAGCTACATCTCATTCCAAAAGCCTAGGTTCATGCTGCTCCACTGGGGAAAGCATGCCTTCAGGGGTCCACAGATACTGAAGCACCAGTCCACATCTCCTCAGAAATGACTCCTAACCCTTCTCTCCCAGCATCTATCACACATCACCAACTGCAAACAGAACCCCTGCCCTCTTCCACCTTTACCCCGGTGTGGGGTCATCATGGTTGAAAGATGCTAACCAGCTCCCTTAAAAAAACTGCAACAACAAAAACCCTCTAGGAGGAACAATTCATCATCATTACTGTAACCTCTGGTTCACTTCAATCTTGGGTTCCCGGCCTTTTATTTATAGTGCCTTCGAAGAGGTTCCGCGTCATTAATTGCTCACCATTTAGGCCAATTAGATGAGGGGAGCACTCCTGGAGAAATCACCCTACGCAGGTGGCGAAGGCAGCTGTGCCTGCCTGGGGTACTGGCTCTGCCCTCTGAGAACTGACACAGCCCAGAGGTGGGCTGAGCGGGCTGGCTGGGCTGCATGGCTCACATGAAATGAATGGGCTACAGACGAACGTTGACTGTGGATTTATTTCAACAAAACAGATTTGAACATGATGAGAGGTTAAACTAATGGTTTAACCATAGTACTTTGCTACTAAGTGAGGAAAAACCTTGGGGAAAAGCCACTTTAATAACAGAGCTGTCAACCTAGTGAATTAAACTTGGCTGAGCGAAGCTTTGTACATCCGACTGTGACGTGACACTCAACCGTATATGCAGAACTCAGATTATGAGCTATGCGAGAGCAGGGACCTTAGCCTTCCATCTTTGGAACACAGCACACAGTAGCAGCTCAACAAATATTTGAGTGAATGAACGATAGGAGGATGTGTGGGCAGGCAGATGGATCAAGGAATGAATGTAACAGGATAAACATGGAAATAAAGAGGTAGGAATAAATGTGTAATAAATGAAAGGATTTGTGATTTTTCTAAATTAAGTAAAGTTCCAGGATGTTTGTGGGGGTGGGTGGGAACAGGAGACAGCATTTATCGAGTACCTTCTGTATGTCAACACAATGTACGTATTTTCTCACTTAGTTCTAATTGCAGTCTTTGGAGTTGGCTTAATCGTCCTCTCTTCACAGAAAGGGACACTGAGGCTCAGAAAGGTTACTTAGGAGACCTGGCCAAAGAAGCCAGGGTTCAGACCTGAGTCTGCCCATTTCCCAAAGCCTGTGCCCTCCCCACTGGGAGCTGGGAGGACTTCCAGGGACCTGGTTTTGTCGATGAGGACGCTGAGGCAGGAGAAGCATGGCGATTCGACCCCAGCCAAGAGAGGGCTGGCATCTAACAAGAACTGGGCACTGCCTGGACCTGTGGTCCTCCTCTCTGGAGGGGCCACACGGTGCCTGGGGACAGCCCGGAGAGCCTGGAGCCTTCAGGGCAGCAGACAGTGTGCTCGGAGCCTGCGCTCTATGGCTTCCCAACTGCATGTTCTCGCACAAGTGTCTTAACCTCTCAGTGCCTCAGTTTCCTTACCTGTAAGATCAGGACAATGATAAAATGGCCTTAGGACAATTGTGGGCACTAAATGAGCTCTGATAGTATCTGGCTCAGAATAAGCAAGCCATGGACGCTGGCGCCTGTTCTTAGACTCGGCCGCTCTAAGCCCTTCTGGTTGCTCACTGCTCCAAACCCGGCAACCCCCAACTCAACACGGCCCGTGAGCAGAAGGGGCCAGTGGAGCACTTTCTGCTAACCGATGTTTGGAGCTCAGAACTGGGCTAACGGACACATTGTGAAAGGGAGCCTCATCTTCTCTCTGTGGCTTTCGGGTCACAAGTTCAGGTGGCTGGCTCACCGTTTGGTTAGGGAAATTCATTCACTCCCACCCGTGATTAATGACTCCCGAACGCTCAGAGCCACGCGGACCCTGGGGCCAGGGGCTGCAGCTGTTCATCCAACTGTGGCAAAGTAACGGCGGAATTTAAAAATAGGAAGGGAGCCTGGTAATCTGAGGCTGTGAAAAGCCAAGGAAGGGCCAACACATGAGACCCTCCAGGGAGGGTCCCAATCACCAGGGAGCGAACCATTGCTTCCTGCGTGTTCTGGAGCCTTCAGTCTCTGTCATGGGGCAAAAGCCTGGATGGAGGGGAGACAGCTACCCATTATTAAACACCTACTATATCCCAAGACTATGTTTCAATTCACAGATGCTTATTTAGCACTTAGAATGTGCCAGACACAGTGCTAAGCTCTTTATAAAAATTAACTCATTCAATCCTCATTTAACCCCATGACGCAGAGACTATTATTACTGAAATTTTATAGAAGCAGAAAGAGAGGCACAGAGAAGCGAAGAAACTTTCTCAAATAGCCAATATCTGGGAATACCAGGATTCAGCTCCGTGACTCACTGGGATGGGTACCGTTCACCGCCAGTGCTAAGAGCAACCAGGGAGATGGCTATTATCACTCTCTACGTTACAGACAAGGGATCTGAGGCACAGGGGGATTAACTAACGCATCCAAGCACAACCAGTGAAATTCTGAGTCAGCCCCAGGTCTGCATGAACTCAAAGCCTGGGCCCCTTCCTTTGTCATTGGGAGCTGACCTGGCCTTAAGCAAAAATAATCAAGAAGACTGGTTTTCTTAGTGATCACCTATCGCAAGTTTCCTGGCATAATGCTAATTTCATGTCATTTAAAAATAGATTTTCATTAGTTGCCTATTCTGGTAGCCAGTCTCCAAGATGGCACCCAGTGATCCTTGCCTTAGGGTATTCAAGCCCTCACGTAGCCTTCTCCCACACGGACCAGGGCTGACCTGTGTAACAAGCAGGATGCCCAGACCTGACATTGTGTGGCTTCTCGGGCTAGATCATAAAATACATTGGGGCTTCTGGCTTGCTCTTTCTTGAGTCACTTGCTTTGGGGGAAGTCAACTGCTACGTGGTCAGGACACTCAAGCAGCCCTCTGGAGCTCCTGACAAGGAACTGAGGACGTCTCCAACTATTGGCACCAACACACCGGCCAGGAGAGTGAATCATCTCAGAGCAGATCCTCCAGCCCCCGTCGAGCCTTCAGACACATGCAGCCCTGGCTGACATCTTCACTGCAACCTCTTGAGAGGCCCTGAGCCAGAGCCACCCGGCTAAGCCACTCCCCGATTCCCGACCCTCGGAAGCTGTGAGATAATAAATGCTTATAGTTTGAAGCCACTAAATTTGGGGTAATTTATTACACAGCAACAGATAACTAACCACATAACAAGAATTTTTCAACCTTTTGAAGGCTTTTTTTAAAATCAGAAAAATCCCAGGAATGTGTCAATATTTTATTTGGAAAAAACCACCACATAGGGACTCTGCTTTTTACCCAGTGCCACAGCCCTTAGTCTCTCTCTACCCCTAGTTTGTAGAGAAATTCCCTCTTTTCAGCTTTTCTATTCCTAAATATTGTATTCCGCTCTCTTTGGGTCTCAGCTGTATCCACTGTGTTAGATGAGAGGAGGGACAACGTAATCTCTAAATCCAACAGTACACCTGCCCCCTCCACGCTCTGTCCTCTCTCCTCCCCTCTGCGTCTCACTGGCCTTCCCTCACCTCTGCTGAAGCATCACCTTATCAGAGAAGCCCTGATGGCCACAGCTGCCGCTTCCCCTCCCCCAGCACTGCCTGTTCCCTTCCCAGGTTTATTTTTTTCTCTGTAAGTCTTATCACCCATCACACACACACACACACACACTATATACATACATACATATACAAACATACATTGTGTGTTTGTTCATTGTCTCCCATCCATGCATTTAAGGCTTCATGAGGACAGAGGTACAGCTGTGCCCAGAACAGTTCCTGGAAGATGGCTCCTCCCTCAGTAAATGCTTGCTGAATGAATAAATGAATGACAGCTTCTTCATGTTTAAGTACTCCAGGATGTGCTGCAGCCTAGAGGTGTTATTCAATATATTTAACCAGCTGTATGTCACCAGCCAGTGTCCCCTCCTCCAGGGAGCTTTCCCTGTGCCAGTCTTGATCCTGGGCCCTCCGGGCTCTCGCAGCAGGAAACACAGCACAGCACGGTGCTCTGTCGATAGATAGCCTGTCGTTCCATCGGAGCCCCTGCCTCTGGACGCTGCTTCACTCCCAGCGGCCCTAATGACGTGCCTGCTGCTCACTTGCTGAATGGAAACAGGGAAACAGCCAAGGCGAGCTAAGAACAGATGCAGAGAAAGCAGCTTTCCCAAGGGGACTCTGCTGCCACAGGCTGAGCAGACAGCGAGTTCGTGCTGTGACCTCCGGGGCTGACAAGCACCCCCTCCCACCTGTCCAGCCGCAGAGTTAGGCACAGGTGCCCTGGAGACCTACCTGTCCCGAGTAGGCACAAGTTTTCCTGACAGGTGGCCCCTGACCTGTTCCCATGACTCTCCTCTGACGGACAGGATGAGGCCCAGCAGGGGCAGAGGGAAGAATGGGGTGAGTGGTCCTGGTGAGGACCCTTGGCACCACAACAGCCCAGGGGTCAGCTGGGGTCTGCAGGAGGTCACCCAGCAGTGGGCAGAGGAGGATGGGAAAGAGGATGGTGGGGCCCCAAAGACCAGCTGAGTCACGTCCCCCACAGACACAGCCACATGGGCTCTCACGCTCTGCCCAGGACCCTGCTCCCGAGCAAGGAGTAGGCCAGGCCGGGCAGGGCAGGGCAGGTGCTCAGGATTCTGGGGCATCCAATGGTTTTCAACCAGGGTGGACCTCAGAATCACCTGCAAAACATCTCCTCTGGCAAGCTCCACGAGCACCTCTGATGTGTGAGCTGAGTCCAGAACTTCTGCATTGAGAGCACTAGCTTTGCAACCAGGCACACCTAGGTTCGAACCCGGCTGAGCTGCTAAGGATCTGGGTGCTATGAACTCTCTGAGCCTTACTCTCCTCATCTGTAAAGTGGGGACGGCTTTACAGGGAGGCATGAGCATTAAATGACACATCAACATCGCTTAGCAAAGAGCACATATTCAGCTCAAAGAAGAAAGGTTTGGGGCCTAGGAAGAATAAGAATCTATGGGCCAAACTGTGGTCACCTGGGGGCCAAGACCACAGAGAAGCCAAGAGGTCCTGACTCAAGTCCCTGGACAGTTAAACGAACAACTGTTTGTAACAGGAAGGTGGTGGGTGCTCCTGCCCGGGTCACCTAGCTCGGCCCCTCCGCTGCGCTCCTCTCTCCTCCGTCAGCTGCTGTATCTTCCGTCCTTAGGACAAAGCCAGGGCTTACACACCACAGCACCCGGGTCAGCTGCATCTGCCAGGGCCTGTGTCCCGGAGGGCCCTGCTCTGTGGAGCCCAGCCTGGTGTGCACGGGCCGGGCCAGTGTCTGTCAGCACCCCAGCTGCAGACCCAGCCAGAGGGGAGATGAAACGATTCCCTGCTAAGAGGATTTGCAAAATACACAGCACATTAACTAAGCATATGCAGCTACGGGGCTGATGTCTTTCTTTCTTTCTTTCTTTTTTGGAGGCACAATAATTTTTCTTCCTCACAGAGAATAGAGAATTGAACTTCAGTCTCGGCCTGGCATTCCTCAGGTCCCGGGGCCCTCCCTCCAGGTCAGAGATGCTGGAAGGGAATGCGCAGGAGGGACGATGGTGAAGGGAGCAGTTCTCCCTGGTAGCTCCAAGCCCCCCTGCCACCGGCCCCACCCCGAAGGCTCCATCTGGCCCAAGGCAGATGAGTCAGCAGCGGGGGGCTTCCCGCTCACAAGCTCCCTAGGGAACCAGCCTCTCCAGCGCTTGTGATAGCTCAGGGATGCCCAGCTTTTTCAGAACAGGGAAATAACAAGTCATGCGTAATTGTAAATTATGACAATATTTCATGTCCACGGCTGTAATGTAGACATTATAGAGAGGCTTAAAGAAGAAAGATCACTAAAATCCATGTCTTGGAGTTAAACGCTGCTGGCGTGTTTCCCTCCTACTATTCTGCAGATCCATACACACTTACGGGATCATGCTGCACAAATGCGTGTGTAAGGTGCTTTTTAATTTCCACTAACATACCCTTTGATCACCTTTATTGTGTTAGTATGAGTGATGCTGGTACAGATACCTTTGACTCCAGGACAGTCCCCATTGGAGGAGAAGGAGAATGGGGGAGGGGCGAACAGACGGGGAGGGGTGGAGAGGAGGTTGCTGGCTGTCACCCCGATCACTCTCCAGCCTGAACCTCCAACCACTGTTCCATTATGTACCATGTCACACCTAACCTCTCCTCTGTGAGTGGAAATGTAGGTGCAATCCACGAGTTTGCAACAATAATTTAAAAATTATATTGAATGTATTTGTCCACATGACTGTCAGCATTGTCTGATTATACCCTTTGGATAAATTCCTAGAAGACAATACATTGGAAAGGTGAGCCTTTCTATCTGTATTCACTGGGACGAGGTTTTGCTAAATATAACAAAGTCAAAATAGCAGTGGTTTGAATGAGACAGAGTTTGATTGTTACAGGAGGAAGTCTGGAGGTAGACGGACTTTATATATCGACACATAAGGTAGTCAGGCTCCTTCCAGTTTATCCTCTTCCTTCCCTAGAGTACAGTTTTTATCCTCATAGTCGAAGATGGCTGCAAGAGCTACAATCATCACATCCAAATTCCAGGCGGAGGATGAAGGAAGTAATAATGAAAAGTGTGGCTCCTCTCTTTAAACATCTGCTGCTACATAACTTAGTAAACTTAGTAACATGTCCACATTCAGCTATAAGGGAAACTGGGAAGTATAGTGTTTAGCAGGGTGGAAATACATGCCCAGCTTAATATTGGCGTGCTGGGACTGTGGAAGAAAAAAGAAGATATGTTCCAGCCTCCCTGTGGATCCCGTGGCCGTGTCCCTCTTATGAGGTGGTGGGAAAATCTTGGGCCTGGAAGTCAGGCACGATTTGGGGGAAGAAAAGCTGTCTTCATAGGAAACATTACAATCATGAGAGTTCACATTTATTCAATACACAGTACACCGCAACGCTCCACCCGACAGTTCTCATACGTCTGTCATCTCAGATGTCACAGGAGTGAGCTCAGAATCAAGCCCAGGTGACTCTGTCAGGTGCTGAACACCTCAGTCTCTGCGTCTCATTTTAACTCCTGACGGCCAGCCCGCTGCTGTGCCTGCAAGGAGGGCCTGTGACCCCCACTTCACGGATGAAGACTGAATGTAGGGAGGTGATGCAAGTTGCTCACGTCAGCCTGTGAGTGATGACTCTGTCTGGAACCAGAACCTCTGCCTTTTCCGTGTCATACGTAGAGGGTTCCTTTCCTTTTATAGGAAAGTGCTGTTAGAACTGACCGCAGAGGGAGAAAGGCACCATGATTCTCAGACTGCAGGACACTCTCCTCCGTGCCTGCCCCTCACCCCCCATAAAGGCTTGAGACCCCACTGCTGAATCTCAGGGTTTGGAGTATTCACAGTGGGGCCTTCAACTCAGGTGTGGTCTCTGGGGAAGGGATGGGGGCTGTGGGTTTTCACAGTCCCAGGGACCCTCCCTCAGCTGAGACAGTCTCACCACCTCTCCTGCTGGGGCAGGGGAGCCTTCTGGACCCCACCTGCCCTGCCCAGGGAGAACCAGACCCTTGGAGAGCAGAAGAGATGCTGGAGTTTGGGCCCAGGACTCACTGACTGCATGACAGACTCCTGAGAGCAGACAGCCCAACGTCCTCTGAAAGGGTGACCTATCCAGGTGACCAAAGCATCCTGGGGGAGCAGACTGCCTGCTTTACCCCAGAGAGGTGAGGACAGGCAGGGCCACCCTCCAGACTGGAAGTTCTGTCGGTTGGCATCTGAAATACTGCACCAAGAGTTGGGCCCCCTGTCCTGCACATAGAAACACTCAATAAATGGCAGCTTTGTACATTAGTATGTCAACAATGATGCACAGATGAATGTTTATTAGAGTTATTATTAGGTACCACTACCAGACACTAACCAGCTGCTAAGTGCCTTCTGTGTATTATCTAATTTAATTCTTATAACAACACTGTGGGGTGTTACGATCCCCACTTCAGAGCTGAAGAAGCTGAGAATTTGTGAAACAAACCTCTGAAGGTACCCAGCTGGGAAGGAACAGACCTGGGATGTGAACCCAAGGCCGTCTGACCCCAGCCTCCCCGCCCTAGCCTTTACTTTGTCCCCTGTGTATTTGCAGGATCCAAAATGGCCTGCCTGAGTTGTTCTCACTGAGAACACTCTCGATCCGCAGATATTCTCTGCCAGCAACACATACAGATTGAGTCAGTAAAAGGGATGACAAATTCTCAAATGTACGGAAATGCTACTGTGGTTAAGAAAGTTGGTTACAGCGTTGCTGTACTTACAGTAGCTTTTTGTTATTTTGTATCTTCCATCAGTAGACACAGAAAGAAAGATTACTAAGGTGGAGGAAGGCAGTGGTCCCTGAAGTCTTGAAGTTGTGATTCGCCGAAGTTGTTGTGCTAACCCAACCCCCTTAGAGAGAAACTGAGGCAGGGGGAGGGGCTGTGCCACGTCTGAGAGCACTCAGGGATGCCATACGATGCTCCCCCTGCTTCTCTGATGTTGGAAGAGGTGCTTCCTAATTTTTAGGGTATCTCTGGTTTTTAGGGCTTCCATCCATGGCTCCCCAACACCCTGGAAGCGTGCATTAGCTATCTATTGCTGTGTAACAAATTATCCCAAAAATCAGTGGCTTAAAACAGCAATTTCCATGGGTCAGTAATCCAGGCACAGTTTATCTGAATCCTCAGCTTTGGGGTCTCTCACAGGCTCCCCTCAAGGTGCTGGCTGGACTGAGACACGTCGAGGCACAAGCAGGAAGGATCTGCTTCCAAGCTCACCCACACGGTTGCTGGCAGGATTCAGTTCCTTGCAGCCTGTTGGACCAACGGCCTTAGTTTCCCACTGGTCACTGGCCACAGGCCACCCTCAGTTCTTGCCACATGGGTCTCTCCAACACAGCAGTTTGCTTTGTCAAAGCAAGCAAGCTGAGAAGGCAGTGGAGAAAGAGTCCAGCAAGACGGAAGTCAGTCTTTTGTAACCTAATGTGGAAGTGACATCCCATATTCTATTTGCTGGAAGCAAGTCACTAGGGGTGGGGATCACAGCAGGAAGCAGGGATCATTGGGAACGGGTCAGAAGCTGCCTATCACAGAGCACCAGCTCCACTTCCCTTTTGTGAAGCCTTGGGAGGAAGATTTTAAACAGGAATGCCTTTCAGTACTGAATCAACAGCATCTCTTCCCGGTGACCTAGCATGTGACACATCTTTGCATTCTAAAACCACTGAGTCAGCCTCTCTCTGCTTCCAGATCCAGGCTCAGGGAGCAGACCAGCTCAAAGGGGTCTTCATGCCCTCGAGGCATCTTCCAGATAAAAAGGCTTACAGAGGGAAAGGACTTGCCAGGGAGTGTGCCTGAGTCCTATCCTTTGCTCTCGAAGCCCAGCGTCCCCTGGCTAGGGTGGATGGGTCCACCTTGATCCTGATCATCCTCTCAAGTCTGGGAGATAACACCTAATTGGTTGCAACTTTCCCTGGGCATCCTCTGGGGCTTTGGGGAGCTCTTTAGGGCTGCAGGACATTGACTCAAAGATCCTAGAAAGTACTCAGATAGACTGAGGATGATTCTAAGTCTGAGGGACTATGCACATTTATTCCTTCATTCACTCACTCAGAGGGAGCTTCAGAGAGAAGATGATGCCCAAGCTGACTCTTGAAGGATGAAAGGTGGAGAGGGCGCCTGAGACAGAAGAATTAGAAAGATGGGGAGACTGATGGGGGAGGCTAATAGCCAGTGGCTTCTGAGGCACAGGCTCCCAGGGGGAGAGATGAGGATGCATCTAAACCCTCCCTGCTCCTTGGCAGCCACCCTTGACTCCACCCACAGTTGCTGTGACGCCACCCACGCTTGCCTGGCTTGGCCTGGACCCTGGAGGAGACACTGGGCAAACTTCAGGAAGGGTACTTTGTGCCTGTTGGGCAGAGCTACTGTGGGGAGATGCTTCTGCTGTACCGCACTCCTGGAGGGCTGCAAAGCTCACCCGTCTCAGAGAGCTGGGCTGTAAAGGCAGCGCCAAGCTTCCCCAGCTGGGTCAGGCTGCAGGCATGTGGTGGAGGGGCTCTCGTGGTCAGTCGCTCCTTTCCCCGGCCCTGCAGCCTGGCTCAGGCCTGCCCTACACAGTGCAGCATCACCGAGCGTGCCATTGCACAGACGGGAAACAGGCTATGTCTGTGCCAGGGCATCCCCACGCCATGGCGCCCCACCCCTGGACACCCTGTGCCCTAACATTTGCAGCCATCCCTGGCCTGCCCACGCTATTTCTTCCCCTCTTTCTTTTTTCAAAAATCCTTGATAGATTCTATTTGTGTGCTCCTGCAACGATCTGCTCCATGGGAAGCAAATTCAACCTAATGGGAGTTAATGAGTGAGAATGAGTTTGCTCGATTCACTTCCCAGGGGCCATATTAAGTATTCACAGGTGACTTCTGGAGACCAAGTGTCCCCAAAGGAGTGACGGAAGTTATTGAATTAACAGGGGCAGAGAAAGTCTTTGGGGTAGATGGGCCTTTCAACGTCTCTCAAATCAAGCCGTGTCCACTGGTAACTTCCTGGGAGTCTGGTCCCAGGCTAGGAGGGAGGGTCGAGACAGCTCTCTCATCTTCTCACCTCCCACTTGGACTTGAAACCCAGGAGAAATCTCGAGTCAGAGGGTTCTGGGGATGAAAAGTCAGGGCAGAAAGAGTCTTGTTTATCGCCTGACCTCAAGACCCCTCCAGAAACCCGTACATGTCGTTTGCGGATGTGGAGACCGGCACTCAGGGAGGGGAAGTGACTTGCCTAAGGTCACACAGCAAGTTTACAGCAAAGTGAGGAGCCTGGGTCTCTGGACTCCCAGGCCTGGGCTTGTCCTTTGCACCTTGCTAAGTTCCAGAGGGAGTCCAGGGGAGTTGCTGGTGATAAGCTCTAGGGCAAGGCCAAAGTGGGGACCTGAGCAACTGAGTCCACAGCCCGAGCCTCTAGTGCACAGGGAGAACTGAAGGCATCGCAAGAAACACGACTTTTCCTGGCCTTGGGGGCACAGCTCTCCCATCAGCCCACATGGAAGTCCTCTCCCAGCCCTGTCCGGGTGGGTGCTGGCTGGGGCCGGAGTGTGGGCAGGAGGGCAGGCAGATGAAAGCCGGGCCCATGCCAGCTGCCGAGACTCCACATGGGGAGGTTTCCCTCGCACCTGCTGGCCCAGCCATCAGCCCTTTCCCTGCCTGGCAGCTGTGGGGCTGGAGAGGGTGTGGGCTGGAGGGCTGATGGCTCAGGGGCTGGCAGGCTGACAAGGGAGGGGCTGGCGTCAGGGTGGACAAAGCCTATTGCCGCCTCCCTCTGGGAAAGAAAGAACACCTGAAGCTGGAACTTTCCCCAAAGGGGTCCAGCCCTGGGAACGGGGAGCAATCACAGCCCAAGGTCTAGGAGGACAGACCTCAGGGTCCAGGCAAAGGCCTCTCAGGGTCAAGGGCTAAAGTGTCCCTTCCTCTAGGCAGAAAACCCCAGTTGGCCGAGCTGTTCTCCAAGGGCGGGAGTTTCCAGGGGACTGTGAAGCTCCCTAGAGAGACGCTTTCCAGAAGCCAGGGCTTTGTAATCGTGGAACCGGCAGTGACCTCCCCGTCATCAGAGGGGTTGAAGAAGTGATGGAACCAGCATCTGAGGATGCTGCAGAGGTAACTGACCCCAAAGTACCGCCAACCTCTCGAAGCAGGAGGCAGCACAGTGCAAAAGGAAGAGCCAGGCTTTCATTAATATACTCATTCTCTGAGCGTGAGTGTGTGTGTGTGTAAGACCAGTCACAGATCCAAGGTCAAGGTCATGCAGGGCATGGAGGAGAGGGAGCCCAGCATAGCCAGACTCACGAGACAGAGGAGGCAGGGCAACAAGCTGCTTGCAGCCCACTTCACAATGGTCTGTGACACCCCACACGGGTGGGACCCGGTGGATAAGACTTGCTGAGTAAACAGTTGGGTGGGACTTCAGAATCAACAGACTGGTTTGAATTCTGGCTCTGCCACTTCCTGGAGCAGCTCCTTGGCCTCTCTCTACCTCCGTCTTGTCTTCTGAAAATGAAGTAGGATCAGAGCACTCACTTACCTACAACAGGGGGTTGAGGATCTGATTGCACACAGGGCAGGCTAGCGAGCTTGCAGGACGCCTGGCACTTAGTGAGCTGGACTCAATAAATGGAAGCTGGCTTTTGTAGGAGGATGGGGTGTGGGGCCAGGCAATGCTGCACCACAGCAAGGCGGGGCAGGGGGGCGAACGTTTGCTGCTGCCCCTGCACCGCCCTCCCCAAGGCCCACACCCACATGCACACACGTGTGCACATGTGACTGCAGAGTCACCCAGCACACTTAGGGAAAGGCTCAAGTTTATCACCCCTGCCTCAAAGAGCACACCCATTTACCCCCGTGACAAACAGCACTAAGGTATTCTGGGCATTGCTCAGTGGTCCTGACACGGATTCTCCTGCGTGTCACTGCCCACCTGGCCAGCTCAGGCTGACTTCTTAGCTTCTTGGGACCTTGCTTGGCCCATGCCAATGGCCCTGACTTGCAAAAGCTGCTGGGGAGGGCAGTGCTGAGCGGTCAGAGTGGCTCACACCAACTTCTCTAAGGCCTGACCTTCCCAGGCATCACCGTCCACACACTACCTCCACCGACAGTGAGTTCACACGTATCCTCAAGCATTGCTTGAGCCGTGGCCTGGCTCCTGGAAAACTGCCTTCTCACTCCACAGGCAACGAGAACCCTGGGGTCCTGAGGAAAGCTCCCTTTGGTCCAGGACAGTTGAGTTTTAATGGAGAGAGCCCAGGTGACAGGGGACTAGTTCAGCAAACATTCTCACTCTTAGAGGCTCAAGACAGGAGTTGGAGGCCAGCCACAGGAGCAGCAGAGGGCCCGCGGGGGAAATTCATCTCAGAGCTGATTCTGGAGCTGACATCCTCCTCTTCCCAGTGACTACGTGGATGGCCTTTAGCTTCACTACCTGTAGAATGGGAATACTAATGGCACCTGCCTTTTTGGGCTATTGTGAAATATAACTAGATTGCAATAACTGTAAAGTTCTGGGCACAGTGCTTGCACATAGCAGACTTTCAAGAAATGTGCAATAAATTTAAAATTACAAGTGTAATTTGTACTTTTCTTTCTTTTTCTCTTTCTCTATGGAGAGCATTAAGAATTTCCCACCTGAGCCAGACGTCCTGTTTATCTGCCCAGGATTCTGTCTTTGTCAGTAACACTAAGGGCACGCTATGAGTGATATCAGGAAAGCCACCTGTCACTGACCATTTACTGTTTAAGTGCCTGGTGTCCAGGAAGTGTTCAGTAAGGGGTAGATTCCTTCTTGCTCCTCCCCACCTTTGTGGGCCACTCTTGAGACACAGAGTAGACATTCGATGGCCTTTGAGCACGTTGGTACACCTGCTGGACCAACACACTTTATCACAAGGGACGTCTCCAGACACAGCTGGCATAGAATGAGAATTTAACAATAAGAAGAGCAGCCTCTATGCACTGACCATTTACTGCACGCCGGGTGCTGTTCAAGATGTGTCACAAGGATTGTTTCACTTGATCTTCCAAACAACCTCATGGACATAGCTATTGCTATTACTACTACCCCCATTTTATAGATGGCAAAGCAGAGGTTTAGAGGGGTTAAGTAATTTGCCCAAGATCACCCAATTAAGAAGTGGAAAAGCCAGAACTTGAAGCTAGGTCTTTCTGCCTCCAGAACCCCATCCCTTAACCACTGCTCAGATATTTAGCATGAAATAGTTCCAAGACAGAAGTGAGGCTTAAGGGCTTTACAGAGCAGTGATGTAAATGTCCACTCTGGGGGTCTCACGGACTGACTCAGCCTATGTGTCAGAGGCAGCTCTCCCAAGACCTTCCTTCTTCCCATGGAGCCCTGGGGTTGATGTTCAAGCCACAGTTCACGGGCCCAGCCCTGGGGCAGGTCCCCACCCAGCTCTTGGCTCTTCTACCAGCCAGAAGCCACCTCCATCCTTATCCATCCAGAACAGATGCCAGGAGCTGGAGATTCCCCAGCGCCCCTTGGGGAGTATTTGGAGTGTAGCACTCTTGAGGATATTGATGACTTGATTCAGTACAAGACCCAGAACTGCAAATGGCCCTAAGGTCTATCGCTACAAACCCCCCAGCAGTCACCAGTCTGCACTGCAGGAGCTGGAGATCGCATGGCTGAGGTCTCTAGATTTGCAGGAAGGCCACCTGCTCGGCCCCCACACTATCATCCCCTAGCCCTCTTGCCCAGCCTCCAGCTGCAGAAGGCACTATCCGCCAGCAAGCGGCCCCAAAGAGGGAAGCTAGGGAGGGAAAGTGTGAGCACGAAAAGGAAGACAGACAGATAAAGCGCCGCCGAGCAGCAGCGGCAGCTGGTCGGGAGGTTGGATTCTCACCTCTAATCTGCTTCTGCAGATTATGCTTCCAGCAGTCAATGGGGGAGAAATGCCATGATTTACATGACAAGGGCCAAAGGAGAGAATTATGGCAAATCAATTCTGCACGAGGAGATAAAGCCCCACATGTAATGTATGCAGGGAAAGGTAGAAATTCAATTCTCATAATGTCAGATGATGCTGATTAAAACTGACATTCATTATTAGGATGACGATTTTTCCTTCTCTTCTTGGGCTTAAAGAACAAACAGGCCCCATAAAGACAGGGTTGTAGGACACCATCATAAATGGGCAATGGAACGGAGAAAAGGCTGCTCTGGCCACTGCTACTGACGGCCCCCTCAGGAGAAGGAGCTCCTGGAACCACACTGATCACTCACACTGAAGCTGGCAGAGGGTGAAGGGTACAGCCCTGCCTTGGGAAGCTCCTGGAATCAGAATCAAGGCCCAGCACAGCCGTACGAGAGCCGCGTGCCCTTGGACCAATCACTTTTCCTCTCTGAGCCTGTCTTCTCCTTGACCAATGAGTGGCATGAGACCCCAGCAGCGTTCCCCAAAGCTCACCTCAGGGATGCCTCAAAAAGGGGGTCCTCCAGTGCAATATGTAAAGATATGCTGCAAAGTGCAACCTTCTTTTGAACCTCCACAATGCACATTCGCAGGTTAAAGGCTCTGAGAAGTCACGCAGCAAAGAAACCTCTAGTTTCGTTTCACCCTGGGTTTCCTTAGATCAGAGTTGGCAAACTTTTTCTGTCCAGGGTCAGAGAGTAGACATTTTAGGCTCAGGGGACCATACAGTCTGCTGCAACTACTCAACTCTGCTGTTACAGTGTGAAAGCAGCCACAGACAATATGCAAACAAAAAGGCACGGCTGTGTTCCAATAAAACTTTATTTAAACATACAGCTGGTGGGCCGTAGTTTGCCAGTCTTTGCCTTAGACCATGAACCACCCCAGCCCCAGGCTTCTTTTCTATTCAAGACCTACTAAAAGGTCAGATAACAAAGCAGGGAGCAGGGAAGAGGTTAGGTCTGAATCCCGGTTCTGCCAGGTAGTGATTCGGAATCTTTCAGTAAATGACTTCAGCTCTGTTACAGCTCCTGGCACATAAGAGGGGCAGGGGGGTGGTCAACGGGACAGTTTATTGAAAGAATATACATAAAGCACCTGACACAGCAACTGTCACATAAGAACTCAATAACTGCTTACGTTGTTGATGACAGTCTAGTTATTATTATTAATATTGTTGTCCAGCAATGGAGTGTTCTTTGAAATACCCAGAAGAAACAATCTCCAAAAAGGTCCTTTGGGTGCTGCATTCCGTCAGGAGGAGAGGAGAGGAGACTGGCCGCAGTCAGCCGCCAGAGCAGTGGTGGCAAAGTGCCTTGTGGAGTTCCCAGACTCTCATCATTAATTTCCCATCAGAGTTCATCCTCTCTGACCTCCCTGTCAGAGAAGTTTCTTTAGCTTCCTTTCAGCTCAGTTAATTATACCCGACACAGTGACCGGGCCACCAAATGAACTGCGGCTCAACTCACAGCTGCCCTCCATTCTCAGCCCCATCCAGCCAGCTGGGGCCACCTGGTGGGAATATCTACCCACCTCTGTAGGCTCAGTCCAGACCGTCAGCATCAGGAGAGACCTCCGGAAGCTGGGAACGGTGCTAAAGATGTGCACCTGTCCATGGAATGAGAAACAGTTGCTCAGACGCCTGACAAAGCCTCCTCTGTAATGATCTCATTATAGAGAAAGCCTTGTTTCCAAAGCAGCCATTGTGTTTGCATCAGAATTTCAGACCTGAGGAGCAAAGGGGCCTTGCCACGGGACAGAGGAGGGATGCCTGGTCAGTTTACGGGAGCCCAGCAGGAACAGGAGATGGGGATGAGAAGCGTATGTGTGTGCATGTGTGTGTGCATGCTCGGGTGTATGCATCCATGTGTGCACAGCACCGGGGCGCCGGTGGCAGGAAAGACCACTGCTCTCATCTTGGTTGGTCTGGGCTTAGATTGAGCCCTCTCTTCTGGTTGTACAATGAACTTGCTGAAGCAAGTACTAAGCCCGACACACACTAGGCTCTCAATAAACTTTTGTTGACTGATTGGAGTATCTGATGTATTAATTAGCTAATAAGCCCCGTCCTTTTTCTTCCTCTTTGGTCTGCTCGGTCCTCGCGGTCTCCTCCGCAGTGAACTCCGCACTGGCCGCTCTGTCTGTCACTCTGCCGTCGTCTCCCACACACCTCCAGCCCCTGCTCTCCCTTCTCTCCCATTGGACGCCCTCCATCAGCAATTCTTGCAGGTGCCTGGCTCCGGGCCTGCCTGGCCGCTCACCCCGAACGAGCCAGACACCCCGGTGCTTGGTGGATGTGGAGGTTTGCTCCTGCAGATTCTCCGCCCTCCCCTCCCGTGGGGTGCACCCCACCTTCATCGCACCTTCCAGAGCGAGCTCTTGCTCCTGTGCCCACCGTCTCTCCCCCGACAGTCACACACTTCCTCTACTTGATCTTGACCAAGTTCTACCTGATGGACTGTTTTTAGCGGACAGAATTTATTATCCTCATGAGGGCTCTTTGAGGGCCCTAGGACGTCTTTCTAGGAAAGATCCTTGCTTGTAGCAATAACTGCTGAATTTGTCATGATAGCAACACATTAGCCTTTGTACTGAATGGTGTTCGCATCCGGCAAAGCACTGTCACGTGGGATCTGGAGCTGTGCTGGACGCCACCCAGGGTGTAGCACCCAAGGCCCAAGCTTTAAATCCTCGCTCCCCTCCTCTTGGCTGAGAAACCTCAGGCAAGGCCCTCAACCTCTCTGAGCTTCTGTTTCCTCATTTGTAAAATGCAGATGGCCTCGATCCCAGCCTTCGCCAGCTCAGGGAGTGGCCATGAGAACCACATGAGGTGATGCACGTGGAAGGCAGTCCCCAGGAAGCCTTCAGGCCTCTCAACGACAGTGACTTCCTGTAGCCGGCTAGGTGCCAGGCTCTGTGCTGGGAATCCTCATGAAAGCTGTTTCCCAGGATGGTCCCCAATTTACAGATGAGAAAACTGAGGCTGAGAGAGAAGAGACGTGACCAAGGCCATGTAGACGGTCTAGTTCCAGCTCCATCTGACTGCAAAGTCTGCAGCTTTCCTCTGCCCACACTGGGCGTTTGTGACTTGGGGCTCTAAGGTAGGAGCCCAGACCTCAGGGGGCAGCAACTCCACTCAATAAATCCTTCTTGATTAACTGGTTGAAGGCGTAAGATATAATAAATAAGGCAAATAAAATGATTATTTTGGTACAGCTCCCTGCTGTCTAGGAATTTTTGGTGTAATGCAAGTGGTGAACATCACAGGAGACAGAAAACAGAAGAGTCTGACACCGAAGGGCCCTAATCATGACAGGTGTGACAGGGTCTGCAGCTTTTTCTTAGCAATACCCTCATTGGTGTTGATCTGCCAACACGGATTGAGGGCTGTCTGACGGCCTGACTCACCATGATAAGGGTTTTGATATCCTTATCCAAAAAGATCACTTTGCTTGACCCAAGACTGGCCACATTCACTCTCCTGTGACCCAGTTTGGGGGCAAAGGACCCCCAAACTGGGAATGCCATATGATGGAAGGTATAATAATTCTTTGCCTTCAGGCCTCCCCTGACACTCAAGGGGGGTCTGGAGAGGGAAGGACAGAAGGAAGCTACACAGCAAGGTGGCAACTGGGCCTGCTGAGGCTGGGAAGATGCCCTGACCCAGGCTGAGGACGGGGGGCGCCGAACCTGGGTGCTGAGCCTTCACCCTAGGGCGGGAACCTGGCCATCATCATTCACTTCCCACAATCTAAGCCAGAGAACTCTAGCGCCCAAGACGCTCCATGAAATAGTCTTTCCTGGTAAATCCATTTGGGAAGCAGATGCATGTCCATGTATCGAGGGCTCTGGAGAGGCTGCATCTGGGGACTGACTTAACTTTGTCTAACGTAGTGCTTCCCAGTATATTGGTCATGGAACCCTATTCATGTCCCACAGAGCTAATGTCACCTGGAACACAGTTTGGGAGATCAAGCTCTTTCTTTTTACATATGAGGACACTGGGACCACAGTGGGGGTAGAGGGGTTGGTTGCCTATTATCGGCTGGTGCAGAGCTGAGACCAATGCCTAGGCCTGGAGGTTTCAGCCATAGCCCAGTGTTGTGACACAGTAGGAAAGCAGGCTGGCTCTAAGAGAAAAGCCTCTGGATGATGTAGCTCACATTACCCTACAGTTTCATATGTCATGGGTTTGGAGAAATAAGAAATATTTTTTGACTATAAGATAATCAATAGCACAAGAGTGATATGCTCTTAATGGCACCTGACATTCAGCCTCAGGGTTGAGGAGCAAAAGGGAGTGGTGGGGACTGGGGCTAACAGGAGTGCTCTGGCTAAAGGGGCTCCTGTGATTACTGCCATGTGAATGTGCAAGTCAATGTCATTGCTATTTTGATTTCTCAAGAGAAGCAGGATAGATACATTTGTTCGGTACAGCTCCTGAAAAGCTATTTTTTCTGCAGGCTGAATTTTGTCTGTGGGTCCCTAATTTGTCTGTGCTGGATCCTTCTTTCCCCCCTGCCCATTCCTCTCCACCGATGGCCAGGCACCTTCTGACAGTCGTGGGCAGAACCAGGCGGGTCAGCAGGAGGCAGGGGGCTCCCTTGCCCGGCTGGCTTTGCTCTGTGAGATTCCCCACAGAGAGAGAAATTGGGACAACAGTGCTGGGCAAACAGCAGTTTTCAACGTAAATATTGTCAGGTTTGGGCTGATGGGATATCAGCCCGCCTATGATCCAAACAAAGTAGACTGTTGTCTGTGATTCTTTTCCCTCTGGACAAAGCCTCTGAACGCTGAGTTTCCCATTTCGTAACCTCTGTATTTATGGGCCATGTTAATTTAATTCAGCAGCTCCGCCTTCATCGCAGTTCAAAAGCAGCCGGAATTTGCATTTCATGATCTCAGAGCCTTTCTGCTCTGCTGGGCCTCACTGAAAGGGAGCCTTTGTCCTCCTCGTTCTGAGAAAGAAGAGGACAGAAAAACCACCCAAACCCTTTGACACAACACAAAACATCCTCGGCAGCTACACAAGCTGCTGCTCATATCCCACAAACAGAGACCCAGTCCCAGAACACCTGGAACATTCTGGAACGGTCCGTCTCGGCTCCCACAGATGCAGGCTGTGACCAGGAATGGAGCCCTCCCATGCCCTGTGGCTGCTGACCCCGGGCCCAGCTGAAGATTTTCTAAGCTGCTGGCCACTGGCCAGTCCAGCTAAGCCAGACGGTTGCTCATTTGACCAGCTTGACCCGGGTCAAGGACTGCCAGGCTGTTTTCTCCAGAAGCACCGTTGTCTCCTTTCTTGAAGTCCACCCACCACTTTTTCACAGCCCACCAGGCACTGGGCTAACAGGTCCTTAAGTCTGACCTTATTCAGCTTTGCAACATATGAGATGGGTTTTATGACTGTTCTTTCACAGATGGGGAAACTGAGGCTTAGCGAGGTAGAGTGATTGTCTGAGGCCTGCAACCCTCTTGAAATGACAATAAAGGGTTCTCTCTGGAAAGCGAAGCCAGCTTTTCTCAAAATCTGTCCTCAGGAGACGACTTTGATTGTGATTCCCATGAACGAGAGTGGATTTCTGTTTTTCTTTTTTAATATAAATTTCTAACTGAACAAAGAATCCACAATGTATTCTAATATATTCCTTTTACAAAACATTACAGCTAAGGCTTAAAGCTCCCAAGATGACCCTTCTCGCCTCCTCACGGCTCCCTCCACTCACACATCCCCAGTCTCTCCTCCCTTCTCCAAGGGCAACGCTGCCAGCAGCCTCCACAGTCGCCTGCCACTGTTTGTCTAAGTATTTCTAGACTATATATTTTTACGCCTACACATTTATGTAGTATTTGTCACTTTTTAATCAATGGTAATCATATTGTATGTATCTTCCCACAACTTACTTTTTACACTCAATGAACTCTTGGAAAATACGGAATGCAGCAAATCTAGAACTTTCTGTCTTCTTAGCATGCTCCATGTAGAGTCACACCACGGCTCTTTCACCTGTTCACGGCTTTCGCTCTCACACACCGCGCTCACTGCAGAGCCGGCCCTGCGCTGCCCCCGGGGCACACTTGCAAGTGCTTTTCCAGAGCCCATGTGAGAGATGGGAGTGCACACGTGACAGGGCTGCTTGTTCCCGGCGTCCCTCCACCTCTCCTGTGCTGGAGTCCAGATTTCTCAGTCTGGGCCCAGGAACCACCTCTGGCATAGAGGGTCACAGGCAGCAGGTTCATCTGGGAGGGCCACCGTGAGGAAGTGAGGGCACGACAGGCCTGCGGGGCCCTTGCAACCAGGCCCCAGTGGACCCCACAGGACCTCTGGAGCTGGAATGGCCCTCCAGAGTTGTCCCAAATTGAGGCAAGGGGACCACGACTTTTAATCCTATTACTGGCAAAAATGGCCTCCTTCTGGAAGGGGCTGTAATCTTGGGCGAAAGGGTCCCCTGTAGCTCTGGGCGATGAGCAGAGACAGACACAACTGTGTAGCCAACATTCCCAGCAGCTGAGGACAGGTATGTCAGCCCTGAACTGGGGACCCGGGCCATGCAGCTCCGCACCCACTGCACCCCTTTCCAGAAGAGCAGCTCCGGCTCCCGGGTCCCGCACAGCTGAGTGCACGTGCCGAGGTTCTGACCACGGGACCCGGCAGAAACCTGAGCGACTTGCAGGTCCAGCCATGAAGGGATCACTTCCGACTTGGCAGGGGAGGAAAGTTAACTTGAGGGCTCTTTACATCAATTTTATTCGAAGTTTCTCTGAAAAACAGCGGAAAGTATATACTGACTCCTGCACCAGGCATCGGGCACGCACTTCTAAATAAGTTTGATAGCTATGGTCCCAGCTGGCCTCCTGGCTTCGCCCAGGCCCGCGCCAGCTGCTGCCCTCCTGCCCCCTACCCCCTCCGCCGCCCTGCAGAGGACGCGCACGTCTGCTTCATGGAAATGACTGCGCTGAGCCCATTTCTGACCTATTTGCAAGGATTCTAGCAGCGGTTAAGGATTCTGTCAGATTCACGGAACAAAGCAAGCCTAACTTGGCAGGAAAGAAACCCAAATAGACCCCACTAAGCTACATTAGCTCCTGGCTTCAGCTGGCTCTGACCTCAAAAAACACAGCTGGGAAAGTCAGGAGCAAAGGAGCAGATCTGGGTCTGAGCCAGCACTGTAAACTCGGAGACCTTGGCTCCAGTCCCAGCTTGGCTGCTCTCTCGGGGGTCCTGGGAACATTCCCATGGGTCCTCTGCCTTCTCATCTGGAAAATGGGGCCCACTGGCCTGCAGCACCAAGGGTGGGTTCTTCAGCCAGACCCCAAAGCCTCCACTTAGTCATGAGCCGCCCAGCTGGGCTGCTGGGCTCCCAAAGCAGAGGGCGGGCAGCACCAGGCCCGGCCGCCTGTGCTGAATAAATGATGGCTTTCCCACTGAAACATCAGGCAGCGCTTCATCTTCCCAGCAGGCATCACCGGGTCTCTTAACAGCACTGCCTGAAACCGCCAGGAAGCACGGGCCTTGGAGAAAGAGCATCAAGGCAGGAAGGCAGCCACGCTTTCTGAGGGCCTATTATGGGATAGGCACTTACAGACAACATCCTGTTTAATCTTCCTGACAACCTGTGAGACCCGAGTCTGACTCCAGATGAGGAAATCTGGACCCAAAGCAATTAGTGAATTTGCTTGGGCTGACGGACTGAGGCTCCACACCAGCCCCGTGTGGCTCCAGGCTCAATAATAACAGCAGTGTTACTCCTGATGATACTAATGGCTCATTTTACATGTCACATCTCTGTTAGCTATTATTCTAAGCACTTTACATATATCAACTATTGAATTCTCAGGACAACTCTAGAAGGTACATACTCTAATTTTCCCCACTTTACAGAGGAGGAAACTGAGGCACTGAGTAGTTAAACAATTAATAAAGGTCACACAGCAGGTCAAAGTTGGAGCTGGGATGTGAACCAGCCGCCTGGCTTTGGCATCTACGTGCTTATCCGTTGCCCCTCTGGCCTCCCCACCCCAGTTCCTCTCTATACTCTCAGCCGGCTATAGGATGTTGGAGCTGAAAGGGATGCAGGGAACGTAGTCTGATCTCCCCATTCTACAGACGGACAAACTGAGTCCCAGAGATGAAAAGAGACTTGCTCAATACCACACAGATGCCAGGGACAGGACCAAGATCTAGGAAGAGGGGAGAAATCCATAACTAATTGAAAAACAGAGCACTCTTCACCCCAACCTCCGTTTCCTATTTCAACAGATCTGGCATCCTCCGGAATCTGGCAGGTCCAACCGGTGGTCGGTGAAGGCACCTGTGGGAGGGAGGATGTGAGGGCAGCATCTACGGGAAGAGGAGCAGAGTGAGGCTGGCAGTGGCAGAGAAGGTTCTAGTGGCTCTGGAAGCCAGCAGGGTGCCAGGGCAGCCCCAGCCAGGCGCAGCAGGGGCTGCAATCCTGCCAGATTCATTTACCAGGCTAAGCAGTGCCCTCTTCAAGCTTACTCTTTGCTGGTTGAAAACCGCAGGTGACTATCCATTGAGGGTGAGGATGGTGATGTGACCACTGTTGAGAAGTAGCGGAGGATGGTAGTTATAAGAACAGTCCTGGGTCGGGGCTGGCCCGGTGGCGCAGTGGTTAAGTGCGCACGTTCCGCTTTGGCGGCCCGGGGTTCGCTGGTTCGGATCCCGGGTGTGGACATGGCACTGCTTGGCAAGCCATGCTGTGGTAGGCGTCCCACATATAAAGTAGAGGAAGATGGGCACAGATGGGCACAGGGCCAGTCTTCCTCAGCAAAAAGAGAGGACGGGCAGCAGTTAGCTCAGGGCTAATCTTCCTCAAAAAAACAAAATTCTCAGCGTGACTATGGACAGCTGCTCATCTCTCTACCCTTCAGGGCCCACGTAGGTAAAATTGTGGTGGGAAAATGTGTGGTGCCTCCTCCACCAGGGAGAACTAAACCCACAGACGGTCCTAAAGTGAATAACATAAGCCCGACACAGTAAGTGCTCAAGAAATGGTTGTTGCTGTTTATCATTATTATCATTATTATTATTATTATTTTGTGTGTGTGTGTGTGTGTGAGGAAGATTGTCACTGAGCTGACATCTGTGCCAGTCTTCCTCTATTTTGTATGTGGGATGCTGCCACAGCATGGCTTGATGGGCAGTGTGTAGGTCCACACCCAGGATCAGGATCCAAACCCGTGAACCCCAGGCCGCCAAAGCAGAGTGCACAAACTTAACCGCTACACCACTGGGCCAGACCCACTATTGTTTATTATTAATACTGCTACTTGTCGGGCGTTGGCCACGTGCCAGGCACTGACTAAGGGCATTATAAACGTTTTCTCGTCCCAGCCACCTGCGGTGGTGGGTATTACGATCTCCAGGCCACAGATGGAGTGCATGGAGACTTGGAAAGGTTAGGTAACTTGTCCAAGGGAAGCAGCTGACTCCTCGGTGTGAGCACTTTCCATGGAGCCCTTCTCCCTTAGTGCAGTGTTCGAAAGGGCACTGGTAAGATGGGGATGTAGGCACAGTGCTAGGAAAGTCACCCAGAAAAGGGAGATGGGGAGCGACACAGAAGGCAAACTTCAACGCCCACCGGTGCAGAGGACCTTCATGAAAAGCAGAGAATTGGGGGATGGGGGCTGAGTTCCTCCTCTTGCCCCGCCCAGATCCATCCTCCACACTTCCCCACCTGGCCCTGTGGCCCAGGAGGCTGAGTGCAGACTGCTTCGGCCAGGCTCCCTTGCCCTCCAGGGCAATGAGAGGCAGTGACTGACAGGAGGAGGGAGGGAGGAGAGATGAAGAATTATTCCCCAGCTTCCCCGCTGCCAGGCTCTCTCATTCTTCTCCCGCTAGGCCAAGGCGACAGCTCTCTCCCCTCAACTCTCAGGCGAGGGGTTGGAGCGGCTCCAGGTTCTGCTAGTTCCGGTTGGTGCCCCAGCCCCGCCAGGCCTTTGTAAACAGTGCCTTGATGAAGCCCTCTCCAGTCACTCCTTCCCAGCGTGCCACCTGCTTCCCACCAGGACCCTCATCTAGGCCTATGAGGTTCCAGGGAGTTCACAGCACAGGAACGTTCCTGAAGTCCTTCCAAAGCTCCTGGAGGCTATCTAGGGGAGGTCCGGACACCTCCAGTGAGTTGTCAGGGCAGCCAACAGCTTTCTGAAGCCCCATGGCTCAGCCAGCACTGACTCACTGGCTCTTCTGTGTCTTGCACCCCTACTGCAGGCCCAAGGGATCCGGGAGCTTTGCAGAAACAAACTCTCCTGAGCCACATAAGGGCTGCCTGACATGGCCTGGGCTGACCCTCCGGCCAGCGGCAGCTCAGTGTCAAGCTATATCCAGGTCATGTGGCAACCCCACTTCCTTAGTGTTCATAAAGAGGCAGAAGTGGCAGACACGGCACAGGGGCTGCCTGTTTTGCATTCTTGCCTCCTTCTAAGAAGACAGAGAATCAAAGCGAGAGCCTCTCACGGGGCTTTAGCACAGCTGGCCAGAGCTTGGAAAAATTCAATACAGCAGGAAAAAAATATAACTGAAAGGAGTTCAGTGAGAAAATACAGAGCAGGTAGAAAATGCAGGACAGCCAGGACAAATGAAGCCAGATCAAGAAAGGAACTTGGACTTCAATGGTTTTCTTCCTTCTTTTCTCCTGCCCTTTCCAACTCCTGCCAAATTTGCTGGGGAGAAGCCTGCCAGGATCCTGCAAGCAGGTGACAGTGCAGCTGGTGAGACGAGGTGAGGCCATGGTGAGATGCTGGGATGAGAGGACACAAGAACCAGTGCCACTGAGCACTGGGGAAATGGCTCTGGTTGACCAGATGGCTTTATTAGCAGGGTCGGTGGAGCTGGGCCCGAGAAGAGGTGGGTCTTTGCTGCCCAGTCCAGCAGGGGAGGGAACACTCGATCCTCTGGAAGCCAGGAGCCAGTCTTCTAAGCCCCCCGCTATTCTCCACTCTACCCTATGGAGTCAAAGTCAAAGGCTGTGGATCATAGCCTGAAGAGATGGCTTCCCCACCACTCCTGCCTCACTCCAGGGCCTGCCTCAGCTCATTCTTGACTCACATTCACACATGGGCGTTCTAGGGGCCATAACTGAAGGCAGGGGAGCAGCCCCAATCTTGGGAGGCTGTGGCTTCCCTGGAGAGAGTGGGGACTGGATCTTGTACTTGTCTGGGTTTTGCTCCCAGCTCTGACACTTGAGCAAAATGACTACAAGTTTTTGCGTACTTTCCACATGCCAGGTACCGTGCTGGGAGCATCACACAGATTATCTCATTCAGTCCTCATGAGGATGTGTGAGAGCCCCATGAGTTAAGTTTGGGTATCTCTGTTATACAGATCCAAGGTCACAGACATAGAATGTGGGAACTCAAATCTCAGCTCTTTGTCTCCAAAATCTCTGCGCTTAACCATTATGCAATCTGTATTTCACATAACCTCTTTGTACCTCAATCTCCTCTTCAGAAAAATAGGGGACAAATAGCTACCTCAAAATGAATGACAGCAGAGAAGGGCCTAGCCACACAGCAATAACAATAATAGCTTTCAGTTGTTGAGATTTCTACAGCCTGGCACTGGACTATGAGTTTTCCTTTAATTTAATCCTCCTAACCAACCTGTTATGGGTTGAGTTGTGTCCCCCAAAAAAGATACGTTGAAGTCCTAAGCCCTAGTATCTCAGAATGTGACCTTCTTTGACAACAGGGTCACTGCAGATGTATCAGTTAGGATGAGGTCGTATTAGAACAGGGAGGGATCCTTATGAGAAAAAGAGGGAGACAAAGAGAGGAGAAGGCCATGTGAAGACAGAGACGCACAGGGAGAAGGCGGAGGCAGAAATCGGAGTTACGCTGTCACAGCCAAGGAAGACCTGGGACTCCGAGAAACTGGAGGAGGCAAGAAAGGGTCCTTCTTCAGAGGATTCGGAGGGAATGTGGCCCTGCCAACACCTTGATTTTGAACTTCGAGTCTCCAGAAGTGTGAGACAAGAAATTCCTATTGTTTTAAGTCATGCAGTTAGGGACACTCTGTTGCAGCAGTCCTAGGACACTAATATACAACCCTAGGCATTTTTTTTTTTTTTGTATTTTTACAGATAAGAAAACTCAGCAGGCTCAGAGGAGTTAACTAACTCACCCAAGATCACACAGAGTGAGCAGCAGAGCTGGGAATGGAATGTCTGGCTCCAGCATCTCCGTGGTCAACCACGGAGCCTACGGCCTGTCTGTGGAAGAGACTGAGAACCTGCTAAGCCCCTCCCATTCACCCCTCAGCCCACCCCAAGTCTCCTTCACTTCACGGCCCTCCTCCCCTCGAAAGGCTTCCCCATCGGCTCTGGCCCACGCAGCCTCTCCCTTCTCTCAGTTCCCAGGCTTGCGCACACAGTGCACGGTCACGTGGCGCTTTCTCCATGCCCTCCTCTGTGGCCCCGCCTCAGTTCACGCCGAGCCTGGCCTCCATCATTAGACTGAAAGTTCTGTCAGGCCAGGACCAGGTCAGGTGGTGTCCTGCTCTGCCCAGAGCCAAGGGCAGGGAGCCCCAGCTCACCCAGTGCACGTCCATCCACCCTGAGACTGCCCCACCCACTGACAGCACGCTGACCGTGGCGGCAAGAGGCCATTCTGACTCCCCGCAGATCCGAGAGGTCCGCAGATCCTCATGAGAAGCAAGCTGTTTCCCGGATGTTTTTGGACATCAGGTCTCTCCCCTTAACCTACTCCAAATTCTATGCTGTTTCTCAAGGAAAATCTGTCCATCCAGCATGCAATGAAATAAGCTCTTTTGCCACCAATGGAAATGGAAATCGGTATAAACCTCCTGGAAAGCGTCAGCCCCAGACAGCACTAGCTGTTTTTTGTTTTGATTAACTTCATAGTGTTTGCCCGCTTTTAGAAATCTTCCCTAAGGAAATGATCAGAAATTCCAAGCGAGATTTATGTTCAAAGATGTTTATTAAAATAGCATTTATTATTTTGAAAAAACTGAAAACAGCCTAAATGTCTGACAATAGGTGATGGATTAGTTAAATTATGGTATACTCATAGAATATTACATCTTATTGACTAGATAAATTAGGGTTCTTCTAAAAAATTAAGTATTATACCTGGCATATTAAAAATGTTAAGTCTGAAGAAAATGCAATATTCTGGGAAAATGTGAATGCTATAACGTGAAATGAAAAAAATCAAGCTACAAAATTGTAGATGCAATATGATCCCAATGAAGGAAGGAGGGAAGGAAGGAAGGGAAAAAGAAAAAGAAAGAAAGAAAAAGGAAAAGAGAGAAAGAAGAAAAGAAAGATTGGGACTAGGAAGGTGAGAGAGAAGGACATTTTCAGATTTACAGGAGATACATAAAAATATCCTTTTCTTTTGAGTAGTAAGACTAGAAGTGAATTTCTCTTCTTCTTTGTAACTTTCTGTATTCTCCAAGCTTTCTGTAAGGATTAGGGATAGCAGTTTTATAACTGGAGGGGAAGCTGCAGGGGGGGGTGCCCTGTCTGCCCAGTGAAATGTCCGGACACCTCACTTCCCCGCCCCCAACTGACAGACTCCTCTGGGCTCCGCCCGCGGCTCATTCAGATCCTTCCTGCGCTCATTCCTGACCCACGTGGAGCAGTAGAAGCAGCCAGTGTCAGTACATTCAAGAGTCAAAGAGTGGGCACAGTAGATGGACAATTTTCTGGTGCATCTCTCTGCACCACACGAGCAATTCATCGTCTGGGACTATTTCCAAGAAAGGTTCGTCTGCTCTGAGCAGCAGCTGGCTCGGCACCTGCACACCTCTCACCTTGTTCCCAGACTCTCCGAAACAAAAGCTAGGAGGAACTGTGGGCAAGCCCATTCATCCCTTCAACTGGAGATGATTCCTTCCAAGAGGGCCACCGCCAGCCACCACTCGGGGCAGCCAAGTACGGGCATTTTGTGGAAGAAACAACGGATTGTGGACAGGTGCAAATGCATTTTCCATGGTGAGGTCACAAGAGGAGAGATCCCACCAATACAGACAAAATGCAACATCTAACCCATTACTGTGGCCCATCTCCCCACAGCCACAGGGCTTTCATAAACACTGCCTGTCTTCCCATCTGGCATGTCGCCATAAAAATTGAAATAAAATACCAAACACACACAGCACCAATAGTATCGTCATCATCACTCTCTCATGGAAACAAGAAATCCAACTAGAGGAGCTCTCCCGGGAACTGCTATGAAAGGAACCTCGCATGCGCATGTATTTCTGGACCCCTGTGTCTCTCCAGAGAGCAACACACGTTATAGGGACCAGTTGGGGCTCTCCCACCTAGAGCTTTAACTGTTTAATTTCATTGCTGCTGATTACCTCTGGGTTCACCCCTCAGAACAAAGACCACGTCTATTCCTAAGGTATTAGAAAGAGCAAAGGAATGGACTCCTGGGTGCGAGCGGCAGCTCCATCACTGGTGAACTAAACCTCAGTCTTCCCAGCTGTAATGTCCCTGCTGTGCAGTGGGGTTAGAGGGTCAATGAGATGGTAAGTCTACACTGTGGCTGGCCCACGGTCCAGCCAAAAAGGAATATGTCTTATGCCGTATCATCTTACCCTCTTACGGTCAGCTACAAACTTGGCTCAGTTACTTTTCCAAAAGCCCTAATCAGGGGACTTTCTCTCCAGTTCCCCTTTCTACATCTTTCCAACACTCAAAAAGCCCAGCGTTTCCGTCTTGGTCTTTCGTTATGAACCTAATCTTTCAGAGGCTTTTTTTGAGGTGGTTAATTATATTTGATTTATTTAATAACAATTAAAATAGTGAAATTTTTTTGGAGAGAGAATGGTTATTTAATAGAAAAAAGCTCTTTTATTAAGGAAAAATTAAAATCTTTGATTCTACCCTACTTGTAGATAGAGACTAATCTTGATGTCGAAATGTTGGCTTGCCTGTGGCTCCCACGGCAGGGCAGTCCTCCCTCTGGCAGGGGGCTCCCCTTTGTTGGGCAACCAGGAGCACTAACCCTTCCCATCGACGGCTGATAAAACTGCAGGAGAAAAGACACTCTCAGTGTCCTCTGACCCTAAGGAAAGTGGAAAATGCCATTCCACGGATGGTTTCGCAGGTTCCCCTGCAAAATAGTTTCATTCCGACACAGTCCATCAAAATCAATGCTATCCCAACCCAAGCCAAAGAAATAGGATGATTCCATAGGAGCCCCGTCAAACCATACTATTCCAGGCCAGCTCGTGAGAAAGCCCAACTCAGGGCCACTCTATAAACATAGTACCATTATCAGCTGAGTCCCACAAAACTGATAGTACTTTAGTTCCATTAAGGACTAAACAGGGTTTTCATGAATTGGCTGAGGAAGTTCCCTCCAAATGAAATATTCCCTGGAAAGTGCATTCTGAGTTTGACACAAGAGACCTAAAAGCCAACTGTGGGAACACAGCCCTCATCCAAGTGGGGACCTGCCAGCAATGCCTAACTTTTTTGCATCCAACAGTTTACCCAGGTAAGGCGTGTTAGCAAGACGCAGCCCTCTGACACGTGAGAACAGACAGAGCCTGGCAACTGTGCCGATCAAACTCCCCATGAACCAAATCTCCCAGGGGATTGCCGTCTAAACAAGGAGCATCCCAAGTGGAAGAAGTTCAGTAGTGTGATTCCAACTCCTCCATTCTGCAGATGAGAAAAGAGAGGCCTGGAGACGGGGAGGGTCTGCTCAAGGTTGCCCAGCGGGGAGCATCTGAATGCCAGACCCTCTCACAGGGGCCTGCTGCCTCTGAGCATCATTCTGCTCTAACCAGCGGGATATTTCCCTGTAGCCACTTCCACTTCCTTTCTATTCCCTCAACTCAAAAGCTTATTAACCAGAAGTTTCTGCAGCTGAAATTCAAAGCCGATCACCCCCAAGAGTGGGGCCTTAAATACTTTTTCTGGGCCCCCATCCCTCACAGTAGCCACAGAGCTGGGCTCAGCAAGCACATTCTTCTAAAGCAGTGATGGCTGTTTTTAACAAACAATCCCATTAGAGTGTAGCCTGCAGTCAGCTCGTGATGGAAACGGGTGCTCTGGGCTGCTCTGGCCCAGCACTAATCAGGTTCTGCACCTGATCCTGAGGGACCCGGATTACTACGGAATGAAATGGAGAAATGCCTCCACCATCCCTTAAATCTTTTCGCCGGATTCAAGGGTTTTCACACAGAGGAGGAACATTTCTCGCCTGTTGGCTTCCTTTCTCCAGGTTAATCCGCAGCAGTTCAGCTTTCTCTCCGGGTGCAGCATGGCAGCGGCCTCTCAGCTCCTGCACGGGGAGTTGGGAACACTCACCCGCCCGCTCGCAGGGCCACACTGATGGTCCCCTGACTTCAGATGGCCAGGAGCCCTCTCCTTAGTGCTGCAATCCCAACAGCACCCCTTCCCACTCTCTGTCCTCCCTACAGCTCCCCAAATGCTCCTTGCTCCCTCTTGCTTCCAGAACATAGAGATAGAGACAGAGAGCTATCTGTCTGTCTGTCTGCCTTGTATGTATGTACGTACTGTGCATGTCTCCTCTTCTCCCTTCTCCCTGATCACCACTCCTCCTTTCAACCTAATTAACTCCTATTTGTCCTTCCAGACTCAGCTCTTTCTGGAAGCCTTACATATCATGTTCTCCCCAGGGAATCAAGCGACCCTCATCCAGCTCCTGGGGGGGAACCTCTGTTTTCCCCTCCGTGGCATTTACACACATCACAGGAACTGTCCATTTCTGAGCCTCACTCACTAATCCAGGAAAAGCAGAGAAGTGCGTGGTTTATGCCCACCACATCTGCTGGGCAGCACTGCCTGAACTGCCGCGTGGAGGAGGATGCTAACACTGAACATTGAGCTCCGTGTGAAATGACACAACGATCAATCAACCGTGTCTGCCCCGGGCACGGGATCAGAGAGCGGAGGCTGGCGTGCCAGTGTAGCATAGACTGTGAGCTCACAGAGGCAGGGGCAGGGCCAGAGACGGCTCTGCAGCTTTGGAATACATAGCGCAGTGCCCAAAACAAAGCAGGTGCTCAACCAAGATTTGTGAGCGGAAGAACGAAGACGGTACTCTCTACTATTTATGGAGGCTCGGTAAGTCCCAAGTGCCATGCTCAGTGTTTACACGTTATTTAATCTTCAACAAATTCCTATGAGGTTATGGGTATTTCTAGTCCCACACAAAAGATGACAAATCAAGACCTGGAGAAAGTTAGGTAGAAGGCCCAGGATCACATAGCAACCAACCGAGGATTTGACCCAGTTCTCTCTAATCCCATTGCTATGGCTCTTTCAACTGAGCCACACAAAGAGGAAAACAAGTATCCTCTGAACACTATATGCAATGTCCCAGCCTAGGAAGTGCCAAAGTTTGGCCTCTACTAGCACTCTTCCGGAAACAGTTGATAGAGGGAACATTCCTGGACAGTGGGGCTTTCTCCTGGCCTTGGGTCTTCATGAAACCAAGCCACACAGTGTCAAGACTCCAGCTAAGATCCAGGCACGAAGGCGTCGACAGGAGGCGGGCGGGCTCATAAAGGCTGAGGGAGGCTAAGGACACCGCCTGCCCCTTGTCCAGCCTGGGCTACTCCAGAGTGATGCGATCTTCAGGTCACCCACCCCCCCCCGATCTGGAGGTTGGGTCTTCATCTAAACAGTAATGGGGTCGGGCTTGCAAGTGCCAATGTTTCTACTCTCTCATGGAATTTATAGGGGACTTGGAGAGAAAACTACCAAAACACATACAAAATATATGGAGGGGAATTCTTGCCAGACCCACTCATGGAAGACAGATTATTTCCAAAACCAAAACAAGGATAGCAGATAGCACAGTTTACAGTTTTGGGGTCAGACAGGTTGGGTCTGAATCCTAGCTCTTCACTGTACCAGCTGTGGCCTATGGGTGTACTTTCTCCGAATCTCAGGTTCCTCACCTGTGAGATGGGGATAATTAGGCCAGTGGGTTTCAGATGTGCTTTGGGACCAGCAGCATCAGCAGCACTGGAAGCTTGCTGGTAAAGTTTTAGGCCCCACGCAGCCCTACTGAATCAGAAGCTCGGGGGATAGGGTCTGGCATGCCCAGCTTCAACACGCCCTCCAGGTGACTCAGATGCTCACAAAAGCTTGGGAACCACTGAATTAGGCCAATGACCTTCAAACTTTGTCACCACGTTCCACAGTAAGAATTTATTTTTCATCATTACCTAGTACTCGCACACACTATGTTCATAACGGAGACACAAGTTTCATGAAACCTTCGCCTGGCCTCCCGCAATGCTCTCTGATACTTGATATTCCATTCCATATCATATCATCCTATTTCATTTTTTACACGCTAGAGTCAACCCGTTCAATTGATTACATGACCGATGAATGGATCACAAACTATGGTTTGCAAAGAAACAGTGATCTAAGCTGTCCCTTCTGAGCTGGGCTGATGGGAAGAGACGTTTATAAATACCTAGCATGCCACCTGCAGCGCAGCAGTCCTCAGCGAGTGGTAGCTCCCATCGTCATCGTGATTATTAGCAAATTATGCGGCAGGTAGAAACTTAAGTATTTTAAGTGAAATGAAACTCATGTTAATGTCTGAAGCCACATAAAATGCACAAGTCCCAAACCTCTCCTTTCGAATGTGCTTATGCATAAACCCAAGTTCATCATTTCCTAGGAAATCTCTCTGAAAGTTATAATTACTCTGATTCTTGGCAATAAAATAATCAGAGCGCTATAAAACCCTCACAGAGGAGTGTTGGCACAGGACCAGCGAGAGGGGAGGGGGGTCGGAGACAATCGTTCTGTGGGGACTGAGAAGGGAATCTCCGTGGTGCCCAGAGCTCTGACGGGTAAATTTCAACTTTCCGGTGGCATTTACGCAGCACTGTAGTTGCCAACAAAACAGATCTCCACTAAGGGGACCAGATGGCTGCGAAGGAGCCAAATGGGAAGGCGCTGGTTAGAAATTATAGCTGCAGCCCCTGAACTCTGCAGAAGGAAGCCGCTGCTGTGCTGATCGTCCCCTCCTGGAAGAGCAACCTGCGTTTAATTCTGAGGACCTGAAATGACGGATCCCAGCAGAAGCATGCCCTCAGTCTCAACTCCCTCTACGGCAGTGGAAGGAAACGAGGGGCGTAAGGGACCCCGCCATCAAGTGAGGGGGCACCTCTCCTCCAGGACTGCCAGGTGAGATATTCACCTATCTACAAAGGTCCTCTTTGATCCACCCCTCCCAGGAATTTTTTTTAATGATTTGTAATAATGACTATTTGGGGGTTGCCCACTGTGTTCCAGCCAGGAAACATCCTGAGCTTTATTTGTTGGGTAAAGTAGGATTGTAAATGAGATTGTTCAGACAAGGAAGGAGGCTCAGAGAGGTTGTCCGAGGTCACAGAGCTGTTAACCAGGGAAGTTAGGTTTAACCCAGATCTCTGGCTTCAAAGCCTGAGCCCGCGTTCTTTACAGGCCAGCACTGGCTCTCTCAGACTCTTCAGCTGAGTTGGTACCTGGATCACAGGACAAGGCAGGAAAAAGAAAAGAAACTAGTAATTGTTGTACACTGACGATGCCCAAGACACCATGCTAGGTGCTTTATAGAGATTTTCTAAATCATAATGTCCCCTTCAGATCAAGATTATTATCCCACTTTCCAGATGAGCAAACTGACATAAACAAAGGTTAGGCATGTTGCCCAGGGTCACACAATTTAAACGTGGAAGAGCCAGACTGTAACTCTGCTTTCTCCGAGTCTAACCTCTTGCTTTCTCCACTACACCATGCTGATCAGAATCTTGGAAGGGCTTTTCCCCACTTCCAATCCACTCTACAGGTTACTGTGGTATTAACTGTCCTAAAACACAACTCAGGTTATAGCACTCTCTTGCTCAAAAACATTCTATGGCTCCCAAGTGCCTAGAAAATAAAGCCTAAATCCCTCAGCCTGGCTTCAGGCTTGCCTCAGTCTTGACCTGAACAGTCTAGTGTTTGCACCCAACGCTGCTTTTCCAGCACAAGCAGACCCTCCCCTCGTCTCCCTGGCCCGCTCCATCTGCCACACCACCACCAAAGCATTCTTTCTAAAATATTGCTGCATTACACCACCCCTTTGCTTGAACACGGCTCTAAGGAGACATCTGCCACATTTGCTGCCATCATCTGCCCTTGCCCTGGTAACAGAGTTGGCTGTCCTCCACTCAGTCTACCTGGGGTGAGCCTGTGTCCAGGCCTGGCCAGTCAGAGCACCGCACCTCTCTGGCCACAGTGACTGGGTCAGGTATGGGCAAGTAACCTGAGCCAAGCCAATGCCATCCACTCAGGATCAACCCCAGGACTGGGCTCGGGCAAAAACACTCCTTGTTCTTGGGGATTTTAAGTGCAGGGCTGTGGACGGCCTCCTTGCCACCACACGGGAGACTGTCGCTGAGAATGCAGCTCCTGGAGAGGAGAGATGCAAACACAAGCTCTTAATGACACGGTGTGTCAGCCCCGGATCTAGCCTGGCCTGAAACTCCTTCATCATCCCTGGACAGCCCAATGACACAAGCCAATACATTCCCTTTGTGCCTAAGCTAGTTTGGGTTGGACTTTCTTACAACTTACAACTGGCAGCTACAAGTGATGCAGCTCTTCCCCGCCTGTCGGGTGAAATTCAGTCTCCTGAGGGACCTTGAAGACCTGAGCAAGAGGACCCAGCCTACCTTTCCAGGCTCATCTCCCATCACGTCCCCTCCCCCACCCCAGTGCTGTGTGGCATCACCTGTACACAGACACTGGAGCCTTCCTGCTGTTGCTCACACCACTCTGCCTGAGTGAGCCCCCACCACAAAGCTAGCGGACGGCAGATCGGGATTTGAATCCACACTCACCCGCCTCAACGTTTGAACTCCTAACTGCTGGGGAAGACTGCCTCTCAGAGACGGGATGTGTGACGGGAAAGGTGCGTGATGGACCGGGAGCGCCACACGCCAGCAGAGGACTCTGGGCTCCACTCTTCACTGACTGTGTGTAGAGCTGCTTAAACACACGGGCTCAGGAGCCAGACTTCCCGGGTTCAAGCCCTGACTCCGCCTCTTCCTAGCTGCTCCTCTTACCAGCTGGGGACCTGGGACATCTTAACCTCTCCTGCCTGGTTTCCTGATCTTTAACACGGTGGTGATCATAGATTCTACCTGAAGGATCACTGCAAGGATTAAATAAGTTAACGAAGATAAAGCCCTTAGTGCCTGGTCCATAGGAGGTGCAGTCTAAGTAGTGGCTGTTATCAGTGTTCATCTGCAGGAACAGGGAGCCGTGGGATGTTCCTCAGCAGGTTTCAGGGGCTCGTGCAGGGCTGGGCTTTATGTATTTCACACAGATGTGTGGCTTTAGATACCCAAGGGCTTTGGTGACTTCTGTGCACAAGTGGAGGGTCCCTCGTCTGATACTTCCTCCTCTCCATTCAGACTAGACTCCTGTGAGAAGGGGCTCGGGAGCAGCCACGGGGGCTGGCCATCTTTGCATCTGCCCTGCCCCCAGCACAGGCACTGCCTGCTCCCAGCTGCAGTGTGGCTGTCACTGGGTGACCTCTGGTCCACACGTTTCAGGACAGGGCATGAGCCACTCCTTGGAGAGCAGCGATGGGCACCAGACCCAAGGGGCACTTCAGGGCCTCCTCTGCTCACAAAGCTGCCGCCTCCCAGCTGCTCTCATCTGGCTGGTCTTGCAGACTGGGCAAGAGCCTGACGCCTGGCACATGTGGGCAAGCCTGCCACCAAACCATCAGAGGGATGAGGAACCAGATGGAGGTTGCGGCGCCAGGAAAGAGGCAGAGACGGGGCAAGTGGGCCTGCAAGGGAGGGCCCACCTCCTTCCCTTGCCTGCCTCCTCGTGCCCCCGCAGACCATTCCGTGCCCCCGCACCGCACTCCTGTGTTTCATTCTCTCCGATTCCCTCTAATTACTTCTTGTGGGATCTCTCTAATGATTTCTTGCAGCCAGGCTGTAAGATCCTTCAGGGCAGGGACTTCACCTCACACATCCTTATTCTCCCCTGTGCCCAGGACAGTCCTGCCCTCGAACTCTTACGAAGTCTGTCTGCTTTCCTCTGCATCGCCTGGCGCACCCCAGGCCAACATCTCCAGCATCTCCTGCATGGATGACCGGCTTCCTGCTCCCCCTCTCTCCCACCCCCTGCAATTCATCCTTCATGTGGCAGCCCAAGTGACCTTTTAAAAATGCAAATCAGAGGGTGTCATTTCCTGCTTAAATCTCCCACAAGGCCTCCCATCCTAATTAAAATGAAACCTAAACTCCTAACCACAGCCAACAGGGTCGGTGGGGAGCTGGCTCTGCCCGCCTCCCGCCTCACCCTTCCAGTGGCACTGCCCGCCGTTCTCTCCCTCCTGCGTGCCAAGCCCATCCTGCCTCAGAGCATCCGCACCCGCTCTTCCCTCTGCCTGGCACGCCAGGCCCCAGGGCCTCACAAGACTGGCTCCTTCTCGCCTCCAAGAAAGCTTCCTAGAGATGCATCTCCGGACCACCCAATCTGAACCAGGCTACCCACCCCGCCCTGCTTTTCCTATCACATCACTTTATTTTGGTTTCTTGACAGCGTTTATCGGTTCCCCCTGCAGTGACGTTGGTGGTCGCCTTGTTTTCTTCTCCTCCGTCTTATTTAAATTTTCTTTACAGTTTTTCTTCCTGCATTAGAATATAAACTCTATGAGGGTAGAAGTGTTGTCTGTTTCATGCACCTCTCCGTCCCCATGGCCTTGAACAGGGCCTAGTTCAGAGCAGAAGCTCGGTAAATATTTTCGAATAAATGAAAGGAACTGGTAAGTCATCTGACCCCTCCCCTGCCTCCATCGCAGCAAGAGAAGGGGTGTGCCAGAAGACGGGAGGGTAGGGACTTCTGCTCCAAGGGCTTTGAGCTCCTCTCTGACCCGCCGCCCCCACAGCCCCGTCCCTTGCGTAACAGGAGAGGGCACCTGTGAAGCAGAGTCCAGTCCCGGGGAGGGACAATCACGCCGTCCCCGGGAGACTGCTCCCAGGGGAGATGGGGGTGGGGTGGGCCATGAGCTCTGCAGTCAGACAGACCGGGGTTCAAGTCCCATCTCTGACACTTCTACCGGGGAGGGTGGGCATGCTTTCTATTGGCTCTGCAAGCCTCAGCTATTCCATCTGCATAACAGCCACTTTATATAGGGATGGTCCACATGACAGATGTGACTTATTAATAATCACTGTTATTATTATAAAGGTGTTTGAGGATTCAGTGAGATAGTGCCTGTGGATCTCTCTTGGCACCTGGCATGTGGTAGGTGCCCTTAAATGGTTGTTATGACCTGCGGATCACGTTAGGGACAATCCCAGCAACACCTGGGATACACAGGTGTCCTTTAAATGCACCTTCTTTTACTCTCCTCTTTCTAACTATAAAAGCAGAGCCTTCTGAGTATTTTTTTTTTTTTTTGAGGAAGATTAGCCCTGAGCTGACATCTGCTGCCAATCCTCCTCTTTTTGCTGAGGAAGACTGGCCCTGAGCTAACATCTGTGCCCATCTTCCTCCACTTTATACGTGGGACGCCTGCCACAGAGTGGCTTGCCAAGAGGTCCATATCTACACCTGGGATCCAAACCGGTGAACCCAGAGCTGCCAAAGTGGAGCATGCGCACTTAACCACTGTGCCACCGGGCTGGCCCCCTGTGTATGTTTTCCAGAGCTGGGTCCTCCCCTGGTTGGGAGGCACTGATGGGAGCAGTCTGGGTTGCTTGGATAACACCACCTCACCTCCAGGTCCCCAAAGCCTGGCTCTGCCTCCTCCCTCCACCTCCACAGGGCTGGCCCACCATGAATATGCGCTCAGGACCCAGCCCAGCCGGGGAGGGTGCCTCTGCCTTCTATAGGCCAAACTCCATGGCAACCCAGCAGGCCCCCATCTACCCCGGCCTTTTGATGTCCTGGGTTCTGGCGCGTTGTTCCCGGCTGGGAACCAATCTGGGAGGACCGTTTCGCCAGCACAGACATTACCCTGACTTCTACTGGTGACTTTCCTTAAATAGCACAAAGGTAAAAGGACAAAGAAGGGAGGCATTAACATTGTCCTGAAGAGCTCTGGTTCTGATTCTGGGTCCTACACTTGCTAGCTCTGGGAGGAAGACGACTTACCTCTGTCACGTTTCATCCCCCCTAAAAGAGGAATAATAATAGTGCCCATTCAGGGCCAGCCCAGTGGCGCAGTGGTTAGGTTCATGGGCTCTACTTTGGTGGCCTGGGGTTCATGGGTTCAGATCCTGCGTGCAGACCCACACACCACTCATCAAGCCATGCTGTGGCGGTGTCCCACGTATAAAATAGAGGAAGAGTGGCACAGATGTTAGCTCAGGGACAATCTTCCTCAAGCAAAAAGAGGAAGATTGGCAATGGATATTAGCTCAGGGCCAATCTTCCTCATCAAAATAAATTACCCATTCATAGAGATGCTATGATTACATTCAATTATTCATTCAACAAATACTCCTTGAGGACCTAAGCGGCAGGCATTTGCCTGGCACTGGTTCCTGCCTTGTAGAAATCATAGCAGAGTAAGAGGGACATACCAATGATTATGCACAATTCACTTAAATTCATATGTGCCAAATGCTATGAATGAAATTTACAGGATGCTAAAATGTAATCATTCCTTCAATAAATCTTTACTGAACATCTACTAGGCACCACTTGCGGGTCTAGGTACTGGGGATACCGGAAACAGCCTCCTGACTGGGCTTCCATCTTCCATTGTCGGCCCCCATCCATCACTTCTCCACATAGCAGCCAGAAGTATTTTAAAATTACACATCAGATCATGTCACCCAAGTGCTGAGCATCCTTCAGTGCCTTCCAATGGCACTTAAAATCTGAACCCTCTTCCCACCTTCCCAGGCCCTCGCTGGCTCTACAGCTGATGTCAGGTAATCCCACACACTGCTCACTGTGCTCGAGCCCAGGGGTTCTCTGACTAACACGCACCAGAACCACTGGGAGGGCTTGCTGGGCCCCCACCCCAGGGCCTGTGATTCAGCAGGTCTGGGGAGGGCCTGAGAACTTGCCCTGTTCTCAGGTGATGCTGACACTACTGGTCTAGAGACCCACTTTGAGAACTGCTGCTTTAGCCATCGGCCCTTTATTTTGTTCCTTGAAGACACCAAGGTTTGTCCCATTTCAGGACCTTTGCATATGCTGTACCCTCTGTCTGGAATATCCCAACTCTCCCCTGGCTGGCTCCTTCCCGTGTTAATTGCCACTTCCTCAGAAATGTTATCCTTGGCCCTCTGCCTCCTTTATTGTTTTCCGTTACACTGGCCTGTTAATTCGTGATCACAGTCCTGGTCTGTTCCCATCACTGTCACCGCCCCTTCTCCTGTAGGCTCCACCGGAGAAGGGCTGGCTCTGTTTGGCCTACCAGCTCAGCACTGCACTGGCCGATGGTGAGCAGTCAATAAGCATACGAGGAATGAACAAAGAACAGGACCCCTGCCCTCAGGGATGCCCCAGTCTAGGATAGTCCACGGAAAGCCCTAGACACAAGGCCTAGCACACAGTGAACGACAGCTATCCTTGACAACCTCCACCGGAGGGCGACGGGCCTGAAGGAGCTGTCCGTCCTCCTTAAATAGGAGCCACCCAGAGGCTGTGTCCTCGAAGCTCCCTGAGACTACTTTCTCGGCCAGCCTTGGGCAGCTGTTTGCAGCTGGCATTGGCCCCCACCCTGGGAGGCCAGGTGGACCACTTTCCCTCTGCAGACACCCCCTGGCCCCAGTGTCATCCCAAGTCAATCCCCACGGAGCTGAAGCTGAACCTTCGGGAGTCACGGCCCCTCCTCCAGCTTCTCCAGGCACCCCCCTCCTGGCCCTGCGTCTGACCCCAGCCCTCGCCCTCTCAGAGCTCAGAGTGGTGCTGCCTCCGAGGCCGGGAGTGCTGACTTGAAGCCGTGGAACCCCAGTCCAGCGCCCCCTGTTTCGCTGGAGCCAGCATCTCTCCAGGAGAAGAATCTGCATCTTAGGTGTTGGCAGAGAACGGTGTCCAAAATTGCCGAAGAAGGCTGCTCAGAGACATAAATGGATGGGCAATTAATAACGAAAAATGATCGTAATAGCCTCTCTCCGCATAAAGGGGTTCAATTAAGGCACAATAGTGACAGGAAGGCGGATGGATGGCTCCGGATGGGCTCTCTCCTCGGGTTTCTAAAGGGTTGACTCTGGCCTTGAGCAGGAGACAAAACCTTGAAGGAGTCATTTAAAAGGATAAAGGTTTATCAGTGAAGGGTTTAGATTGAGGTGTGGAAGGATTTCAGGAGAGGAGAGAGCTGCGGGGCCCTGAGGACTGGGCAGAGAGGCCTGGCCTCTGCTCCCGGCCACGTCTGATGCCCTCAGAGCCCCTGCGGGTACAGGAGCAGCAGAAACCAGAAGGGGCTGGTGGCCCAGGGGTGTCTCAGCCAAAGACACGACAATCAGTCTGGGAGCCCCTCAAATCAATCTGCACAGTTAAGAGAGGTGTCAAATGACGGCAGGGTGTTTTAGCACAAATCAGCATGGCAGGAAGGGGAGGAAGCATCGCTGAGTTCTTCAGAGCAGCCCGGGCTGTGACAAGTCCCACGGGGAGCTGGGGCCCTCATGGTGCTCTGGGAAGGGCACGTGGGGCCAGACTGGAGAGGGAGGTGCCTTCTGGACTGAGCCATGCTGGTCAGCAGAGAGGCCAGCCCTGCTCACTGCTGGGCCTGGCTGGTGGGATCAGCGTGAGGAGTTCCCCGGCCACTTGGATGAGCCACAGGTTTTCTCAGAGATGACACCCATTCCAGGCTGATCCAGGCAGCCCACGGGAGTCTGCAGAGGAGAGATCTCCACTGGGGAGATCTCCACTCCACGTGTTAGCACGGCCAGGGAGCCTCCAAACACATTTCTAGAGCTGATCTAACCCTCACTGGCCAACAGAACTTTTTGTTGTCTCTGGACCACAGCCCTCCTTAAGGACATGCGCTGCTTCCGAGCAGCCTCCAATCCCAAGAGGCCTCTCCATCCTCGGGCCCCACATCTGTTGCCCTGGATTTTACTCTGTCTATATCTGCAATCGGCCAGTCTCCACGTGTTTATCTGGAACACCCATGATGTGTCGGCACAGTGCTGAGCACCTGGGATCTGGAGGGAACAAAAGAGACACGGTGTCTGCTGTTAAAACATAGAGGGGAATTCACAGCCGTACACAGTTGAAAACGGGGAGTGCACTGTCACAGTTATGACCCCAGGCTCCAGAGTCAGGCTGCCTGAGATCAAACCCCAGCTCTGGCACTTATCAGCCAGGAGACTTTGGGCTTATGTGATACTGATCAAACTACTTAACTTCTCTGTGCCTCAGTTTCGACGTGTGTAAAATGGGGATAAGAAGTGTCTTTATTATCAGGTTGTACTAACCATTGAGTTAATAACCCACATGAAAGGATCTTACATGTGTAACCACGACTTATCTTTTTGCTTTCTTATTGTTTGCTATCTTACTGTTGTGGTGAAAGTGGAAATACAGGATGTTGGAAGAAAGTGGAGGATTTCTCATCCAGACGGTGGAGGGGTGGCCAAGGAAGGAACCTGACCAAGGGGAGAGGAGAGCATTTTAGGAAGACAGGGAGGGCACGGGCCTTTCATTATGACCATTCGTTTGTGGCCACTTCCCCAACCCATGAGCTGTTTCTTCATATCTCAGGGACCAGCTCAGCACCTGGAGCAGGGCAGGTGCTCAGTAACTAGTTAGAGTCTTAGATGAGTTTCCAAAAAGGATTTCCTTAAATTTGCCTCTAGTTTAGGACTGATTTTTGGAGGGCTGTCCACTTAGAGGAAAATGATAGAAAGGAAATGAAGAGAAGGGAATCTTTGGCTCCACACACAGACACTCACACACACACACTTTCTCTTTTTAACCTAAGGGAACAGACCAAACAGACATTGCACATGGAGGGTGATGCGAACCGTGCAGTGAGGCGGGGACAGCTGCTGCCCCAGTTATGGGGGTACATTGGCAAGGTGCTCCCTCACTCAACCTCTTCGATGGCGCCCTCGCCCCGCCCTCGGTCTGGCCTGCAGGGTCCTGCTGCTCCGCTCCTTGCCCACTTCAGCAGCTGCTGCTCCTTTCTCAACCTCCAGGCTCCAGCCAGCCTCTTCCACCTCCAGGTCCCTGAATTTACTTAACTCCTTCCTGCCTCAGGGACTCTGAACAAGCTGTGAGGCTGTTCCTTCCTCTAGAACTCTCTCCCTCTCCCCTTCCTTCCTGCTAGGAAACTGCAGCCTATCCTCAGTCTCAGCGCAGACATCCTCGGGGCAGGGAAGCCTCTCGGATGCCCAGCCCAGTCTCACCGTGAACTGCTCTTCCAGCATCCCAGCTTCTCCTGCGCAGCCCTCAAGTCACCTGGAAGTAGTTTAGTCTTTGCACACTGGCTGTCTTATCTCTCTCCCCCTCCAGACCCTGAGCTTCACACTGTGTGCTCAGAGCTGAGCCCAGAGCCGGCCAATAGCAGGTGCTCAATAAATACCTCTTGGGAGGAAGGAAGGGATGAAGGGAGGGGGAGGGAAAAGGAGAGAATGTTATCATTTGGGGAGAGGTGCAGGTGGTCAATGACTCCATCAGAGGGGATATCTTCCCTTTCTGTGGTGTCACAGGTTCTGTGCTGCTTGGGGGGTGCAAGGAGGTCTCTAGGAATATCTGTGAGGCATAAAAGAAAAGAACGGGGGAGGGGCAGGGAAAGGAGAGGAGGCAGAGACAACACACAGCAGCCTTGGGGCTCAGTTCCGGAACAAGAGGGAGAGGGAGGGCTGCACACATGAACGAGGGGTGGACGGAGCCAGGTCCTTCTGCCCTGTCACCTTCGTCCAGGCTCAGGCTGGAGTCCACCGGGGGCAGCTACAGCTCCCTCTCCCTCTCTGTTCTGGGAGGTAATTGGAGAAGACCCTACCGTGTGGTTACTCACAAGGGCCTCTCATATCAGAAGCCTCCAAGTTATTCCACCCTCTCTGATCATAAATCCCTACCTTATTCAGAAATTGCTATGGACCTCCACCCCTGCCCCCTGCCCCAGGCAGGCCCAGATAATCATCCACCAGTTGGTACCCCAGTTGGTGCTCAGCCAGCCTAGACTGGGAAGCGTTGGGTGCGTGAAGCGCAGGCCCATCACACCCATGACCATATTCTTGAGAGAAGAGAATTGATGCCACTTGGTGGAAACTGTACATGCCCAGCCCCGCCTCACCTCACACTGAGCAAGCCAAGGGAGCGCGCGGTTTCACTGTGAATGACAAAGCTGCCCGGCTTATGCAGGCAAAGCTGGTTAAAGCAGAACTCAAGAGACAGACTTTAATTCCGAAGTCAAAACGAGACTACGAATGCGCCAGTTTCTGATATTTTTATTAATAGGGCATTTTTGTCAGCTGGGAAATAGCAAAGGTTCTGAATTATGTGCTGCTTTGAATAAGCCATTAATGGATTAGGAAAGTTTTTTGTCGTTTATGCTACAAGACAGAACAAATTACTTCAGGGCTCAGAACCAGCGATTTGCCTGGGCCGGCTCTGGCCAGACGCTGATGGACCAAGCCATTTTCTTGCTACCAAATGGTTTTCCTCCCATGCTCCACGACTCAGAGGAGCCGATCTCCAGACACTGATAAAGAGGGCAGTGAAATGGGAAGGAAATTAGGTGACATTGCAGCTCTGAATGCTGCTGATTACAAGTGACCCTTTGCCATCAGGGAGTCAAGTCTTCATAAGCTGTGCAGGGAAATTAGCTGCCGGGTGACTCCCGATGTGCCTCAGAAGGGGAATTCTACACAGCACGCAGCCATCCACCTGTCCAGCTCCCATAGGGCAGTAAACAGACTTCTAAATCCCCTGGCCAGACCCTCCCTGTCGTTATCAAGGCCTTTTCTCCCTGATTCCAAACGCTCAGGCAGCTACCCTTTTTGTGAGGTCCCAGTGGTAAATTGAAAATGACATGATTCTCAGGTCAGCTCCGCTTCCTGTCCTGCCTTTCCCCAGGAAAGCAAGTAAGGCTCCTTGCTGCCCTCTGCTCCGGAGGCCTGGTTACTTCTCACCATAACAGTGAAGCCACGAATCTTCAGGGCTGAGGGCAGGCCTCCAGAGAAGACTGCAGAAGCAAGAGGGGTCACAGCAGCCCACAACTGTTTTTCTTAGCATGACCACTGACTCGCTGGGCCAGGACCCTAGGCCAGGCACTGGGGCAGAGAAGGCACTGCCATGGCCCAAGGAGCAGAGCCTGGCGGGGAGGCAGACGTGGACACAGCCTGTAATAATAAGGGATCTACAAAAGCACCCACCCGGTGTCCCCACCCACCCCCACGCACTCCACCTCCATTGCCCCTCTGCCCTCCGTCAAGAGCAGGGAGATGGGCCCTGGGAGCTGACAGGCCCTGCGTGGGAAGATGGAGGCAGCGTCAGTGTGATGCCTTCCTTGAGCTCACAGCCCTCCCTGTGGGATTGGTACCAATGCATTCTGCCTGTGGCTGTTAACTACTCAACTCCCGCATTTTAAATCAGGCCCCCACATTCCTTGGAAGGCTCTACTGGGGAGTGTTTCAAGAGCCCCCACTCCACTTACACCACAACACTGGTCCCATGTCCTTGATCAGCGCAGCGCCCACCTGGTGGGGTCCAGCTCCCCACACGGTGGGGGGGCAAATCCAGGATGACTGATCAGACCCAGGGGCTGGAGCTGGGAAGGAGGGGGTGAGGAGAACTGAAAATAATCACTCAATTTCAGGCTTGCTCGAGGCTAAGTAAATTTAGTAATCCATAGATCATGTTATACAAATTGCATTTCACAGTTTGAAAAAAAATAATCCCACACCATGTACAATCCTGGGTGGTTTATTTTACAAATAAATAACCACACTCTAAACAGCTCTATTTCCTTAGTCATCACTCTCAAAGAACAGATTGACTCTCTGGCTCCCCTCTCTCCCTCCTCCACAGACCGTAATTTCACTGCCAAAGAGGCTTTATTTATACAACTAATCACTATGTGAACAAAACAGAAAAGAGATGGTGTCTACTGAGTGCTTACTACATGCTAGGGCATATGCAGCACACCCTACCCTCATTATTGCATTTAACACTTACAATGTGAAGTAAGGATTGTTGTCTCATTTTACAGATGAGGAAACTGAGGATCACAGAGGTTAGGCAACTTACTCAAGTTCACATAATACTCATAGTCCAGAGTACAAAACAAAACAAATTCCCCAACAGAATGTCCCACGAAACAAAATGCCTAACTAAATAGCAAATGGCCTCCTCCAGGATAAGCATGCACCAAGATCCCAGTATAAAATGGATTTGGGATGGGGGAGGGAGATGGCTGCCACCTCCAAGGGTATTGCTTATACCCCAAACCATGCAATGAGACAGCCAGGCCTGCTGAGGGCGCTGAAGTAGCACCAGGCCATACTCACTGCCTTTAACCATTTTTCACCATTTGCGATGGGCAGCAGCTCAGGCTGAACCAGGATGCAGGGATGTTTGGTCAGAGGAGAAAGAAGGAGGGTGGGATGGTTCATGTGTTCTGAACTGTGCCTCACCTCCCACGTCTCACTGTAAGAATCCAGCAGAAGGACGAGTTCACGGGACATCAAGGATAAGGAAGACCAGCTCATGGGACATCAAGGATGAGGAAGACAGAAAAAGCACTCTTTCTGGGACATTTTGCAAATTGACCCAAGTTGCCAGTTGGTCCAGAAATCGACCTTCTGTGACTTACTCTAATAAATGAAAGGAAATATGGTATCTGTCCATGAGGCAAACATATATTCTAAGTCAAGGATGCTTAATATTTCATCTATTAATTCATAGATTATTACCACATAGCTCATAGCATTGTAAGAATTATTAATAATGATAATAATAGCAGCTAACCAAACGCTAGACCCTGAGCTTAGTGCAGGAAATGCTTCCTCTCATTCCATCCTCCCCTACCCTCCGAGAGGTAGGAATTACTGGCTCTACTTTACAGGCCAGGACACTGAAGTTAAGCACTTTTGTGCCGGTGTCTCAGCCAGGAAGGGGCAGAGCTTGGACTGGAACCTTCGCTCTCAGACCCCAGAGGCCGGGCTCTGAAGCTCCACCCCACAAAGGCTGCTCGAATGAGGGTGAGTGGAACTGCTTTGAAAACCACGAAGCAAGGTCAATGGTCAGTGGTTGTTTGGGTCCATGGGACAGTCTGATGGAGAATCGGTCAGTCAAGCCTTAAAAAGAGCCATCCCACTCAGTTTCAGGGAAGCCAGAGGCAAGCTAGAGAGAGACTGCCGGTGCCTTGCTTCTGACTATTTCGCCCCTTGGGATAGGCCTTCAGGTCAGGACTAGAAGGGAGATAACCCTCTTTTACCACAGGCCTTCTGGGGAATGGTGGGTCTCAGTATCCAAATCATATGAGAGGGTGAAAAATCATCCAGGTTCTGGGAAGGGAATACACAGGACTCCCTTCTGGCCCAACTGGCAGCACCATAACCTCACTGGCTCATGCCGTGTTCTTCCTTCTCCTTGTTGATTCCTTCTCCTTGGAGAGAAATTGAATGACACACACCTGAAGGGCTGTTACGGCACTGGAGGGGCCAGGCTGACGCGGGCTCTCCCTCTTCACCGGGTCCAGGATACACCAACATCTGTTCTACACAGTCGTCCTCACATATCTAGGTCTGGGAGTCGTGGGACCTGCAGAGTGCAGATGTGTGTGGACATAGTCCAAGGGGCACCCACCCTTCCAATAACTTGGCGCTCTCTCTGACTCCCCTGCACCGAAGAGCCTTGAGCAGTTCAGCAGTTTGCATGAATGATGGCTCTGTCTGAGATGCGGTCCTCAAGCTTGCTATCAAATCCCCAAAAGCAATCCCTAACTCCCGATTCTTACCCGGCAGGCTGCAAACAGCTCATTACAAGGCAGAAGACTCCCTCCACTTGTCCCAAAACTCCATTCTCCAGAGAGCTGCCCATGGAAGTCGATATACCCTGAGTTGTGTCAACTTTCAGTTAAACCCAAACAAACCTCTGGCCCTGCTCTCTGTGCTGGGTGGGCCTTGGTTAATGACACAGAAGACACAGTAGAAGAACTGGGAGGAAAGGATGCAAAATTAGCATTTAAATTGATCCTCCCCATCTTTAAAAAATAGAGGAAGCTAGGAGCCAACATCTATGATTGGGGGGTGAGAGGACAGGAGGAAGAGAGGGGCTCCAAGCCAGGAGAACTGAGATCCTGATCCTCCGCTTCAAATGGGGCTACTTGGCTCCACTTCCATCATCTTAGGCTGGGAAAGAGGGTAGATGGATACAGAGCTAGAGATTCAAGTTGCCATTTTCCTTGCATTACTTCCTGAAGAAATTTTACAGAAATGAGACTGAGTAAATTAAGAGCTGGGAGAAGCCTTGAAGATGCCCAGCATGGTGGGGCACAAGGACTTGGAATTTTATGCCACAAAAACATTGTTGACACACACCCAGGAAGTTGGATATGCCAGAGATTTGGGACAAGTGACAATCTCTCTTTAACATCACCCATCTTGTAAACTGTTGGAAAGATTATATGAGTTGGTTGTTCTATTGAAAGAATCCAGTATGGTACTGGCACATGCAGCTTCCCTCCATCTCCCTTTCCCTTTTATTAAAAAAAAAAAAGCATCAGAGACAATAAAGTGACTCGCAAAAGCCAGAAGGTCAGCTAGTGGTAAAGACAGGACAAGTACCCGTCTACTGGCACTCCTTGCCTTTTCCCAGCTACAGCTTGAAATTCTGCTGAATTAGCCTTGGTGAATGGATGTGGCTCAAGAGACAACAGAGTCTCTACCCAGTGAAGATTCAACTCTCAGCTCCACAATTTACTGTGTGATTCTGGGCAAGTTCCATTGAGTCCCGTGTATCAGCTTCCTCATCTGTAAAATGGGCATCGTAGCATCTTCATGAGGTTTGTGGGGAAGGTTTAACAAGTTATGATGCCCAGTCCCAGGCTTGGTGCATCCTCAGAGCTCGGGTCCTCTCTCATCCTCTTTCTCTTCTTTGCTGCATCTCCCACAGTGCCCAGGGCAGTGCGCTGTCCACAGCAGGCTCTCAGAAGATGCCTGTTAGCCAGGAGGACTGACACCATCTTCCAGAAGACTTTAGCCTGCCCTGCACCAAGTTGTGAGGTGGGCCCAATCTGTCTTCAGAACCACATCACCTCGTCTTCTTGCTACTCAACTGCCTTTCTCAAACCTGTGCACCATGTTCTGAATCTTTTTCATCCCAGACCACAGTTCCACCTCCCATTCAGTCAGCGCCCAATCCTCCATTGACAAGTCGTGGTGATGGTGATAGATAATGATGAAGATGATGGTGGTGATAGCAGAGATGGTGGTGGTGGTAGTTAACTTTTATTGAACTCATTCTGTGCCAGACATTGTCCTTTTCTTTATTTAGGTTTCCCTACCCAGTTCTCACAATAGCCATATGACCCATTTTATGGTTAAAATAATTTAGCACAGAAGTCACACAGCTAGTAAAGTGATGGAGCTGGAATCCACATCCAAGCGTTCTAACGAATTCATTCTAATCCAAGCACGCTTAACCACTAGAAAAGCCTTAAAAGGGCCTCCTAGAGAAGGTCTTACTCTGAATAATAATAAATTATAGCAACAGCAGCAATACCAATGTAATTATTAAGGCAACACTAGCTGTTATAACAGATAAAATCCCCAATCTTGGTGGCTCAACACAAGAGGAATTCATGTCTAGTTCATAAACAGTCTGAGGGTGGTGTGAGAGGAGGGGCTGGTGAGCGGGGGTCTCTGCTCTACAGCCGTCCAGGGCTCCCGGCTGATGGATACCCTGCTGTCTTCAGCACATGGTTAAACTGCAGCAAGAACATTTTATGAGCCAGGCCTGGATGAGGGCATTCCATCACTTCGACCCACACTCCATCGGCCGGAACTCAGGATCATGGCTTTCCCTAGATGTGAGGAAGGCTGAGGAAGGAAGTCTGTGGCCGGGCAGGCCTTCTGAGCAATAACTCTTCGCTGTGGAGGGGACGCACTAATCTTGGGTGGACATCTAGCCATTTCTGCCACAAACAATAACACCAGCAATAATAAAGATGGTAATAGAAGGAGTTATCCTTGATTGAGCGCTCACCAGGCATATACTCCTGGCTCTGTGCTAAGTACCTTATCTATGTTACGTCTACTTTTCACACTCTAAAAGACAGATCTTATTATCCCCATTTTAAAGTGAAGAAAACTGACATTTTAGGAGATGTGAAGAATTTTCACATGGTCACACAGCTCATGAGTGGCATATCCAAATGCCAAACCACTTGTCTTAGTCTGGGTCCTAAAGCAGAGCTTCAGCAGGAACTCCAGTGCAGACACTCTTCGGGAAGTGTAATCGCAGGGCAGTGAGAGTGAGGCAAAGGGGGGGGGGGGCGGAGGAAGCAATGAGAGGGCTCACCGTGCTGGGGGGCCACTGCCTCACCACCAGCTGCTGCAACACACAGCAGCTCACGTGGCAGGTGCGTTTGCTCAGTGCATGGGGCTTTCTCCAACAGAAAGGTGCCTCAGAGTGGTCCCTGGTAGGGAGAAAGAGGGGGAAGCATTTGCCCATCCCCACCCACGTTTCTTCCTTCCCATTCATCTCAGTCTGCAGAGAGTTGACTCCCTGTACTTCTACCCTGTATCATTCAGCCCCAGTGGGCACTAAGGAGCCAGAAACCATAGCCCTCCACATGGCCTTCCATCCACTTCTCAAAGTCAAGAGCAATGCAACGAGGATCGGGGCCACCATGCAGAGGCCACCAGAGGCTGTGCTGGCCCAGCACTTCAGCTCGAACTGTCTAGCAAGGGAGCTGCTGTAGGTAGCCACAGGACTAGGCGGTGGCAGTGCCTTCAGAAAGAGGGAGGTGGTGTGAGCATTCTGGAAACTGCCCAGGGCTCGTGTCTCGCCACCAAAGCTCATGCTCTTTCAGCCACATTGCCTGACTTCCCTCTCAAATTAGATGCAAATACGGGCATTTCAGGCACTTTGAGGGGGAGACAGGGAGACCTCTCTGGGCAGGAATGCATCTCAGATCTCACCCCATAAGGGACCACCTTTTCCCCACAATGGAAGGGGCAGCCAACACCAAAACATCAGGAACACAGGGCCATCCTCCTGGGCAGCTTCTCCGCTTGAGGGAACGAGCCTCACACCTGAAGGTGGTGGCTGACAGGGTGATCCCCTTGATATGACCCATTGTCACACTCATTTTAAAGACGAGACTCTAGGCTCAACACAACGAAAGGGCATCTTGTCTAAGTTCACACAGCCAGTTGGTGGCTGGGAGGGAACAGGGCTCTGGGCCCTTGCTATGATGCCATCATCTCCCAACATCTCTGCAGGCCACCCCTGCCCCAACCCTAATTCTGGCCAGGCCTTCAATGCCTGGACTCCCCCAGCAAGAGCAGGGAACAGTCGTGTCTCTCCCCATGTTTGAGAATTTCTAGCCACGCCTGGCACTGGCATGAGAGTCATGGCTTTGGAAAAAGCCCTCCTCTGGGGTGAATCATTTCACCTTTGGTTTTGAGGGATTCCAAACCCACAGACATCATTATCCTTGCTTATCAGTTGGCCTAAGCCCAAGAAGTCAGCAGCTCGCCCGTGCGGCCCACAAAACCCAGAGAGGAGCCAGGGGGCTGGCTGGAAATGCTCAGGCTGCGAGTGCGAGGAGGCCCAGCCGCCCACGCCAGCCCCCTTTTCTCAACCCATTAGCATTCCTGAGAGGCTCTCTGGGGACCTGGGGAGGAGGGCCAGCACAGATGGGGACGTCTGCCCTCTTCCCCTTCCCCGGTGCCCTCGCCCTCAGAGCTCACTCACTTTCAGCAGTGAGTCCCTGTGTCTGAAACTGGTGATTTCTTGCGAGAAGAGGCAGGTCTAAGCCAGTAGTTCCCAGCCACCCGCTCCCCCTGCCAAGCCATTAGGAGGAGAATTAAGATGATGGCGCACCAGGGCGGCCACAATTAGGCAGCACAGCGCTATCTCTGCAAATGGCATGAGCGATGTGATTTGACAGCTCATTATTAATGGGAAAAATGAGATAAGGACCAGGTTCAGTGTCCGAGGGGAGCCCCCAGACCAAGCTGACACGTGCTCATGCTGGCTTTCAAGCCAGCGGCTGACACGGTGGATTCCTCTGCTGCCAGACTTCAGCACCGCCGCCCCGGCCTCCCCCAGAAACCAAGGGAGAAAATGAGCTCTGATAAAAACACGTCATCTGCCGTGACCCACAGCCTCTCCCTGAGAATGACACCCGCCGGAGAAGCACCGTGTCTGTTTTTTCACAAAATTGGTTAAAAAAATAAATAAATAGCAGCCCTCTTTCCGGTGTCCCTTTAATGCAGGCTGAGGGCTGGGTCATTTCAGAAAGACCAGGAAGAAATGATGTGGAGATGGAGTCCTCTCTTGATCACAGCTCAGTTTTGTGCACCTACAGCTGTCTGTAGACAAGGCATTGTCAGCCTGTTGGAGGCTGTGTGTGTGTGTTTCAGTGTCCCTTCCTGCTCCCCTCTAATCCGCTGGCCACACAGCAGCCAGTGTGACTGATTACGTCTCTCTCGTTTGAAACCTTTCAATGGCTCCCAGTTCTCCTGGCCCAAAGATCAAGCTCTCTAACGTGGCTGGGAGACCTCACATGAGAGCCCTGCCCCCTGCCCGCTGCCAGAGCTCCAGCCCCATCTGCAGCCACTCTCCCCGGAGTCCAGCCACGCTGGCCTCCTGTCGTGTCCTTGAACCCACCCTGCTCCTCCTTGTCTCGTGGCCTTTGCATCTGCTCCTGCCTCTGCCTGTGACATTATTCCCCCTCCTTTGCCCCTTCCGAACCTGTGCACACAGCCATTTCTAAGCCTTCCTGGGCTCCCTTTATGTGCTCTTACATCACCCCAGACATCTTCTTTGTATCGCGTGTCACCACTTTAACTACATAATTATTTGTGTGGTTAGTTATTGAATGCCTGCCTTCTTCATTCCACTGCAAGCTTGGTGGCAGCAAGGTCAAGTTGCATTCTCTTTGTACTGCTTTCCAGAATACTGTGTGGCCTGAGCTGCAATGGGGCAGAGGTGTTTTCCAGATGTGTATGCAAACAGACTAAAGAAAATAACTTGAATTGCTGTTGAGTGGGAAGGGTTAAACCATTTCCCCATTCATCCAGTCATTCAGGCAATTACCAAATACTCACGGAATGCCCACTTGACGCCAGGAGATGTGTGCACTGGGCACTCAGGGTCCAGCTGTCAACAAGACAGGCATGGACCAGGCACAAGGCACAGTGCATGTGTCCCATCCTCTGCAGAGCCATTCCTGATCCTTTCACCTCCCCAGCTGAGCTACTGCTCCCACTTTTGTGATCTGTGCCAGTCTCTCACTCACTACCATGCTGACTACACCAACAGAGCTATCTTCTCCACTGACTGTGTGAACCCTGAGGCCCATGGCCATTACCTGTTTATCGTGCACACCCAGTGCTTAACACACACGACGCTTCCAGCATGCCTGGTACCAAATAAATGGCCAATGAAAGAAAGAATGACTGGAGCTGCATGAATCTCCCTTAGACAATCAGTCAGGGCATGACCTGGCCCTTCCCCTTTCACCCTCCCCCAATTCCCCTGGGATCCCCACTCTCTGTTCCAACCATAGTGACCCCAGGACCTTGGACAACACTAGGTGTGCTTTTGCAAGGCTGTGTCTCTTACATGGAAAACCTTTCCCTTTGTCCAACTCCAACTCATCCTGCAGCTCTTGGCTTAAGCATCACTTCTTCCAGAATTCCTTCCATGTCCTGACCGTCACCACCTACCTTCACCCTCACCAGTCATCAAGCCCAGACTAGGCAGGAATTCCCACCATGGCTTCCCAGGGCTCACAGGACTTCCCGATCAACCGTCTGTCTTCCCCACCAGACAGCAGCTTCATGCAGACAGCAGCCACGTCTATCTGTCTTGTACACCAGCCTCTTGTCTGGCACATAGTAGGCTCTGAATGGATTTTTTTTGAATGACTGATTGTACAAATACTTGAGTGGCAATTGCACATAAAGGCAGGATGTGTCTAATATTGTGCCTTCAATTGCATAACTTCAAACACATAGGCATTTTGCTTAAGGTCTGAGCAAAAAGGTAAATTACTTCTTTAAAAAGTTCTCATTTGGAATTAATTTTTGTAACCAATTTCCGTATTATTCTCAATATCCTACATCATTCTTAGCTATACCTGCAGGCCTGGGTAATGGGGACTGATGTTCAGAATGAATCAAATCTTAAATCACGCTCACCGCGTGTAAGAAAATGGATTCTGACATTTTATAAAGATTTTTAACAAGGGTTGGAGCAAAAGAGGATTTCTAATTAACCCTCAGTTACCTAGGAAATTACATCCATCACAGTGTTCATTCATAAGAATATATTTCTTGATCATGTATTGTGTGAATGATTAAGGGTCAAAGACGTGAATGAGCACATGTGCGGGGCAGGAGGTAAACACAGCACCATGTTGGGCCCGTTACACAGATTACCCCATCCTAACCTCACAACCTCTCTGGGAGGTCAGTATCATCACTAGCACTTTTATAGTCGGGAAAACAGACTCAGAAAAATGGAATAATTTCCCCAGGATCACATCGCTGGTAAGGGCTGGAGACAGGATTTGAGTTCAGGTCTGTACGAATCGAGACGTAACCCCTGGATTCCTCCACATCATGGCTGGGATGACCATGGGGAGAGTGGGCAATAATGTCAACAATACCAACACAGCGTGGAGCATACAATCAGGCCGGCAAACAAGGCTCAAACCTGACCCACCACTTACGTGTCCCAGATGCTTTACTTAACCTTTGGAAGCCTCAGGTTCCTCATCTGTAAAATGGGGTAACGATAGTACCCAGCTCCTAGGGGTCCACGAGATAACCCATGAAGGGCACGTGGTGCATATTAGGGCACAATGCCACAGCAAAGTACTCTTTTAACCCCAAGAATCAAATGGTTACAGGACAACAGATGGGGCGGTGGTGAATCAGAAGCCACGTGAAATAGGAGTCAAAAGTAGGCTCACTCTATGTAATGGGCAAGGCGGCTGAAGGGTTGAGCACCAATGGATTTCATTCTCTTAAGAATTCATTTCAGTGGCTGGCTTGGTGGTACAGCGATTAAGTTCACACGTTCAGATCTCTGGTGTGGACCTACTCACTGCCTGTCAAGCCATGCTGTGGTAGGCGTCCCACATATAAAATAGAGGAAGATGGGCACGGATGTTAGCTCAGGGCCAGTCTTCCTCAGCAAAAAAGAGGAGGATTGGCAGTAGATGTTAGCTCAGGGCTAATCTTCCTCAAAAATAAAATAAAATAAAATAGAGGAAGATGGGCACACATGTTAGCTCAGGGTCTGTCTTCCTCAGCAAAAGGAGGAGGATTGGTGGCAGATCTTAGCTCAGGGCTAATCTTCCTCAAAAAAAAAAAAAGAATTCATTTCAGAAACACGAAATCACCACGCTTATGTTGGCATTGACAGGAAGTGATATGTGGGAAAACACATACGGATGACTCGAAAGTGATTCAGAAATCTCAGGCCCTAAGTGGAGACATTTTAGGAATACCTTACTTAATTTACTTTGCCCACGTCTTTTTTACACATGCACAAGAGTGACAGGACAGGAAGCTATGTCTAATTAAGTGTAAGAGAACTCTAAATAGGCAGACAAATTCTCAGTGATGAGAATGCATCGTGTCCCAGTTTAATTGGCAGTCACTTTTTTCTCAGTGGTACATAAAATCACAGAGAATTTTACCATCAACGGCATTTGAGATTTGATGAAACACAACAGCTCACAGACATTCGGTGTATGACCCATTTGTGAGATTACCTGCCTTCAGAAGGGATTCACTCCAAAGTATAAAGGACTGCACCCCTATATGGCCCCACTATTTCCAAGAGTTAATTTGGCTGGAAAATGAGAATGCAGAGAGAGACGAGAGGAGAGAGGGAAGGGATGGAAAAGAGAGGGGAGAGGCAGAGTGTGGAATGGTCTAACGCCAATTCTGCACGAGCATCGTTTGTGTCCAGGGCTGATCCCGACAGGACACATATTTAGAAGTATAACCCCTGGGCACTGTGAAATCCTCAGTCATCAAGCAAAGATTCTATTGTATTTACCACATGTGTTTGGGGCAAAAAGTAGAGTTTGGGTTATTGACGAGTTTGCAAGAATTGGAAACAAAAGATTTTTCTGGTTAGCCTCAATTAACCGGAAACTTATAAACCTTGGACGTTCCAGTTCAATGAGAGTTGATGATGGTGGTAGCCTCATCTCATGAGTGGTCGCTGTCTCCTTCAGGGCAGATCACACGAGCTAGAACACCCTGCTGCTCCTTCTGTACTTTCTCACCTACCTCTTCCACCACCGACAGATTGGTGCCATCGAGATTTAGGAGAACTGGCAACCAACGTGACAAGTCGAGACAGATTTGGGGAACATGAAGAACCCTTTTGACTTTTCTGTAAAGAACCCTGGCAAAAATCCCCCAAGCCTTTTGCTTCTTTCCTGTGCTTCTTTTGGCCATAAAGTATGAGATTCAAATGATGATTGATATTTCCATGTATAAGGTCGATGAACATCTTTTTGATATTTGAAGGATCACTCATAACAAGCCAAGGGATTGGCTCCCACCTTCCAGTCTAGAATAATTTGATTGTACAAGATAGGAAAATACCCCAGGACCTGTTAGAACAGCACTTGCCTTCTAAAGGAGCCACAGAAGAAATATGCTGCAACCATGGGGGCAAACCACGATGGATCCAACCATGTAACTTTGCGTAGAGCCCAGGAAGAGCTGCCCCCTGGGTTCTGGACTCCATGCTCCTGGTGGGAACTCGCTTCTTTCTTCTTCTCAAGGCTGCACTGCAAAACTCCTCACTTCCCTTCGCCCCCTCCAAGTTCCTAATTCTTCTTTTACTCATTATCAACAATAAAGCATTGGCCATTCTGACATATTAATTCTTCTCTGAAAAATGCTTCATTTCTCCATAACCAAATTGCACAGAAATGACCCCCAATGCCACTTTCCCCTTCAGGGACCAAGACGCCTTACTGTCTTTAACGTCCATATCATCAACAGCTACTGATCATCTACTATGCATAAAATCAGATGCCTGGCTCCAGTTTCACGGATAATTTTGTAGTATCCATCTCTTGACACATGTGGAAAGTCATATCTTCTGTTTCTTATGAGACAGACTGCTGTTCACCAATATCCATGCTATCCTATCTTCTTTGGCATATTTATCAGTCCCCTTGCATCCAAGGGAGGCCATGTGATTAGTTGGCACCAATGGAGTGTGGGCAAATTGACCAAAACCTAAACATCCCACATAATATTTTATGCTTTCTTTTCTTTTGCCTATTGGCAAGATGCTAAAGATCTAGTGAATTACTCTGAGGAGAGGGGTCAATGAGGTCAACAGTAGCTACATGCATGGAAGCTTCTAGCAGGCCCTGGGTGATGTACGTGATGGGAGAGCCCTGAGATGGAAGAAGCCTGGGTCCTTGAATGTTCACATGGAGCAGAGCTCCCTGCTGCTCCATTGGAAACCACGGCACGAGTGAGAAACAAACCTTTACTGTGATAAGTCACTGAGATTTTAAGGTTTATCTGTTATAGCAGGTAGCACTACTTACTTTAACCTATTCATATTTTTTGAGAGCTCTTTTCTAATGCAGATTTTATTTGTGCATGTGCTAGCTTAAATATTTCAGCTGGATTGGAGATATTTTGGAAAGCGGTGATCTGCCTTTGAGTCAGGGGGAAATACAATGTGCCAATGGCAGTCACAACCTCAGGGAGTTCATATACAGGCCCCAACTAGATTCAGGGGTCTAATCGGGCCGTCCCTGTGGAGCTAACATCCTTCAACAAACAAGCACATTGCCAGCTCACAGAAGGCTTGGTCCACACCACGGCCTTTCAGTTGAGCAGATGGGAGTTTTGATATAAATTGTGCTGGCATTTGCTGCTCTGAAAATAGATTTGGTTTTGCCTGCTTCCAAATGCAGTTTTTAAAAGCAACAGTCAACAAGTTCCATTCCCTCCCTTTAGGCAGGTCAGCAGGGCCAGACCTCCATTTTCTGTGAAAAAGCACAGGAATAAAGAATCCAGGTAGCTCAGGCTTATGGGGACTCTTGGACTCTGCCTTGTTGTTACCCAATCAAATGCAAAAATTTCCCCTGGAGCGTTCCAGATGGAGCATCCAACCTGTGTTTGCTCACCCTTTTCGATGGGGAGCTCACCACTTGATGAAGTAGCACACTCTAGTGTTGAAAGGCGCTGCACTTGGAAAGCTGAGAAAGCCACCACGAAACTTCCATTCTTCAGTCCCATATCTGCCCTTGAGAGTCCCTCCCTCCAGATGCAATCCCATCACCACAGATTGACCCTTCAGGCAGCAGAAGACAGAATCGAAGGCCGAACTCTCATCTTTTTCTATCTCTGTCCCACGTCCTCTCCTCTCCTTACAGCATACTCTCTAGGACCCTTCCTCAGAACATCAGTGGCCTGTGGAAACTGAAGTGCCAGGAGCTGGCCACAAGTGTGAGCAACATGGGGAGGAATGGGGTCAACATCCAGTGTGTTCAGGACGTTATGGTTCCGGGAGAGCTGGGCCCGTCTGATGAAATACAGTCATCTCAGAGGAGAGCAGCAGTTCTCCTCACGGGGAAGGCAAAAACAAAGACAAGGAAGCAGGAACTTGGGCCTCACAGAAACCCTGGGATGGACTACACCCAGAACCTGCTGTGAAAACTGTGGGGTCCTCAGGAACGAAGGCAGCTCTCCCTGCAGCGACACCTCGCTGGCTCGCTTGCTGGGTCCTGATTCCGCCCGCCAACTGCCTTGCCGTGCCTTCCACGTCTCTCAGCATCTGCTTACTCCCCGCTAACACCTCTTCAGTTCACGAGGCCTCTTGGCTTCTCCGGCCTGCACCCTCTGTGAGGCCGAAGTTCATGGTCTTTTCCCATAATATTCTCAATGACTTAAATTCAGAACTTCCACAGGGAGAGAACTTGATATTTTCACTTAATCACCATCAACCCAGTCGTGCAAAGATCTAAGCAGAAGGTCGCCCTATCAGTGTTGGCCACCTAGAGACTAGCTCAAATACCCTCCTCTGACCCATCGACAAAGAAGAGAGGGTGGGCCATGGGGTACGGGAGTGACGATTTGCACGGAAGGAACTCCGGAAGCGTCTTTAGCAAGATGGCCCATTCTGGCTTGCCCTGTCCTGAACCACATTCACGAATCCAGCTCATCAGCACTTTTGACAGCCACGTTCCACCCTAAGCCTCCAGTTGTGGAAGAATCCCAGAGTTGTGCTTCTCCAGCTGCTGCTAAGCCGCTGCCACTCTCCACCCTGCCCCAGGTGTGTAAATCTTTGCCTCTTACGCTTCCTCTTGGTAGATTCTGCTCAAGGTCCCAGCCCTGGAAGTTCTCTTAATCCGAATTCTGTCTTCTGACGCTGAGCTTTTTGTCTCCGGCCTGTAAGTGCCACAGGTTCCTCAGAGCCCTGTGAGAACCGTGAAGAAAGGAAGCAGAACGAGCAGGTTGGAGTCAGCACCCACCCCCAGCCCCACTTTGGGCAGAAAAATTGTTTAACACAACTGAATTCCAGGTAAGGGTTTATTGGAACAATGGTTCCTGAAACAAAAAATGAAATTTGCAAACCGTGGAGGGCAGACCTCTCTCGCGCTTCCGTGCTCAGTGGTTGGTCTCATTTTTCAGTGCATCAGGATGCAGGGCTCGCACAATCCTCCGAGCCTCCTCCCCGGGCAAATAGAAGCCGGCGGGGACGCTGTTGCTGCTCCAGCAGTCATTAAACTCGGCGAAGCACTGGAAACATGACTGCTGGCCTCCTTGCTCCCGGAAGCAACAGCCTGCTGTGCCATGTCCCTCTTTGGGCTTTAACCGGCCCAGTCCAGCACGCCTTGAAGGGACGAGCTGCTTATCCCTGGCACCATCAGACCACCAGAGCCGAGGGACATCGGGTGAGACTGGCTGTTGGCAGTTTCCAGGCAGGAGATGAGATGCCCCTCGACCTGCATTTCTATGTTGCCTTCAGTAAAGCTAAAATAAGGCAGCCATGCACTATAAAGATTTAACAGGCTATAGAAGGGGCTTTTCTGTTGTGTCCGACTCTTGGCTAAAGCTTCAAGCTAAAGATAATGGGTGACAAGTGGCCCATGATCTGCCTGACACATCATCCCAGCAGCACCTACTGAAAGACGGCAAATTTGGTTCTGCAACCCCCTCCCATTCAGGCTGTGCAAGAGGCCGGAGCTCTCTGAGCAGAGCTCCCTGAGGACACACGTGGAGGAACGGGATGGGGAAGAAGGGCATTGGTGGTTTCCACCCTCTTCCTCCTTGGCCAACTGAGGGGCCCCAGAAGAACCATGCAGAGACTGGGGATCCATGCAGGAGGGGGGACCAGCTTCTCACCTCCCTAACTGATGTGCGCTGAGTTCCAGAAATTTGTAAAACCAATTCCCTGGCATTAACGGGGCAGACAGAAGTGAGGAAGTTCTCGGGAACTTGATGGGCCTCCAGGAGTTTGAAAGAGTATGTCAAATGCCCATGGGCTGAAGCTGCCGTGATGGCAGGGCAAGGGGAGAGGGGTCAGCTGGTGGGGGGGGGGGGTGTCACCTGCTGGCACAGTCCAGGATGGGGCAGTACAGATGGGCTCCGAGGACATGCAGGCCACTCTGTGAGAGAGTCCACTTTGAGAACCTGCCCTGACAAAGGTAACCAGATAGGCAGGCCAGAAGTGCCAAGAGCATCGGCTACAGGAAGAGGCCTCTGCCCCATCCCTCCTCCCCTGAAAAACCCTGAGGAGCCAGAACTGGAAGAGAAAGGGAGGGAGGCAAGTGAGAGGTGGAGCAAGGACAACGAAAGGACAGAGGGTGCCCCTCCTTCCCCACGGTTGCTCCCTGAGTTCCAGACCAGGTTGGAGCTGATAAAGGAAGGGATGAAGTTTTCAATTGAAAGTCCAATTAAAGTTTTCGAGTTCGATTGGACCAGATGTTCTAATAACTCAAGATGAGGCTTCATCTTTTTAGTGGCTGGAAGGGACTAGAGACTATGAGTGTCACTAAGCGACAGGGAAGTGAGATTGACAGCACTGGCGAGAGAAAGGCAATGTGCCTTTCTGATCGAACCCTCCTGAGGTCAGGCCGCTGGAGAAACGGGTTGCGTAGTCACAGAACTTGATCTTCCTGAGCCTTAGGCTGCTTGTCTGTTAAATGGAGACAACAATACTCACCTCCTAGAGGTATTATGAGAATTAAAATGAAAGCACGTGTGCCAACAATTAGAATGAAAGCACTTTATATGCCAACATATAGTGTCTGGCTCTTGGGGGTGCCAGCCAGTGTCTGCATCGCTGAGTAGGGGTCTCTCCCTAGAAACTCGGAACCAGCAGACTTCTAGAACAGCAGAGCTGAAGAGCCTGTGGAGAGCCACAGTCCAGCCTACTCACATTACATACGACGAAGTTGAGGTTCAGGGAGGCTGGGGTCCAGCTGCCTGAGGTCACCCAGTGGCTTAATGGCAGAGTTAAAATTGGGACCCAAATCTTCTGACCCCCACCCCAGCCTTTTATCTATAAGCCCTGGGGCACGCCCGTAATCAACAGTGAAGGTCTGGTGACTGCTTGATTGAGAAGTGACCAGCGGCCTGGCCCTCTTGGCAGCGCCAGGAGCCGCCAGATAAATGGATGCATTGGCACAAATTTTCATTCATTCAGCAAACCTTCACCAAGTACCAATCCTGTGCCAGGAACTGTAGATGGAGCTGGATATGGACCTGGAAACCACCGTCTCTGTACTCGTTGAACTCCAACCCCACGAGGGAGGCAGAAGATTCTGAGTGTGCCTGGGGGATTCTAGAAAGGCTTCACAGAGGGGCTCATGGGCTTGTGCAACGGATGGAGAAGGATGGAGATCCACTCAGGATTTTCCCCTGCGCCCATCTCCCAAAAGACCTTTCTCTTTTACGGGCATCCAATTCTGAGTTCCCCAGCTCTGTAAGCAGACTGGCAGAGAGTCCTCTCTCAGCTTACTTTGCCTCCAAGTACCTACTACACTGCACACAAGTCAAGGTTCTCAGGCAAGAGCTTCCTTGATACAGATGAAGAAAGAGTCACACGGAGAAGAGTTTGCCAACAATTAGTTTGCACATCTCTGCTCGTTTCGTAATCTGACAGTCATGCCCATCAGCATTGCTTTTCCACCCTAATCGTCTGCTTATAAATTTTTACAACAGGAAGATGACTGTCAGAGGCAGAGAGGAAAGATGCCTGTAAGACACAGGACTTCCCTGAGCACAGCAAAGCGAATAGAGCTCAAGGCTCAGCTGCCAGCTGGGGTGTGAAACTTCACACGGAGCATCACCCCTCCCCCAGTGACCTCAAAGCACTTAGAGAAGGATGCGAGCCGTGTTTTTTTAAAATCAGGTAATCCAGATGTGAACTCAGTGTCCATGTAGGTAAGATCAGGGACAAGCACTCACCTCTTTGGGTGTAAAACCAATTAAACGTAGCCAAGGCAGTAAGGGGCTTGAACGTGTCAGAGACAATTTCCAGGGATGGCTAATCGGATCAGCCCCTATTTGCAGCTGGAAAAACTTTCAGTATATCTGAGCTCAGCACCGAAGGCCTGGCCACTACACAACCCCTTCTAGGCCAAAGGCACTGGTAGAAAGAGGACAGAGGCTTCAGGACAAACTGGGAAATGCTGGGAAAGAGACTGTGGGAAGGAAGATGCGTTTTACAAATAACACACTTATGGTTGCCCAATTATTTGACATTTCCAAGCAGGACAATGGTCTAGTCTCAAACCAGAGATTGTAAATCAGAGGCCCATGGACCAAATCTAGTCCATGTGTGTGTTTTGTTAGGCCAATAAAATGTGTGTGCATGTTATTTGAATTAGTTGCCAAACTTAAAAATTGGAATATTTAACAAAAAATCTGACCTCTGGGTTTTATTAAAATCTTGGAAGATCTCAAAAATTTAAATATAAAAAAAGGAAACTATTATAATAGAAGAAGAAATCATTGGCGAATTCTTTTATAACCTCTAGATAATAAAAGGCTTTTCTAATTTGGACCTAGGATCCAGAAGTTGTAAAGGAAAGATTGATAAATTTGACTACATAAAAATCAAAAACACCGTAAACAAAGTCAAAAAGACAAACAACAAACAGGGAAAAATTGCAACTCATATTACACAGCTATAACCTCTCTAATATATAAAGACTTTCAGAAATCAATAAGTAAAAGATCAACAACCCAATAAGAAATATGCGAATGATATAAACTGACAGTTCACAGATAACACAATACAAGTGGTTTTTAAATATAGAAAAAATGTTCAGCACCACTCATAGTTTAAAAAAAAAAAGCACGCTAAATTAGATTGAGATGCCATTTTTCATGCGTGGGAACAGCAGATATCAGAAACCTTGATCATACACACTGTTGGCAGGGCTGTAGGACATTGCAATCCTCCTCCAGAAAATTCAACAACAACAACAACAACCGTTTTGTGCCACAGTCCAGAAACCATCGACTTTTAATCACGCGTCCGAATGACTAGACTCCATTGGGATTTTCGTACCTGGATTCCAAAGATGGAAACAAGAACTTTGTCTGGATCCCATTTGACATCTAACATGCTGCTCTCTTATAATTAGGCAGAGGCTCTGACTAAAACTAAAAGGGATTCCTCAGTATCCCAGCTGCACGTGCTCTTCTATTTCTTCCTAAAAGAAAGAAGGGCAGGAGCAGCAGAGAGAAGGAGAAAGTCTAGCCCCGTCGCAAGCTCCTCGCACACCAGGAGCCACATGCAGCTTCACGCCAGGAGCCCTGTAGAGCTCCAGGAGCATTATGGCATTTCTTCCCCACAGCATTGCCGTCCTCTTTCAGTAGGGGAGGAAACAGACTCAGAGCAGCCGTGCGACTTGACCTTCTTTGACAGTTATGTGCAGGGGCGGAACAAAGGAGCCATGGCTTGTGTCTGGGTGGTGGAGCAGCTTATTTTGCTATGGGTCATTTTGGTTGAACGGGTGAAAGGAAACTGGAAGCTAACGGTGTCCTGGTGAGCTGCTGAGATGTCTCAGTCACATGTCACAGCGTGCCATGTGAGGGATATAATCTGTGCTTTTCTTTAATCCTCTTCTCCAGGGAAGATGTGCCAAAGACCAGTCTTAGGTGGCTGCTCTGAGTAAGGGAAATAGCAGTGGTGAGCCCCTCGCATGCCACTGCTTCCTCTGATCAGAGGAGAAAGCATGACGGACTCTGAACTGCATAAACCATCAGGTTCCCGGACAATGTGATGGAGGTGGGGAGTCAGCCAGGACCTCGAGAGCAACACGAATTTCCTGCTGATAGAGCAGTTGGGGGAAGAGTCATTCAATTCATTAGAGAACAGAAAACGCTAAGACTTTGTGCTGAGACTGAGAAGAGGTTCTCACTGGTTACGACCTATTTGGTTTCCCCCTCCCCGTTCCCCAAATCAGAGTCCTCTCTTGGCAAGTTCACCATGAGAGACACTAGGATTCTTGCTGACCTGTCCCTCCTCGTTAATGGAACCACTTCTGGGTAGACGTTGTTATCCTTGGCAAGAGGATATCTTTGGAAACCAGGGATTAGAGTGAAAGGCCAATATTTTTTCTGTAACCAAGGAGCATCCCTGATTTATTTCTTCATGGGTCCTTCATGGAGTATCGGGTTGTGATGGCAAAAATTCCCAGAGAAGAGTGATAGGGAAGAAAGCCATTCAACGGGCTGGGAAAGCTCAGCTCCTTTGGAGACCGCCAGCCGCACCTCTTCATTCCAGAAAGCTCCCTCGCGACCCATCTGAGTCCTTCTTTGGGGAAGAAACAACTCTATTTCTAGAGCTGTGATGCAAATTGCTTTTGTGGGATGCTCTGAACACTGATTAAAACCACTGAGAAACGGAGAGGGTGGGCAGGAAGCTGTCAGATTTTGCAGAAAACCACATTCCCAGAGTCTCCCCAAACTCATGTTTCCTTTCACCGTTGCTCAGAATCGCTGAGCTGGAGTTGTCAAAATAGCGCATTTCTCTGAAATACAGCAACTTCAGTTTTTCAAACCTTGCCATATCAGAGCCCTCAGTAACTCAAAAGCTATCTCGGTCCCTCTTTCCCTCTGTCATCCAAACAAAAAGACAAAAGATAAGAAAACCGTCTCGCCTTGGGGCTTTGGACAGTAAATTTTAGCAGGTATCTTGGGCTTGACTCAACAATGAAGAGCCATTAGAACTGATATTCAGCATTACAGGCCTGGGGTCCTTTAATATCCTCAATCACCAGGAAAAGGATTTGATATAAGTCTTATACTCTATCTACCAGAGTATGAAAAAGAACTCAGAACTAACAAGGGTTGAAACCAAAAGGGTTTTCTGGATGAGCCTCCATTCTCCAGAACCATCCCTGTTCCCAAGTTTAGCAGTTAATGGAAGTGGCACTGAAACTTCCCATTGCTGGAGGCCTGTTTCGTGGCCACTATTCTGTAACATAATGGGTCAGAACCACACAAAATGCACAGAAGACTAAACCACAGGATATCCAGTTCTAGTCAAGACTGTAACCAACTGGCTACAAGTCCTTCCAATCCTTTGGCTCTCCACTTCCTTACTTGTAAGACAAGCCGGTTGAATTAGCACAGGCTGACCTTGGATGGAAGGAAAGAGAGACTAGCTGGGCACAGAGGACCTATCCAGCTGGAAGAAGGAAAAGGCATTCTTGAGGAAGGGAAGAGCATCATTAAAGGCACGTCCGTTCTAAGGCATGTTGTTATTTTCCTTGGATCTGGTGATCTAGCCCCAGTCTTCTCGGATATAGATTGGCTGTTCCCTTCTCCAAGAACAGTTTTTTCTTTCTTCTGCATGTGCCTAAATTCTGTGTATCCTTAAAGGTCCAGTTCAAAAGTCATCTCCTTAATCTCTCTTCTATGAATAATCTCTTCACTGAACTATTCTAACATGAATTTGCACCTCTATGATGATGCTTATCATTTTGCGTTACATTGGAATATTCCATACCGAACTGTAGTCTCCTAGACACAGGCTGAATTCCATATTTGCGTACCTGACAATGCCTAGCAGAATGCCTTGTGCATAGTAGGTGCTCAAATCACTGCAGAATGACTGAAGGACTGAACAGATGGATGAAAGAATGAAATCCCATAATATCTGGACACAGCAAAATTACTCCAGTTTAACCGAAATACTTTAAATATTTTTATTTTGAAATTCTTGCTTAGATCTTCTTATAAAAGCACTGGAATAATCCCATCCCAAATTCTAAGCTTATTTAGTTATGGACCCCCCCCCCCACCTTTGACCACTTCTTAGAGTGCAGAAGAATCTTTAATTTCTGAAGTCAAATCTTTGACGAGTGCCACACACAGTGCTCTTCTCATCACTCTCAAATAAATGTCTGTGGCAACATTTCAGCCCAAGCCTGCTGGGAAAATTTAATTCCTCTCCTACAACCCCACCTCCCAAGAATCAGAAAATAATACTTAGAGAACCAGTAGTCTTTGTTCAACACAAATAAAGGGGAAAACAATACCCATGGCTCCTTAAAGCTGTGTATTAGCACACTGCAGAAAGTATCTCATTTATATTAATGTGCTTATAGCTTATTACACAAAAATTAATTAAAAATTGAATAAGGCCAGAGCTCAAAATTCTGCATGTCTAATGTCCCTGCCAAAGCAGCTCATACAATGAACAGCTAAAATTCTAAGAGCATTAGTTTGTCACCGTGCAGCATACAACTCCATTTTGGATCACCCCCTTTTCACAGGAAATGGGGGCTCCGTGGCTTTATGGGTCCTCCATTAACATGTCATCTTTGGGGAGGGGAGGTAGATATAAATGGACTTGATGCTATTTTACGATTCTCAGCTCAAGCTTCGGCCCCTAGGGAAGTGCCCAGTTATTTCCGAACCACAAATGGCCCATCTCCAGCAAGACGGAGAAAGCTGTCAGAAGTCTCCCCTGGTCCCAGACAGCTCGGCAGACACAGGAGTAACTCAGAGGAAGGAAACCCATGGCAAGTCAGGTCAAGCTGACACCTACCTCTCGGGTCCCCGTCACTTCTGCCCCCCAACCACTGCTCCCTGGGGGTAGTCAGGTAAAGTAAAAAGATAATGAACACTGGAGTTAGACAGTCATTAGCAAGCAACGTCCACCTCTGACGTAATCCCCATGTAACACCTACCTTATGGGATTGTGTCAAGAGCCAAATAAGGCAACGTGCACGTTGCACCTGGCACAGAGTAGATGCTGAATAAATGCTCTTCCCTCTTAAGACAAAACCCAAAGATTCAGTCCAGCAATTCAGTAGCTTCATTTATTTCCCCACCACATCAAATATCCACAAGCTTCTTGCCTGTCAAGTCTACTGGACAGTAAATTCGTGAAGGTAAGAGTCACATCTCATTCACCTCTGTGTTCCTGGGACCTCGCACAGAGCGTGGCACACAGTCGTTAGCCGAGAAATGGCTGTAGAACAAATGAACGGAAGGATGGAAAAGAATAGGCCCCAGTGGTTGGGTGCTGACCACCAGGACTTTACACACATCAGACCATCTACTCTAAACGACCTGACCCTCTGAGGCAGACACCGTCTCTGTTTTACAGTGAAGGATACAAAAGCTCAGAGAGATTTGGGGTGGCGACTTCGCTGAGGCTGCACAAATAATAAACCATATGAAATTGCCTACGTTCCCCCCTTAAAAACATACAAAAGAGGATTCACTGTGTCAGGCACTGAGCCAAATACCCTGCGTAAATTATAATGTAAACATTACAACCTTTGGAAATAATGGAAATTACAGATGGGGAAACTGAGGCTCGGAAGGGTCAAGTAACTTGCCCTGGTTCCAACCATTTTCCACTTACAACAATAGCCCTTTCAAACGGGTCAACCTGATATTAAAAGGGGAGACCAGGATTCAAACACAGGTCCCCTGCCTCCAAGCCCCTGGTGTGCTGCTCTGCCTATTGAAGAAATGAATCAATGAAGGACAGGAGAGGGGAGGGAAGGAGAAAAAGAACAGGCAGAAGAAGAGAGAGAGAGAGGGGAGTGAGAAGGGAAGATGCTCGCAAACACTGTGACTATCTGGGTAATTCCTACGAGGCCAGATCTTTCCTATTTAATCTTCTGCATAATTGCTGCCGTGGGGAACCTGCTGGTCTCCGCACCTGCAGTTCCCGGGCATGTATGAAATGCCAGGCAGGCCCCTCCTTTACACTTAGTCCCAGAAAGGCCATGTGAATGGTTTCCTGTTGGATGGGAATGGGGCTCTCCAGCGCCCATCCATCCCAGAACCCCGCACGGATGGCCACCCTCTGTTGGGGTTGGCATCACAGGGGCATTTCTTCCTGTTGCAGTGGCCCCTAATTGCTCTCCAGGGCAGTGGGGGCCTCCCTCTCTGGCTGGCAGCCCATGTGGCTGGCCAGACCCAGCCCACTGTTCCACAGGCTCACTCACGAAGGCCTCTTAAAATCACTGGTGCCCTCGCCATCAAAAGTCAGGCCAGCCCAGCAGAGGTCAGGGTAAAGCATGTCGCTGCTCTTCTCCCACCTGGCACTGTGCCCCTGGAGCAAGGATTGCAGAACCAGGATGAGGGGAGATGACTCCTCAGAGGAAAGAGAACGGACTGGGAGTGAAGAGCCCAGTGTTCCAGGTCTGGCCCTAACCCTGTCCACTACCTCATGCGAGTCCCCTCCTCTCTCTAGGGACAGAGACTGTCCAACCATGGGCCTGGGGCTTGATCATCTCTTTCAGTCCTTATAACAATCCTGTGATGTGGGTATAAGGTCTTTCATTACAGATAAGAAACCTGCAGCTCAGAGAGGTTATGTGGCCTGTATGGCATCACACAGGAAGAAAATGGGGAGCTGGGATGTGACTCCAGGTGGCTCTGGCTTTGAAGCCTATGTTCTCGCCATTGCCCCCTCAGGGACTCCACTCCCTCATTTGTGGTACGGGATGATGGCCATAATGTCAACCTCCCATGCTGGGGCAAATCTCTCTCTTAAGAAAAACTCTCTCCTAAGGCACTTCATTTGGTATCAATGTTTGGAGTCAGGATCATTATGCTGTTCCTCCCCCCATCTCAGGCCTCAGTTTCCCCATTGTGAACTGAGGGAGCTGGATTAGTGTCTCCCAAACTTCCACCTCATGATTTTCTGCCATATCCTGATATCACATATACTAATACTTAATGTTTGTCTTTAAATCAAGTAGATTTTAAAAATTTAACATGATCCTAAGCAATAATATACATGAAGTCAAGGATTTAATGCACTGACTATATTCTGTCCTAATACACAACAAAATAGATTGATAATTAAATTATAAACTGTCATCCAGGCAACACCTAGGAGCACCCCATCAGAGGCAAGCGAGCCTTGCTTGGGAGATATGCAGAGCTCCACGACCTCTGAGCTTCCCTTCAGTTCTCGCTCTGGGAGTCTCTGCCCCCGTCCCCCTGCGTGGATGTGTGTATATGTGTAACTTGGACTTAGTCATCTCCCAGCCAAGCGGTCTGGTCCTCCATGATGGATGCCGGGCTGGCATGGAAGCAGCTGTGTGTGTGATGGGAACCTGGACGGCAGAAGGAGAACAAAGGAGGCAGAAGTTGATCTCTGAGAACCCAGAGCATGGTTTCCAGCTGGGATGCAGCCAGACAGGGCTGGAGGGCCTGGGGCAGGAGACGGGTGAGCGGGAAGAGGTGGAGAGCAGGAAACAGGCAGAGTCCCAGCGGGTGACGAGCCCTTCCACCAGCAGCCGTGCATCCAAGCCAAGGCCTGGCTTCCCATGGCTGAGGACAGGGAGAGCAGCTGGCCATGCCTTCAGGGGCAGAGCATCCTCAGGGGTCTAATTATGGCAGAGGGAATGGCGGTCAGGCTCTATAAGCACCCTGCCACACACCATGGAGATCACTCTTAAATTTTGTTTTGTGGAGCTTGTTAGCTTAGCTTTTCATTGAAGCACAACATAATACAGAAAAATGCACAGACACAAGTGAACAGCTCGATGAATTTTCAACATCCAAACACATCTATGTAATCAGCACCCAGACAAAGAGATAAGATATCGGCCTCCTCCTAGAAGCCCTCTTGTGCTCCTTTCTAGCCACTACCTTGCCCCAAGGGTGAACACTGCCCTAATTCCCAATATCAGGGATTGGTTTTGCCTATTTTGAACTTTATATAAATGGAATCACACCTAGGTAGTCTTGTGTCTGGCTTCTTTTGTTCAACACTATGTGTGCAAGATTCGTCCATATTATTGTGTGTAGCTTCAGTTTGTTCATTCTCATTGGTGCATAATAGTCCAATAGATAAATATTCTACAATTTATTCATTCTACTCTTAATTGGTATCTGCATAATGCTTAGTTTGGGGACATTATGAATAACCTTGCCATGAACATTCCAGCCCACGACTTTGCCTTCATTTCTCTCGGGTGCACGTATAGGAGCGGAATAGCTCAGTCGTGCTATATGTACACATTCAGGTTTAGTGACACTGACAGTTTTCAAAAGGGATTGCACCAATTTCTACTACCCCCAGCAGTCTGTGAGCATTTTGGTTGCTCTACATGCTTGCCAATACCTGGCATTTTTTTATATGTTTAATTTCAGTCATTTGGGTGGGTTTACAAATCACCCATATTTTGGTTTTGTCCAAACTGCAGAACAAGCCTCGAGGCTGATGTCATTTCTAAGAAGCAGTGTGCTGTAGCGGACGATCCTAGACCCTGAGGGAAGATGAGCCTCAGCGTTTGCTGTCCATCCACTAACTCGATGCTTTTAGGAAAGAACTGCCACTGGGCTGTGCAAAGCCCCTACTCAAGCCCTCACTCATTCATCTGACCCCCACAACAAACTGATGAAGGCGGGCGAGGAAGGAATTATTCTCAAGAGCTTACATAACTTGCCAGGTGGGTAGCAGAGACAAAATTCATGCCCATCTTCTTCTGATTCCAGTCCAATGGTCTTCCACTGAGCTTACACTGACTCAACTCACTTATTCCCCATTTCTAAGAAGAAGGTGTTGAACTGCGTGACCTCTGATGTTCCTCCCAGTTTAAATACAGTGGACTTATTTGTTCCTAAATGTATAGGCGGTTTATTCATTAAGTGTATAAACAAGTGGAAGATCCTTCTCAATCCTAAGAGGAAACTGAGCCAAGCTCATCTGGTGACTCAAATGCCAAATGAAGCAGAATCTTTGTGAATACTGAGTGGTTGGAGATGACAGAGACTTGGCAAGACTAAGAGTAAATAAGGGTTACAGCTTGGTCACTGGAATGACAAAATGTGCTCTACAGACACATTTTATCATTCAGGATTTCTTGCACCCAAAGAGCATCCAAGCATCCATTCATCCATGCATCGAACCAATACGCCATCTATCTATCCATCCATTCGACCATCCTTCCATCCTTTCATTCAACAAGCATTTATTGAACACCTACTCTCAGTCCCCATACTAGCTTCTGGGGCTACAGAATGAACCAGAAATGATCCCTGCTCTGCAGAAACTCTCAATCCAGGCAGGTGTCGCATCCTACACACATCTGTCCAGACTCTCAGTGACTAGAAGGCAAGGGCCGTACCTCACCTCTGTCATTCCCAAATCATCTATTACGAAGCCTGGTACAAGGCATTGCTAAGATATACTTGATGAATGAACTATTAATCCCCGAGAGTTCTGAAAAAGAATTTGGAACGTTCATTTCTATGATTTCTTCTCATTAGTCTAAGAACCAGGTCTTGGAGCTTCTCCTGCCATGGTCCCTTCCTCATACCAACCAAAGTGCAGAAAGCGAGGAACAGGCGACTATTGCACCAGCCTCCTTTCTCAGCTGTCCTGATGGGTGCAAAGAGCTGGGAAACAAGTTCTGCCCACATTCCCCGGAGAACCTTATTCATGAGCTCCGTCCATCTCAGACACGTGTCCTGAGTTTTCTAATTATCTCATGATAGATTTCTACGCAGTGGTTTTGATGAGGCTCACCTGCAGTGCTTTTTCTCTAAAGATAGCAGGAAAGCTACAGGTTTTATAAAAAGCAAATAATAGACAGACAGCATTTCAACAACAAAGATGAACAGAATAGAGTTCAGGCAGGGACCATGGAAGAAGAGGGAAGTTACTGCAAACTCCAAGACAGCGCCAGCCCCCCAGAACATTGACACCACACCTCCAGGCCTTGGCTCCCAGCATTCAAGGATTGTCTGCCATCAGACGCATTCTGGTCCATAAACACTCTCTGAGTTCCTATTAGGTGCACCCAGTGCCTGGGTGTTACCTTACCTCCTCCTCCTCCTTACCTCCCAAACACCATTAAGACCAAGTCGTACCAACCATCTACCTCTGGAATCCATCCCCCGCCCACACTCCTTACTGCCGCCGCCTGAGGCCAGCCCACCATCCTCCTCCCATCTGGACTCCCACAACAGCCTCCTTACTGGTCTCCCTGCCTCTGCTCTCACCTGTAGCCGCATAACAGATGGAAAACTGATCACATCACCCCGCCGCCACAAACCCTCCACTGGCTTTGAATGGCCCTTAGGAAAATGCTCTGAGTCCTTTGGATGGTCTGCAAGACCCTCCATGACTGGCTGCTGCCTCCCTGTCCAGCCTCATCTCAGTCCCTTCCACACTTGGCTGATTTTACTCCAGACCCGCAGGTCTTTCTGTTCCCCAAGGTTGCCCCTATTCTTCCCTACCAGCATAGTAACATCTACTTGGAATGCCTTTTCCCTGTCCCTCATCTCCTAAATCAACCCTGTTCATCCTTGAATAAGAGCTTCAGCCTGGTCAACACTTCCTCAGCGAACCCTTATCTGAGCCCAGAGTGCGCGGTAATCCTGTAGTGTAAGCCTCGCAGCACCTGCCCATCCCTCTTTAGGAATGCTTGTCCCATTGGTAATTCTTCTCTCATGCCTAGCCTCCCTCCTAGACTGTAGCCTCCCTGAAAGCAGCCACTGTATAGGGTTTCTCCATCGCTGAACCTCATCTCCTAACATGCAGTTCCCAGATAGGATGCTCTCAATAAACATTGGTTGATTGAGAGGTTGATTGAGTGACAGACTGATTGATTGATTGATAGACTGATTGATTGCAAGCACTGAGCTCAGTGTCAGAAAGTCAGAAGAAGGTTTTGGAACAAATACTTTGGTTCATTTCCAAACTCTAGTCTACAGTCACAAGCTACACGACCTTGAGGAGATGATTTCACCTCTCTGAGTCTCAATTTCTTCATCTTTACATTCCTGATAGTAATACCTGCCCTTCCTGTCTCATGCTGTACCAAAAAATGAGATCCCAGTTGTGAAGATGCTTCACAAAATGAGGACGTGCCAAGCAGGGCAGACCCAGCAGCATAGCTGTGCTCTAGAATAGGTCCCGTCTCTGGTCCTCTTCTTAGCCAGATGGAAAGGAACAGTCTCCCCACCCCTTAGTCCACTCTCAGGGCACCTTGGGATTGAGCTAAGAGCCTCTTAATAAATAATAAATAGGACACAACGGGAAGGAGGAAAGCCAGAAGAGATTTACAGGAGACAGAAGAAAAACACCCCAGCCACACACATACAAAATAGCTCCTGGTCCTCCACGTCTCTGGGGTCTTATAATGAAGGAGAAAGACCCTAAAGACTTGTGGGAAAGGGGAGGAAATATTATTGACGGCATGTGGTAGAAAATGTACTCCGGTTACTAGAAGGGCCTTTAGACGTCCTATAGCCCAGTGGCTTTCAATTGCTTCAGGAGTTCAAATTAGTAGACAGCGGGGTCCAGAACAGAGGACTTTCTGCTGTGAATGCAGTGGTTTTCAAAGGGTGCCCCAGAGCAACAGCAGCAGCATCTGGGAACTTGGGAAAATTCAGCTTCCCAGGCCTCACTCAGCCCTAATGAATCAGAAACTCTGGGGGTGGCGCCTGAACAAGCCCTCCAGGTGACTCTGCTACACACCCAGGTTGAGACCTGCTGTGCTAATTGACCAGGGGAAAATGAAAGAGAACCAGATGCGGGATGGAGACTTCAGTAGGTGTGGGAATGTTCCCTCTGGCGCCACCAACATGGCTCCCTGGTGCCTCAGACTAGCTGAAGGAAGATTTGACATCGTTGCTCTGTGCACGTGTCCTTGATTCCCTTCATTGCCAAAACCATTGATCCCGGAACTCAAACAGAGCCTTGAGAATAGGGGCTCAAAAGCAGACAAACGTTTACGCCTGCCTGCCCTTCGCCTGCCTGCCCTTCGCCTCCCCCATTACCTCTGGAAACCCTGGCTACAGGGATGAATTTCCAGGGCCTACTCTGTCTAGAGGGTCTCACAACCAGGAGGAGGGAAGACGGTGAGTGCCAGGACCAGAATTTGTTGACTTTTAACTGTTCTGGCGTTTATATTTACCTCCACCTGCTGAGGAAACTCCTCACTGCCATCTTGGTCTTCCCCCTTCCCTCTCTTAAACAGAAAAGATTCTTACTTGCTAGGAGAGGGGCCAAGTCCATAGACATATGAAAGGAATAGAGAAAATACAGAGGGAGGAAATAGATAGAAAACCCTTGCACGTTATGTGTAGCGAGAGTTGGGATTTGGGGCATGGAGAGGGGTTCAGAGGAGCTGTGGGACATAAAGACATTGGAGAGGAGAGAAAAGGGACTTTTGCCAAGGATAGTGATAGATCGTGATGAGCATCTTTAGTGTCTCTAGGATGTGTAAATAGTGGATTTTGGTTACTTCTTCATTTGAATTTAGTTGCTTTTAAATTTTAATTTTGATTGTTAATCTTTGGATACAACAATGCTCCAAAACTGGACCATGTGCTTCCCTAGTCTTATTAGGGTTACACGTATACTCTGACAATCATAGCGCTACTGCAGAGCTGCAGGGATGACATGCTGTGCTAGACTCGCTCTGCTCAAGCCAGGCAGGGACAGCTTCTCCAGAAAGGAGACATCGCCCTGGGTCTGGAAGAATGGAGAGAGGTCGGTCTGGTAATGAAGGGCAAATGGTCAAATGACAGAGGACTTGTGTTTCTAAAGAGCAATTTGGTGCAAAAGACCAACACCCCTCAACAAAAGAGTGAGCTATGACTCTGACTGGCAGGTGACAAGGAGGACAGCCAGGTCCTCTTTGGACAGGTGGAATTCACCTCAGTTATGTAGGGGGAATTTAGGACTAGCCAACTGGACATTTATGGCCTCCTGGGACAACTACTAAATGGAGTTTGCCAGTGCTAAGGCACCTCGTCTCACCCTTTGCCATGGCACTTAAGAATACCCACTCCTGTCTAGAAATCTGGCCTTCCACTCTCTCCTCTCTTTGGAAAATCATAACGTTCCATCAGCATCCATGCCTTTCAGCAGCAGCAGCACCATTTCAACTCTCATTTACTGAGAGCTGGGCCAGGTTTAAAAGAAAACTGAGAGCTAAATAACAAAATAATGCCATTCTCAACTATACAGATGAGGAAACTCAGGCTCAGTTGGTCCACGGTGGAGCTAGATTGAACCCAGGTAAGAAGGGTGCCAAAGCTGGTTCTCTTATCCACAAGCTCTGCTGACCCCCCACCCCAACCCTCATCACACCGTGTCCCATTCTCTGTCCCCCACACTCTCTTAACTCACTCCTAAGTGAAGAGTTCTCTCCGCTTAAGTCCTCACCCCCCAGCACAGTACCTAGTATACACTAGGTGCTCAGGAAATGTCTGTTTTATGATGAATTAAAGGAAAGAGCCCTTCTTGTCTCAAGGAAGCCTGGCCCTAAGTGAGGTCTGCTCTCCCCACCCTGTCCAAAGTATGCTGTGAAGAATGGCACATGGAGCCTGCGCCCCGAAACGTCAACCCTACTGCATGGCAGTCCCCCCATCAAACCTTCACTATTTATGTCTGAAAGTGGTTTCTTTTTTTTAATTTTCTTTGAAATGAAAATACCCCACCAGGGAGTTATCAGAAATGTCAGCACAAGGTGGTGGTCAGGAGTACAGAGGTTGGAGCCAGATCCTCCGGGTTCAAATCCTAGCTTAACCGCGTCCTCTCTGGGTGGCCGTGGAGAAGTGAGTGAGCCTCTCCAGGCCTCAGCTTCCTTACTCGTAAAGCAGGGATAAGAATATCTACCTAGCGGAGTTGTTACAGAGATTAAACCAATTAGCGTTGGTAAAGTGCTTAGAGAACAGTGCCCAGCACACTTAGCCTTATTTAAGCATGCCTTGAATGCGTAAATCAGGCAGAGATCCGACAGCGACCAGCAGAGAGTTAGGATGAGGTTGCATATGAGCAGATGAAAGGGAGGAAAGGGCCCAGATGAGGGGGTGCAGGAATTGTCTGAGGCAACATTTGCCACCTTTACGATGTAGCCAAGGCCGCCCCTGACTGTTGCGCACCTCTGGGAAGGTCCCTGCACTCAGGACAGTGCCCCTTCTGTCTGCACCCCCTGACCGGGCAGGAGATGGGTGGGGAGGTAGAGAAGCAGCCCCACAGAGGATGCTGGGGCACAGAGGTGCTGTGGACCTCCCGGGCACTCTTTGTGGGGCCGGTCTCCTGTGCCCAGCAGCCCTGGAGAGTCTGCCAGAGAAGCTTCTGCCACCAGACCAGCCACAGGGCTCACACCCCTCCCCACTGAATCCTGAGCCCCGGCCCAGCCTAGAACATTCAGTCGTTTCTCTCCAACTCCAGGTTGAAGAAGATCCCAAGCTTCAGAGTCAACTAGACTTGGGTTCAAATTCCAGCTCTGCAACAGATGATGTGTGTGACTGTGAGGAAGGAACTACCCTCTCTGAGCCTCAGTTTCTTCGTCTTTAGAATGGGGGTGGGGTGATGACATCCACCTCCAAGGGCATTTGAGCAAACTAAACAGCAAAGGTAAATTGTGGGGCGTGGAGCCTGAAGCATGATAGGAGCTCTGTGAAGACTTGCTGAATGAATGAATGAATGAATGGTCACATAGATCAGAGTCTCGGACCCACAGGGCTCCTGGCCTCCACCATCCCATTTACAGATGAGGAGCCCTGAACACCATCACTTCTTCCCCTTTCAACCTGCCAAGACCCTCTAGGCAGCCCAGGGCTATTTAAACCCAGGTGTTGGGGAAACAGGGAGAGCTTCCAGACCACCCAGAACACAGCTGAGAGCTTAGGGGTGATGGGAGCCCTTCAAAGTTTCAGAGAAAACCAAAGCCTGTTAGTGAAAGATCAGGAAAGGCAAGGCCTCCGTTAGTCTCCTTGTTGAATCCGGAAGTCACGTTTAGTAAAACACTAGCACTTGAAGAGGGGACTCTTCCTTACTTTCTCTTTTTAAACCCGCAGGCATCATTCAGCTTTTTGCACTCGCAGAATCAACCCACCATCTTCCTTGCTTCCCGGAGGCCCCAGCCGATGTGGGGTAGGCCGACAATTTGCTCGCCGAGGGAATTGGAGGTTCCCAAAGGGGAAAAAAAGGCGTGTGATTTACATGGCTTAATACACTCATTAAAGGTTTAATTGGAGTCACTTTGCCACTGATCCTCCAACAGCCCCTATCTTCCCCCATTTAATTAACAGAGTAACCTTTAGCTTCACAACTCATAAAGAAAGCCAAGTATAAAGGACGGAGCTCTCTGAGCTTCCCTGTCCTGATCCTACCAGGCAACTGAAACCCCAGTGGGACTCCGGGTCCCGGGGGTGCCTGTCTTCAATGTGGAGCATTCACATCCTCAGGAAAAAAGAGGCTGCAGAGTCTGAGTCAGCCCGGCCCAGGTTCAAACCGCAGCTCTGTCATTCACCAGCTGTGACCTTGGGCAAGATACTCCATCTCTTTGAGCCTCGGTTTCCTCACCTGTAAAAGGGGGATAACAATTAAACAGATAATTCACAGGGTTGTCATGAGGTTCAGATGAGTGTGACATGGGTAGCGCTCAGTCCAATAAAAGTTTGCAGTTTGCTCTGATCACTAAGGTCACAAGGATGGAGTGTAATGAGTTTTGGGGTAGCAGGAACTGGATGGCCAAGAGACTTCCCAAACAGTGACGAATTGTCATTTTGCCTGATGGAGTCACCAAAGAGGTTCTGGGAAACCACCTAAAATATTAGTAGCAGAAATTATTTGGAGTTATTGCACACAATGACCCATACTTAATCAAGGTTCACAGTATTTTAGCTGCTTGCCATGGTCTCAATTAGTCAGCTGTCCCTCTCCCACCCTCCCCCCTTCCTGCCCTTTCCTTGCCCGCTTGCAACATGAAATATAAATAATTAACGCTATCCAATTACCTAAACCAAAAATAAATAAAGCTTCAAGGGTGTATTGGATTTCCACATGAATCCACCATTAGGAAGATGATGCATTCTGCATGCAGGTGTCTGCATCCCGAAAGCCATTTGTGATGGGGCCGCTCAGTGGGTACCAGGGTTAGTTAAAGCTCGCTTCATTACAGTGGCATCGGGCAGATGGGAACTGACGGCGCTGGGCTGTTTTCATAGGGAAATGTGCACCAAGTCCCAGGTCAGCGCGGTGATAAATGGGCTTGCCGACAATTTGCTGGGAGCGTGCATCTTGGGGGACTCCTGAGGTCATGAAATGTCTGCTGTTAAGCTACACAATTTTCTTTACTTATCAGTCCCCACCACATCGCAGACACATATTTGAACAATGAAACAAAGGAGGACACGCATCATCAGGCCCCAGCCGGGGAAAGGGAGTGGCACGAAGCCAGCAGTGAGGATCGGACAAAGCTCGGGGCGCACTGAACGCCAGTGCGGAAGGGAAGGAAGGCTGCGATTTCGTTTTCAAGTGGCAAGTTGGAAGGCGGAGCGCATGGGGGCCATGGGTGTCTGGGGTGTTCTCTGAAGAGCACAAGCTTCAAGGGCAGAAGTCATCTGTCACCACAACAGCCTCGGCGCTGGCTCCATCCTCCACACAGCAGGCACAGGGATCTCTCCAGAATGCAAATCCGATGTTTACTGCCATCCCATGGCTCCCCATTGTCCACAGGAGAGAGCCCAAACTCCTTCACACGCTTACAAACCCTTCCTTGTCCCGGACCCTGCTTACGCCACTTAACTCCTCTCCCACACTCCCCCGTCCTATTCCACACTCCTGCCACACTTCATTCATTCACACGCCTGCAGACCTCTGCACACGCCGTCCTCCATCCCGCCTCCCTCTTTTCTCCACTCCTTCATCTGGCTAACTCCTAGTCATCCTTTATGTCTCAGCTGAGCTTGGCTTCTTCCAGGAAGTCTTTCCTGACCACCACTAAATTGAGATTCAGTGCCCTCGTCGGTCTCGCACAGCACAGCCTTGTGCAGCTGTACTGTTGAGGCCTCATTACTTGTCTCTAGACTAAGCTCCACTGGGGTAGAGTCTGCCTTGTTTGTGGTATTTCCAGTGCCCTGCACCATGCCTGGCGCAAAGTAGATGCTCAAAAATGTCTATAAAATGAATGAATAAATATGCAGAGGAAGACCCTTCACACCAGCAGGAGGCAGCAGTCCTAAGTGGGCCACAAGCCCTGCCAAGGGAAGGTCAGAACTCCCATCTGCTCCCCATCCCATCCAGATGAGCCTCTATCTGGCACAGGGAGACAGAGACCAAATGAGGTAACAAAGTTGAAAACCATACAGGACGCCAGCAACAAAATCCCTAGGAGGGAGCTTGGAAGTTACCCGAAAACAGGGGAGCAGAGGTGGATATGGAATCTGGTGTGTGAAGCAGAAGTTTGGGGCCAGAGAGATGAGAGAGGGTGCCGAAGAATCAGGAGCAGACGGGGAAAGAGAAGATTCCAAGGAATTTCCTAAACAGTCATGAGCACATGCTGCTGCTCTTACAGGTGTGTTTTAAAGGCCAGGAACAAATCAGAGCCTCTTGGCCATAGTGTGATCAGGCAGTGAGGCCCAAATCCTCTACAAAGCAGCGGTGACAGTAGAGATCAAGAGAAAAATAAGCTCAGCTAATTGCAAAAAAAGAAGGCTGCGTGGGGACTCCAGTGACATGAGCCCATCCCAAGGGAATGGATAGTTCCGGGGGACCCCGGAGAAATATCCAGAAGAATCTGAGCAAGCCAGCCTGGAGGAGAGAGAACTGTGGCCTTGGTTCTGTCCATTCTGTGCCTTTAGGGCACTGACCTGTGTCTCTGTCTTCCCTTTTCCTCTTCTAGAAAACAATCGCCACCATGGCTTGCTCAGCACCTTGTCATTCTTCGGAGTGCTTCCCCATTCATACCATTTAATCTTCCCCCACCCTAGAAGATAGGCCTCTCACTGAGCAGATGAGGAAACCAACAAATAGAGTCACTGTCCAAGCTCACCTAGCCAGTGGGTGCCCAAACTCAGATTCAAATCTGATGAGTGCAAATCGTGTGCTCCGCCAAGCCCAGAGGGTGGCCAGGTGGCCCAAGCTTCCCCCAGCTGCAAAGGGAGAACACAGAAGCCAAGCCAGCTTGGGCACCGCCAGAAGCTGGCAAAACATGTCCCACCTGTGCCTTCCTCACCAGGCACCGAGCGCCTCTTTCCTGGTATTTGTTTCTTTGTACCCAGCATTAATTTCCACACCCACCCCACCCCCTAATGCCATCCTTCTCCCACTCTGTCCCAGTGGTCCTGTCTTGTTTATCTAATAAGCAATCCACACCAGGGTAATTACAGGTGAGGACAATGTCATATGGCATGTCTCCTAGATAACTTTTTTTTTTTTTTTTGGTGAGGAAGATTCACCCTAAGCTAACATCTATGCCAATCTCCATCTATTTTGTATGTGGGTCGCCGCCACAGCAGGGCTGACGAATGGAGTATATCTACACCTGGGATCCAAACCCACAAACTCGGGCCACCAAAGTGGATCATACCAAACTTTACTATGCCATGGAGCCAGCCTCAACTTTTTGCATTCTTACAGGGCTCTTTTTGGAGACCCAATACTTTCACTCAAAGACCTAACAAAAATAGAGAAAATGAGAATAGTCACTGTTCTCTGATGCCCCTACTCTGTGCTGGGCATGTACACAGACATTACAAAGCAAGTTCTCTCAAGCCCATTTTACAGATGAGAAAACTGAGGCCTGGAAGGATTTAATAACTCATCTGATGTCACAGCTAGGAAGTGGCAGAGTTCCTAGCTCCTAGAGGAACCCAGGCCTGTCTGAATCTCCAGTGTGGCTTCCTCCACCGTGTCAAGCTGTCTCTCAACAGGGTAGTGTTTTCAAGCACCCATGTGCATGTGGGGCGGTCAGCGGTGACTTGCTGGCGGTATGCAAAGGGAAGGGTTTTCAGGACAAACAAACCTTTTGATAGCCCTCACATCACTCCCTCGCAGATGGGGAAATGCAGCCCCGCCTGCAGGAAGAAATCAGTGGAGAACAGACGCAAACACTACAGAAAGGAAGGGATCATTTATCACGGAGAGGGGGCCGGAGACCCAGGTGGGAAAGGGAAAGGGGAGGGAGTCAGTCGAATGTCAGAATTTGGGTGAAAAACTATCAACATCCTGGCAGGCACCTCCCAAACATCTGCTTCCCTATTTGTTTGGGGGGACCCGGTGGTCTAAAACCAGCAGCTTCAGCTACATGTCAATGAGTACTTCTCTTATTCACGAACGCTCAGAGGCATCAGGATTCTGGGCTCTTCTAGAACAGTTCATACCGACTCCTATCTTCCAGAGACAAGGGACAAAACATCTAGGATGGCCAAGTCAGCTGCCTTCTGCCTCTGTCCTTGGTCCACGCTCCTGTCCACCGCCCAGTGTCGCTGGAGCTCCCAGTGGGCAGGGCGGAGGGAGGAGGGTAGGCAGACGCTCAGCGATGCGATTTTGAAGACCAGACAGACAGCACTTCCAAATTAAAACTTAACAAAAGAAGAAAAAAGTCGTTTTACCCTCTGTTCAGTGATTCCCTGATGAATAGGAGTGTGGGTTTAAAATTTAATCATGAATTCACTGGAAGGAAATAAATCACGGAGTAAATGTTTGAAGTGCAAGCTTGCTGAGCTCTTGGGTTGTGATCACTCGATTTAGCATAAAAATTAAGAGTTAGTGTTTTCCAAGAGCAGAGCTGAAGATGCATTCAAATTTTTTTAAATGACAGATGCCATTAATTTTTTAAGAAATAATCTGATTTGCAATGCAGTATATAATATAAAAACGTCACACTGTTCTAAACCAAGGCTTGCAGCCACAGAAACTGCGTCTACGAAAGCATCCCCAGGAAGCTGGGAGTTGCTTTCTCACACTTGGCCTCATGGGCTTAGGAAACTGAATTCTGGTCTTTCCCACCCACAATTCAATTCGGGAGGCAATGCTTATTCCCAGCGAGGCCCATAGTGTGGGTGGGAGGTGGGGGGGGGGGGGGGCGACGTGCTAGCAGTGAAGGAGACAGACATGGTGCAGTCAGCTCTGTTCCCCCTGCCAAGTTCGGGCCACTCTCGCCCTCACCTAGGGGACCCCTGAGTGCCTCACGCTAGGATAGAAGCTTCATGACACCAGGACTTCGTGCATTTTGTTCTCTGCACTATCCTCAGTGCCCAGAAAAGGCCTACCATGCACACTGCTGGTGCTCAGGGAACAGCGATAGCAGGAACTAGATGGATGAATGGCATCCAGATCTGCTTGCTGCTCCCAAAACAGAGCATGCTGCTGCGTGCCTCCCTACCTTCGACCATGCTGCTCCTCTTACAATGCCCTTCCTGCCATTGCTGTTACCAGGCTAACCCCAGCTTTTCTTGAACACCCCCTTCTTTGGGAACTTCCATGGCCCTGTGCCTTGGACCCAGGCCTGGTGAGGGTCCCAGCACTGGACCCCAGGCCAGCTTCTTCTCCTGCACCAGAACATAATTGCCAATGTGCTTCTCTCTCCCCCAGGACGTGCTGAGCTCCCCAGGGAGCTCCCAGCAAGGGCCTGGCAGACAGTAAATACTCCACAAACGTTTGCTGAATTAGCAAATATATGATAATTATAACTGACACCTATTGAGCGTTTACTATTTGCCTGTCACTGTTCTAAGCACTTTGCGGAGATTAACTCACCATCCTTTCAACAATCCTATAAGGTAGGTGCTAACATAACCCCATATTTCAGATAGGTAAACAGAGGCACAGAGAGGTTAGATAAGTTGCCCTAAATTCACAGAATGTAAGTGGCTGAAGTGGGGTCTGAAGCCAGCCCTGCCTTAATAACGAGAGAATGGGGGAGTGGCATAAATGTGGGACCTTAAATAACATGCTTTTCTCTCTTCGCCCGATGCTCCCTCTGTCATTCTCACTCTCTCCTGTCTCCATATAAGCATCCGTCATGCAGTCCACACACTCACTGAGAAGCTGCAACACAGCAGGTGCAGGCTGAGGATGGAGATGACCACAGCCAGCGATGCTCTCGCGGAGCTTCTGTCGAGGAGGAAGACACGTACTACTTAATCACATGAGCACACACTAGGTATTGGAGATGAACCAGTATCTATTTACACTCAAAGAGACCAAAACTAAACAAGCAAACAAAAAGATAACTTCAAAGTTATATAAATTACGTTACAGACATAACTAAGGGGGGAAAACCAGACTGAAAAGGAAACACATGAAGAGCTATGAAAGCATATTGCAGGGACCTTGATCCTAACACACAACGACAGAAACCAATACTGATAAAGTCCTTACTGTGTTTCAAGTGCCAAGCTGTGAGTGTGTCTGTCCATTTAACACTCACAATAAGTCTGTGCAGTGGGTCTGTTGTCATCTTCATTTGACACGGGGAAATTTTAAGCACAGAAAGATAAATAATCTGCTCATGGTCAAAGCACTAATAAGTAGTAAACCTGGGATATGAACCGAGGCAGTCTTGCTCCAGAGTCTGCACCCCTCCGAGCCTAGTTACCATCTTCTCCTGCCCTCTAGAGGAGCGGTATTGGGATGAGGTATGGGGACTGTGTGACCCGGGGGTGGGGCTGCCACCTCTTTGGGCTTTGGCATTCTGGAGTGAAAAACAAGACTGCTGGACCAGATCAGAGCCCGACACTCTCATGTAGCAGGTGAAGGATCCTCGGAAATCACAAGAATTTTGTGTGCATGTGAATGTGACCACGACTCTTAAGTGTGGCACCGTAGTTTAAATTTTCAGAGTGATCTGTGGCCCCCTAAAAAGTGCACTAAGTCATTCCTTCTAGAATATAGTGTTCCATGAAATATACCAAGAAACATACCTTGTGTACTTCCATAGCGAGTATACCATGCCCACTCTCAGAGGAACCCAAACGTCTACACTCCTTTCTGTCTGGAAGATGAATTCTGAGTCGGTCGTAACCAGTTTTCCTGGCACCCTCCGGATCGCTCTTGCTTCCTTTGATTTGCGATCACTCCTCCTTCACCTGCATCGTCCTGTACGTTGAAAATCCAGACACAACCCTCCCCGTCCCTAATGTCATCGAGGCCAAATACAGCTGAGCTGCACAGTTGTGATTTCATCAAAGTGCCCAGTAAATCTGACAGTGCAACATTTTATTAGGTGGGAAATGCCATACATAAGTTATTTATTTGCCCATCAAAACGGGAATAAAACAACTTCATCATACAGGGGCACCATTTGATTCCATGCCTGTCGACCCCTGGCTGCCAGCATGGTCAATGGGATTTGGTTTTGTCTTTATATTTTACATTTATATCCCAAAGAAAAATAAATTCGGCCATTCAATGCTTGGGTCTTAAGTCACTTAACATTATAAGCACCTTTCAATAATGCATTAACATATAAAATATATTCTTAAAGACAAACAGAGAGAATTAATATTTTATGGGCTACAACCCACAAATGTCTTTAGAAGCATTGATTGCTTCCTAAATCCATTAGGCTCTATTTTGATCTCCAATGGCTGGAGACAGTCTGCTCTGTGGAAGGAGTTATTTTGGCAGCACAATAATTTAGGGATGGCCAACATTTTGATGACCTTCAGCTTTTGACACTGAGTGCTAAAGAAGCTCTAATAAGAAGACACAGCTCCTGGCCACCCTGCCTGTTGTCACAATTATACATTAGCTGGTCAGAGGAGAATAGTCCTTCCGTGATGAAATCTGATTAACCAAGCATCAGGCTGATCCGACTAACCCACCAAAAGGTCTGCTTGGAGCTATTTCCCATCAAGGTGATAATCATGATTATAAGAGAGGCAGCTATCATTTATGGAATGGATAATGTGTATCCTACGTAACCATAGGGGCACCATTCACATCATAGGCCAGAAGATAACGGTAAAGCGTCTTGAGGAAGGGGTACCTTTTCTAATTCTAACTCTCAGAAAGGCAGTATATAAGCCAGTGACAGCCTCATCCTCCAGTGACCTGTGGGTTAGGGACCATTCTCCCATTCTACATTTGGGGAAATGGACTTACGCAGGTTACTGACTTCCCTAAAGCCACAGTTAGCCAGGGCTATTGCTGAGATTCAAACCCCGTCCACCTGGCCTCAAATGCTGTTGTTTCCCTTGCACGACCCTGGACGACATGCAAGCTGACTGGTAAGAGAGACCACTGTGACTCCAGGAGATTGAAGGAAGATACCCACTGGAACAGATGGGAAAGCCAAGGCATTGTTTCCTTATCACCCAGATAGAACCTAGGAGCCAGCCAAGCCCTTCACCAGAGGCTCCGTCTGGAACATGACAAGGAGATCTCCATGTCCTTCATGAAGATAACTCATCTCCCTCTTCCTTGTGACTCTTTCTGACTCAGTCTATCAGAGTCTCCGAAGCTCTTCCTGAGTTAAACCCTGGCTTGTAAGGTTTGTCTTCACTGTAAGAGGCCTCTCTTGCCCAGCCCACCAGGGAACTCAGCACGCCTTATGGTGAATGTCCATTACAGCTCAAACCCCCCGCAGGATGGCAGTGCTTGAAGACAAGAGCTTCTTCTCTTGTTTCTCTAGCATAGGTGCTGCTGATTTTCTGTTGAATGAATGAACGAGTTCAAAGTTAACCAGATTTTCACTTAACTCTCTCACCTCTTGACAAGTCAGAACTCTACACAGAGACCCCGCCCTTCTCCAAGTCACCCATCCACACCCTTCCATCCCTCTGGGCTCAGCCCAGACCACAGGTCATCTCGAGGCCTTCCCTCTGCCCTCTCACTCCACAGGGCTCTTAAACACGCTCTCATGTAAGCAGCCTCATGTCTCCAAATACATTAAAAGTTCCCTGTGGGAGAGGACCCTTCTCAGAGAGCTGGAGGCAACTGTTCTACCTTCCTAAGAAGTGCCACCTGTTCCCCACGAGAGAAAAGCAAATAAAACCAACCACGCCTAACTAAGCCCTACAATGGCCGAGATATTGTTGCACATTAAATCTCCACACTGTCTCTGCAGGTAAGGAGAAATTGTGCCCATTTTACCGATGAAAAAACTGACACCCAGATTTCTAAAGCAACTGGCCTACAGTCAGACAGACAACTAACTAGGGGCAGATCTGGAATTTGAATCAAGATCACGTCTCTCGTACTTTCCAAGACACCGGGCTGCATCCTGATCTAAAGCAAAACAATGGTCTCCTCCTTCTGATATTTTCTGTTGAAGCCACAGCAGTTCCGTTTCTAGTAGCCAGCAGCCGCTGAAGAAGTGGTTCCATAATTACTCCCCAGAAACATCACCAGGTTCTCTCTTTATGCCAAGATCGGACCTCCAATTCAGATTTAAAACTGAAAGATGTCCACACGTTCTTGCTTTGCAATTCAAAAGTTAACCAATCTCAGCCCTTCCTTCCGTTCATGAGCAAACTCTGTCCATCTTAACAACCAGACTGGTCTAAGGCTGCTTGCCAACTGGAGCATAGTCCGGGTTCCTCCCTGCCAAAAGACCGACGGGTGCCCCTAGAAACCCACTCAGAACACTGGATGGGACCAGAACCCTGTATGTCTGAATCTGCTGTGGTGTGGTCTTAAGCCGAGCCCTAGACGCTGTTACCTCTGCAGGCGAAGCTCAAAGTCAAGGCTGGAAAAGGATAGAAGGAGCAGAGAATGGCAAGGAATTGTATTTTTCTAAAGTCAATCACACTGGGACACATCTCTTGATCTTCTTCCTACATCACTGGCTGTTCGTTCTTTCTCCTTCGCTGATGCTCTTCATCTTCAGGACAGCTTAATGTTGGAGTGAGTGCCCCAGAGATCAATCCTCGGATCTCCTTCCATCTATACTTATTCCCAGTGTCACAGTTTTAAATGCCATTTACACTGTGATGGCTTCCAAATGTATATATCAGGACCAGACTTCTCTGAACCTCACGCTCCTACCCAACGCCTACCTCACACCTCCACTCAGGGGTCTAATAGGCATCTCACCCTTAGATGCCAAAGCCCAATCTCCGTATCTTCTTCTCCCCACACCTGGTTCTTCCACCGCCTTCTTGGATTCGTTAAATAGCAACTGCAAGTTTCCACTGGCTCAGGCCGAAAACTGTGGAGTCTTCCTTAACTCTTCACCTTCTCTCATAATCCAGAACTAATGGTCAGCAAATATTGTTCGTTGTACACTCAAAATATATCCACTTCTCTCTGCCTCCACAGCTACAGCCACAGTTCAAGTAGCCCTTATGTCCCCCGGGGATTCCTGCCATCACCTCAAATTGCCCTCCTCCTTGGGTCCTCACGCCCCTTCCAGCCACTGTGCACACAACAGCCCGAGTGAATCCTTTACAAAGTAAGCTGTATGTTGCCTTTCATCTGCTCAGAACCCTCTACTGGGTTTTCATTTCCCTCAGTGTAAAAACCAAAGTCGTCCTGGTCGCCCACAAGGCCCCAAGCACCCACTCCACTCCCCTGGCTCATAGTCATCTCCAGCCACCCCGGCTCCCTGTTCATCCTCAAAAAAGGCCAAACACATCCTCATCGGAACGCCTTTACATTTGCTGTTCTCTCATCTCCAGACACCTTCTTGCCTCTTGCCGTCAAGTCAGGACTCTGCGGAAATGAGACCACATCCGTGAGGCCCTCCCTGACTGGCCTGAGTAACACCACCAGGAGCCCATCACCATATTTCTATTCTTTGTATCTGACTTAATTTTTGTTAACTGTGCTGATAACCATCTGACATGTTATATGTTTTACTCACTTTATTTTCATTATTTTGATTATCCCCTCTCCTCACTAGAGTGGAAGCTCCATCAGGACAGGACTAGTCTGGTTTTGTCCACCAGTCTGGCCCAGAGTACCCCGTCCATCCTGTGTGTTCCTCCAGCGATGAGTGAAAAGGGTCAGGCATCTTCCCTGGAGCTGTCTTTAAATAATCAGATATGTGCCCTGAAGAATCTCCAGTTTCATGACAGAGCTCTCATCCACAGAGCTATCTTTGCAAAGAGGTGAAATGCTGCCATGGTGGGTCTTTTGGGCACATATGCCCCATGAGACACAGCCCTAGAAGGCTAAAGATTTAGTTGGTGGCTAATGGGGGAAGAAATGACCTCTTCTCCCCACTGCTCTGCCACTCTCCCTGAGGGAAAACTCAATCACCCCCGTCCAACAAAGAGCAAGTCAGCCTGGGTACCAACTGCCAGATGTGGGCATCTGTGTTTAGTGCAGGGATAATGGGAAGAAAAACAAAGGAATGGGAGGCTAGGGTAGGGATATGGGAAAGGCAGCTCTTTGGGATACCTCCCCATCCTCCAGATGGCTGACTTTATCTGAATTCACAGCTGCCACTGGACTCACCCCAGCACCCACCCCGATTTTCTCTAAACGCACCAGTTGGATAACAGCACGGTGCCTTCTCGCCCCAATCTCAGAACGCTGTCTCAATGCAGACTGATCTTCCAGATCTGGTCGCAGGAATCTGTCATTCGAGAACGTTAACCTGCTACTGAGAACCATTCATGGCATGTTCTATTAAAATGGAAATGGCATTCAAGGGGGTTGGCTGTGCAAATTTGATAGACGCTTCTCTAAATCCTGACCACTGGACCTGGGGCTTCTCTGTGCCGAGAGGGGCGGTACCATGTATGGGGAAAGGGGCTAGCCGACTTTCGAGTCAGATGGACCTGGTTCCAGGCTCAGCTCCACCGCTGGCCCTGGACATTTTAACCTCTCTATGCCTCAGTTTCTCCACCATAAATGGAGTTGATCAAAGCACCTGCAGCTTAGGGTGGATGAGAGAATGCACACAAAGTGCTGAGCACAGGGTCTGCCATCTTAATCCAGCAGCACACTGAGAGCAGAAGGGGGCTCGACCACATCTGTCCATCTCCCCCTGGAGGCTTGGAGGCTCCGAGGGCAGGAGCCTTGTCACATTCCTCTGTGACCCCGTCCACACATACTGTGCCTGGCACAGAGCAAGCCCATCAACAAGGATCTGCTGAACCGCACGGAACTGAAAAATACCTGGGCCGAGGGGTAATCCAACCTCCGAGACTTGTAGGAGAGAAGGAAGCCGCCTGTGTTAGCACCCAGAGAAATTACCATTCTGGGGACGTCAGGGCTGAAGTAAAGAGCCTCTGACCGCCTCTCCAGGTCGGAATCCGACTTCTGAAGGTAGCGGGAGTGTGGTGGAGGGAGAGGGAGCTCTCATTTTTTTTCTTGCAAAATTCATCACAGACACTCAGCCTAAGACACAGGGGAAAACAGAACTGTGTTTTGACTTCTAATTTATCTTCTTAATATCCACTTCCCCATGCCCTGGACCAGGGCCAAGGAGTCTCAAAGATCACATTTCACCAGCGACCTTGAAAGTGTGATTCAACATCTCTTTTTGCAGTAATAAGATCTTTTAACCGAAAGTGACCATTTTATGAGGCTGATACATTACAAAAGGGCCAACAGGCAAACCGAAGCACAGGATTATGAAAGCCCTGGGAGAAATCAACTGCTCTGAAGCCAGCATCCAGCTGTGACTTAAGCAACGGTGACCCGGGGTTCAGGAAAGGTGTTTGCCAGGGGCTGAGGCTGTGTCCAAAAGCGCCTCTCACCCACCAACTATGAGCACGGCTGCGGCCAAAGGAGAAGGTCCATCTCCTCCCCGGCAGGCGGGGCCACAGGGCTGAGGCGGCTTCTGCCTAGGAGCAGGAGTTTCACGTGCTGACACCAGCAGGGTGCCTCTTAATCCCGAACTGTGGGTCTAGCTGGAATTAAGGGGCTGGGCAGAACTGAGAGTCAGGAGGAAGCCTGGGTTTCGGCAAGCTAGGGAAAGACCCCTAGAAGGTTGGAGAATGGAGGCTCAGGTTGGAGGTTCAGGGATGGGAGAGCAGAGGGGTGAGTGGAGCACAGAGGGGGCTCAGAGGAACGACTAGCCAAAGCGTAAGTAAGGCCAGCATCACATGGTGGCAGAAGCGTGGTGACGGGAAAGCCAGCTGTGATTAAAGAGACAGAGACAGGCCAACAGAAGGGGACGCCAGCAGTGCCATCTCCCAGGCTTGCTTCTCCAAAAGCCAGCCCTCTAGGCATCACAGAGCTGCTGGGACACCAAGAATGCAGTCAGCACCTCCCACACACCCCTCAGACGGAGGCTGCCAAGAGGAGTCAGGAATAGAACAGCATCGACAAAGTGGATGCTGTCCAAGGACATGCATCCCTTTGCCATCACTAGCCCTGCCCCACCACAGAGAGACGCTGATATTGCCCTTCCTCCTTTTCTTCCTCCCCGCCCCCCGCACTGCAGCCCAGCCTGACCATCAGAGCTGTGCAGGCTCATGCTTAGCATACACAGTCCAGTCCCCCCATTTTACAGATGAGAGAACTGAGGCCCAGAGGGGAAACGTATCTTCCCCAGTGACATGGAGAGGGACCAGCTGGGTTGAGCCTGGACCCCAGACCTCCTGACCTACAGTCCACTGATCCTTCTTCAGTGACATAGAATTCAGAGGCAATTTTGATTCAAGGTGCAATTTTAATCTATTTTTATTATAAAATCAGTACATGCTTGTTGCAACGAATTCAAACTAAACACGCATAAGTAACAATAAAATGTGAGACAGTGTGTTCCCCCACCCACCCACAACACACACGAGAGGTAACCACTGTGACAGTTTGGCACGTGAGGGGTCAGTAGTCCACAGCCCCCTCTCAGGAGGCAGACAGGAGTGGAGTACCCCTACACACACAGACACAGACACACACACACACACACCCCTCAGAGAAGTCAACTGTCTCTACAAGAGCCTTGCCAGCTGGGCACCCAGTCTTGACTCGTGTACCTCCAGGACCAAGACAGATCATTACGACTGGAAGCTTCTGTCCCCTTTTCAATAGCTCTGGTGGTCAGAGTTCCTCCTTCAATTGAACAGACACCTGCCCACCCATAGCCCTAGTTCAGCCCTTTGGGCAACCCAAACACATCTGCTTTCCTTTTTATGGGGACTTTTAAGTATCTAGGAATAGTGCCCACAGTCCTCTGAAACTTCTCGTTGCCATGCCAACCATCACTGGTTCCATCAGCGGTATCTGAAGGACGTAGTCAGGGCCACCCATCCCTCACACACTTCACCAGGGGCCCGAGCCACAGAGAAGCGCAGGGGACAAACACACTCCTTACTCCCTCACCCCTCCATGTTCCCCACAGAAACAGGAGGCAGCTTCCAGTGAAGACACATGAGCCCCGCTTTAAGAGACTCCAGTGTCCCCATGTCCAGGTGCAGCAACCCAACCATCAGCTGAGGATGATCTGCTCAGACGATTTGAATTCTTTTCCAAAGAGAAGATTCTGCTCTCACGGAGAGCTCCGCTGGAGTTGAAATGAGCGTAGCATCACACAGCATTCATCGCCACACGAGAGTTTGGGTTTTTTTTGTTTTTTTGTTTGTTTTTTTTAAAGATTTTTTTTATTTTTTCCTTTTTCTCCCCAAAGCCCCCTTGGTACATAGTTGTGTATTCTTCGTTGTGGGTTCTTCTAGTTGTGGCATGTGGGACGCTGCCTCAGCGTGGTCTGATGAGCAGTGCCATGTCCGCGCCCAGGATTCGAACTAACGAAACACTGGGCCGCCTGCAGCGGAGCGCGCGAACTTAACCACTCAGCCACGGGGCCAGCCCCGCCACACGAGAGTTTGGATCCCACTCCAAACACGAAATGCAGGCCCCACAGGCCACCCTCAACCTAACATTAGCCAAATTCTTCTCCTCAGTGAACAGCAGAAGGGGTGTGCTGGCAGAAAGCGCAGTGCAGCCCCCGCAGGTGAGTTGCCCTGGGAAGAAAGGAACACCAGCCTCCTCTGGAGACCCTGCAGACCTCACAGCTCTCCCCGTGTGGCCTTGGGTGAGCCCTGGACAGGAGCAGAGCAACACCGACCAAGTGTTCTGAATAATGCGTGTCTCCTCACAGAAGACGCAGTGAAAATGCAGCCTCAGAGGCTGCACCTTGGTGGTGAAACATGACACACCAACCTAACACAGACGCCTCTGGGGCTGAGTCCTGGTCTCATATGTGCCACAGGCCCCACTGTTGGGCTATGGCATGGGTTTGAGTCCTGCCTCTATGTTATCACACTTCTGTTGTGTCCCAGGGCTGCTCCATCCAGTGCCCAGCTAATAGATAGTGCTTGAATGTTAGCTAGAAGTAGAAGAAGGTGCTTAATAAATACCAGTTGTTCTACTGACTGGAAAGCACTCTCTTTCTCCTGTACTAGGCTGCCGAGATTGGTCCTTCATAATAACCACATTGTTTACAGTCATGCGCTGTACAACGACGTTTCAGTCAATGACAGACCACATATACAATGGTGGTCCCGTAAGATTAGTACCTTATGGCCTCAGTGTTTAGTAGGCTGTACCACCTGGGTTTGTGCAGGTGCATGCTATGGGGGTCACACAACGACAAAATCACCCAGTGACGCATTTCTTAGAACGTATCCCCGTCATTAAGAGACGCATGACTGTGTTAGGGATTTATTAGGAACATGCCAGGCAGGGCATTATCCCAGATAATCCTCGCAGAACTCCAGGACGTGAGTATTTTTACCCATCACACAAATGAGGACACTCTCAATTCCTGCCAGAGGTCAACTCAAAACTCTCCCAACTTACAACACTGTGGGGAACCGCGAATCTGGGTCAGTGTGGCGGGGCTGGGACAGGGTGGGAAATGAGACTGAGTTCTGTTACAGGAGCACTTTGGGGGTGAAGGGGTGGAGGAGGGGTGCAAACAGGAACAGGAACCAAAAAGAGAGAGGTGGGAAGGGAGACAGCATCAGGACAGAGGCTGAAATAAAAACCAAAGCGGTGGGTGTGCTGGGTTTTCCTCTAAATGAGACCTGCAGGGGCCTCAGCGCCCCCTCTCCGCCCCCAGCACAGGGGTCTGTCAGCAGAGCTTCAGGGCCCAGCCCCTGTGCAGCCAGTCACGGGCTCCTCCACTCCTGCAAAGATGGGGCTTCCCGGGGCAGGTCCTGGGCAGATGCACCTGCTGCCGAGCAAAGGGGAGCTGGAGGCAGCCATCCCTGCCAAGAGGCGGCCTGAACCCTGTCTGGACATCCTCCACAGACTGGACCCTGCCTGCGGTGGCTTTGTCAGAAGTAAGAATCCTCTTCCCGTCCCAGGGCCCTGGCACAGAGGGGGCCCTCACTGAATGAATGTGCACCAAACAAATGACGGACGGCTGTCCAAGGGAGCAGAGGGTCGGCCTATCTGGGGGGGGCTTCCTCTCCTCTCCCAGGAATGTCTGCATGCCGACGACCAGGAACACGCCCACTCGGGTGCAGACATGGCCTCACGTCTACACAGACATACACACGGGCACACGCTCACACACAGGTGTGTGCATGGAAACACAGCCTCGCTCCTCCCCGCTGATCCCAAAGCGCAGCAGCTGCAGACTTCAAGATCCTGTGTGAACCCAAAGACAGGACAGCTGTCCACATCCCCATGTCAACAGAACCAGCTTCTTTTCCTGTTTTACAGGCTGGCAAAGGCCGGCCTCTGACGAGCAGGGCTTAGCAGCTTCCTGCATTTTTGCCCTTACAGGCTTACATGCTGCTCCATCCACATGCAGTGCAGGTGACCTCAGGCCCCCCACTACTGTTCTCAGACGAAGACGACCTTCCTGCATGGGGTCTGCAGCCCTGGGCGGAGCAGGCCCTGCTGCCTCTCCTACTGCCTAGTTCAACGGCTCCATCCCAGCCTCCCGGAGCCTCTTTCAGGCCCTCATGCCTTCACTTCCCCTTGACGCTGGGCTTTTGCCCATGCTGTTCCCTCTGCCTGGAACACTCTTCCCTCCTCTTTCATCAGCTAACTCCTACTCCGTCTGCAGACTTCAGCTCGGGAAGCCTTGTCATACCTTCCTCCTGGGTGGACTCTCCTTCCTACCCTCCACTGGCACCACGTGCTGTCTGGATGTTCCATTTCTCTGAGCCCCTGTGACTCCTGCTGTCATCCCACAGGTTCTAAGCTCCGTGTGGACAAGTGCCATGGCTACTTAGCATGTGCCTGGAACATAGTAGGTGCCTCAGAAAATACTGGCTAAAGGAATGGATGAGTGAGCGCCCAACGAGCCTGGAAACAGTCACTCTAAACAGGAATTCTTTGGGGGTTGCGGTTCTGTGTTTAAATCAGAGGTTTTCTTTCCCATTAGAAAAGCAATATCTACAGCTTAAAGGAAAATAGAAAGAAAAGGGAAAATAGCTTCTTTCCCAGCACCCAAAGTTATCCCCAAGCAGTAAAATCCTGAGATGCCATTGTGCAAAGCGCGCAGAATGCTAAGAGGACCCTGCTACTTCCCTGGCTGTGACACGGTCACTGGCTGGTCTGGAGTTCAGCCTCCAGGAGACCTCAGATGTGACCTTCGACCTCCTGCTTCACTCTGCCGGGCCCCCTGCCCCCCGCCCCCCCATAAAGCAGATCCGCAACACGGCTGCCTCCAGAAAAGCTCGGGGCCGCTCAGTCCGAGCTGAAGGAGGCGTTCCCGACACAATGGTCTCCGGGAGTTTCACACTTCACAAGTGGGATTTGACTTTAAAAAGAAAAACCCTTTAGGTTATCAATTCTCTTTAAAACAGAAATAATAATATGGAGCAAAATAGCTCTGAATTCAGAACATTTCAAATTTTAAGCCAGCAAATTGGTCCTGGGAAAGAAAAATAACCTGACACACAGGAAAGAGAATAAGAAGGGAAACTCAAATTAAAAAGCCTGGAGGTGGCGGTCCAATTACATCGGCTGCTTCCTCAGGTTTTTATCTAGAAAAGGGACTTTTCATTTCGAGGAGGAGGAACAGATTTTAATTTGACAGCTGATATGATCCCCACTGCAAAATTAAAACACGTTTTGTCAGGTTTTCTTTTTCCAAAAAACATTCTACCTTATTGACACATATAATTTCATGCTACAGATATAGCTCCTATTTTACAAGCCCTGTAAACAGACAAAGGGATCCACACCTCCCTCTCTACACCAACGGAGCGCAGCGAGTGGAGCAGGATGGAAGTGTTTTAAAGCCACAGATCAGCCCAGTCTAGTTAAGGGTTGATGTGGGGAACAGAAGCTTCCAGGGCGAGCCAGCAGACTTCAGATGCCTCCCAAGGTACCTGGGGACCGGGCGCGGTGGGGGAATATGACATACAGGCCTGTCTGAATATGATATCCAAGGCCTTCTGGACGACCTGGGAAAGATGAAACTGACTGTTTCGCTGCATCAATCCCACAGCAGGATGCACAGGGCACAGCAAATATTACCGTCCCACCTAATCAACCCCCAGCTACCTTTTCAAAGAGGAAAGAAGGATGGACATTCTGGGAGATGGGGAAGGATGACCTCACACTGCTGAGGTTAGAGTACCCAATTCACAGACCATTCTCCTGTAAATACTGGCCCAGCATATGTCACAAAGGCACCACGTGCAAACAATGCCCGGTGAAGCCAGTGCCATCGCTCATCTCTGGAGGATGACACAACAGTACAATCCCTGCTCTGGCGCTCGCTGGGAATCCGGGCAAGTCACTGAACCTCTCAGGGCCTCAGGTCTTCAACTGCAAACTAGAAAGATGATACACTTCACAAGGCTGTTGTTGTTCTACCTTTGTGCCAGGCAAGCGCCTGGTTACTGCCAGATCACATTCAGTCCTCACCACGGCCCTGACGGGGGAGGAACTAGGTGGTGGTTTTACGTAGGGCTGCAAATTATTTTCCACTCCTCCCAGCAAAAGGTGGAGTCTAATCTCCCTCCCCTTTCTACAGCCAGCCTTCTAGACTCACTTCTACTGAACGGAAGGGAACAAGCGGTACTGAGTGAACTCTGAGACAAGGCAATACATCTTCCACCTCGCGCGCACCATCTCTCAGGATTCTGCCCCTTGGATCCAGCCACCAGGCGATGATGAAGCCCAAGCTACATGGAGAGGCCACATGCAGCCCAGCTAGACCCCCGCTGGCTACCAGCATCAACTGCCCGATAAGTGAGTGGGTGGGTGAACCTTCAGCTGATCCCAGCTTCCAGCCACCCCCGTTGATCCTGAACAGAGCAAAGGAAACCACGCCCACTGACCCCTGCCCAAATTATAGATTTGTGAGCAAGACAAATGTTGTCATTGCTTTAAGTCCTTGTGTTGAGATGGTTTGTTATATAGCAGGAGATTCCTGGAAGAAATTATTATTACATCCATTTTACAGATGAGAAAATTGAGGCTTGGAGAGATGAAGTTACTTGCTCCACACGGCTAGGAATTGGCACAGCCAGGACTTGGAACCCAGCTGGCAAAGCTTATGCCCTCAGCCACTACCCCACACTACCTTCCCAGCCTGACTCTCCACCATCAACTCAAAGGCTTAAACAGAGAGAGTCTGGAAAACACTAATCCAGACTCTTCATTCCCCAGGCATTCTGGTCAAGAGTTTACTGTATTCCCTCCTCCACTATCACTTGTCATCATTATTTATTTTTTTAGCTTCACTTAAATATCATTTTCTCCGGCAGAGCAACTTGAAAGTAAACCCATATTCAGGAGACCTGGTCAACCTGCTGGGCGTGGAGCTGCTGGGGGTGGGACCAGGACTTGGGGAGGGAAGTAACGCTGTATTAGCATCTTCCAGGTGCACAGCACTGTGCTGAGTATCTGTCCCTCATTATTAGTAGATGCATAGAATAGATACAACAGAAAAGTTACAGTTAGCTGAGACTGAACTCCAGCATTTGTTCCACCGCACAGTGTCAAACCCCCGCCCTCCCCAGAGCTTGCTCCTCCCCCTCTGCCCCACACCCCACCAATAGGCATTAAAATCCCCATTCCTCTCTTACTGCGATGCCATCAGCAACACCCAAATTCAAAATCATCCCCCACTGCTTCTGCTACTTAAAGGCACTGGACTCTCTTCAGGCCGCACATCAACAGTGAATGTCTTGTTCACTGCAGTGTCCTCCTCAAATTCAAGGGGTCATTCTTAATATCACTGATAAGGTTTAAAATACCTGATCTCCTTTGAAATTCAGAGCATCAAAATTCACTGAAGGCTTCACTCCAGGGTGGTGAGGAAGTCACAGATGAGGACAATTCTGCGAGAGGTGAGCAGACAAAACAGGTAGAAACCAGCCTGAGGCTCTGGGGACAGATGAAACGGCAGCTGGGAAGGGACAGAGGGGAAATACTGAGAAAGACCTGGCCAGGTGCTGGGGGCAAGGTGGGGACAAGCCAGAGCAGGCTTGGAGGGGCTCTGACGGATAAGGCATGGGAGGGTGCCTCCTTGGAAGCGAGTGTAGGAAAGGCAAGAGGTGAGGTTTAATCAGAACGACAGAGTGGGGTGGAAAGGAGGCGGTGTGGTGCCATGAGCACTAGAGGACAGAGGTCCTGGGGTCCGGCGAGCCTGGTGAAGTGCCCGATCCACCACCTCCATGGTCCAGACGACCTGGACAAGTTACTCAGCCTCCCACGTCTCAGCTTCTTCATCCTTAAAAAGGGGAACGAGCCCAGAGTTGCTCTTTGATCTTGAGCAGTTGGGAGGAACACTGTCATCACTCTCCTCAGAGCATCCGTGAAGACACTGCCTGTAAGAACCACGCAGACTGCCTGGCGTATATTAACGCACAATAAATAGAGGCCCTTCCTAAAACACCATGCTCGCTTGCTCCCACCTCAGAGCCTCTTGTATGTCTTGCTTCCTTTTGCCAGGATCTTCCAGCTCTTTCTCAGTATGCAGGGTCTGCTCGGTGGTCCCGTCCCCAGAGGAGCCTTCCCTCACCATTTCCCAGCCCTCCCCACTGACCCCTTAACCTACTTACCTCTCCTCAGAGCCAGCCCACCAGAGATGGTGCTCACTAGCTCTCAGTTATGCGACAAACCAACAGCCCAGTTTCTCCACTTCCTGACCATTTGGTTTGACGTTTCCTTCTCTATCTACCTGGAATTTGATGAGTTATTTCTTTGTTTTACTTGTTTGTTCCTTCTGTCCAGGGCTTTATCTATCTTGTTCACCCTGAATCCCCAGGGATAGCCATAGTGGGAGCTCAGGGAATGTGTGCAGAAGGACAGAATTCATACTGATTATTTATTATTCTGCAAGCAGGAAGCAGGGTTAGGCATTGGGGCAGATCTGGGAGTTATCCACCGAAGACAGAAGGCTGAGGCAGGGGCCTGAGGAGCTCTTGCTTGGGAAGACTCAAGAGAGAAAACTGTGGGTTGAGGACTATCTATCATGAAAGGCCTCAGAGAGGGGTTGGGGAAAGAGTCAAGAGGGCCAAAGCAGGACCATCACAGCCTCAGGCCCAGAAAATGATGACCAGAGGGAAGGCCCTGGAATGGGCCCTGAGCGCCAGAAGGTCATCATTTAATTGGGCTCCATATGTAAACTGTCCCACAAATTTATGAGCCTGTACAAACAATTGTTTCTTGGAATGTTTGTACAAATGGTGCAGATTACGAAATGCTGGCCAAAGGATAAAAATTTCACATGTGGCCAGCCAGGGTCACAGAGCAGCCTGGGCCACTGAATAAAGGATGGGGGTTCCATCTCTCCCCCTAGGCCGCAGTCCTCCTGGTCTGACGAGCTCACAGTTGAGAGGTGACATAGGAACACAGCCAGTCCCTCACTGCTTGGAGCTCAGCCCTGTGGGCTGGGCAGGTGGCCTTCAGGGGAGTTCAAGAGGCCTAGGCCAACCTGTCTATGCCACAGAAGCATGGGTGAGATGTTGGACAGAGCAAGCTTTGAAAACAGTAAAGCACCAAAGACTCAGAGTTCCATAAGCATCTTTAAAGCAACGACTGTGTGCCAGGCACTGCACTGGCCCATTCACATACATTATAGCATTTAACCCTTGCGACAGCTCTATGAGATGGCTGTCCTTGATCTTCAAGGCCCAGATGAGGAACCCAAGACTCAGAGGGGAAAAAGGATCTGCTTAGCATCACAAATCTGGTGGGTGGGAGAACAAGATTCCAATCCAGGCATTTTGAGTTCAAATTCTGTGCCCCTTCTGATATGTTGCGCAGCCTCGAACACAAGACACTTTGTAAAAGCACACTGTGCTGTCAACATCCCACCTAGCAGGTGCAGGCGAGCAGTGAATGTGTTTATGCCCGGCGCCGTAAGAGTAAGGGCCGAGAGCCCTGCCTGTGCACGTAGCTGTTTATCTGATGTTGGTGGAATTGACTGCCACCAGACAGCAGGCCAGGTCACTCCTCATCCTCTTCTTCTCACAGGTGACCACGTTTATGAGATTTGCTTCCAGCAACTGAAGAAAGAGGCTGGTGGGTTCCATGGCTACAAACCAGAAGGTCATGCCCAAAAAGAGCCTGGCTCCTCGCAGACAGCTGAGGGCGCCATCAAGAGAGTACAGCTCTGGAGTTAAAGGGACCTGGATTCGAATCCCAGCTTCACAGCTGGTGTTGTGGCCTTAGACAAGCATTTAACCTTTCTGAACCTCAGCTTCCTTACCTGTAAATGGGCACAACGCCACCTGCCTTCTGGGGTTGTTGCAGGCAACATAATGTATGTAAAGTCTGGGGCACATAGTCAGTAAACTATGGTGACTGTGAATTTTAGGGGTGATACCAAGGAGAGAATCATAAGATTTCATAGATTTTTTTGGCCCAGTGTGCCCACACTACTAACATTTGTTTTGTGATAAGTCACTAGGAAGGCAGCTGTTCTCCAAATCCACCAAAATCAACCCAAATCTGCCCCCACCAGCCACGCCCCCTCAGCCTTCCTCCCAGCAGCGCAACCCCCACTCATCTATAGTCCAATCTTTCCGTGCAGATTGCATTACAGGAAGTTTAGAAAACCGGACTCTCAGATGGAATATACATTACATGGGTGTTTTTAATACCTAGCAATTAAAATCTTCAGAGAGAGAAAGAGAATGGGCAGGCCAACTTTCAACATCTCCAACGAGGCTCGACCTCGGGGAAGCCAGACTCGGGACACGGGACGGAGAGCTGATCTGGTGGGATTCGCAAGAGCTGGAGAAAGCGAGGCTCCAGCAAGGCCTGCCAGAGATGAGCAACGTGCATTGCAAGGCGCAACGTCCCTTCATCCTGACAAACTCCACCATGCAATTTATAATCTGCTGCTTTTTGGAGTATTCTAAGCAGCGCAGAGATTTACACATTGTTTCTAAAATTACTTAGCCCTGTTCCCCTCCATCTCGAAGTCCGAAGTGTCTGGTTCTGAGTGTTCAAGTTTTCACCTGCTAGGGAGCTGGTTATGCCTTCTATCATCGTCATTTCTTCATTTTTTACACATCTATCATGTGCATTGGGGTCACCTGAGGCTCCTGTGAAAATGCAGCTTCCGATTCAGTAGGTCTGGGGAGGGCCCTGGCATTCTGCATTTCTGACAAGCTCCCAGCCACTGCCCCTGCGGCTGGGCACGCGCTTGTGGTGAAGAGGCTGAGGAACCCAGTGGACGCCTGAGGCCAGGCGTCATCAAAGCGAGCCACGTCAGCAGGATTTTCCTCTCCGCTAAGCTTTTTTTCTAAGAATTTCTTAAATTAGGCTTGAATATTAAAGAATTCTATTTAAATCAAATGACAGCAAAGAGCAAGATTTAAAGAAAATAAATGACTTCTCCACAGTCGTTCCTCTGAACCGGTTTCAACCATCTCCTAACATTAGAAAGGCTTCTGTCCTCTAGTCTCAGCGTCCCGGGCTCTCTGGGCCAAGTTGCCCGAAGGTCAGGCCCTCCCTGGGCTGCCGAGGACCCAGAGCTTCCTGCCACCTCACAGCCTCCATCAACCACTCAACCCCTCCCTGCCACTTCACCAGGGCTAGAAAGGACTCTTCTGCTCCACTTAGTTGGCAAAACTGGGAAGAGAAAGAAAAGGGCCCGTGAGGCAAAGATGCGTGAGGCTCGGCAGCTCCTCTCCTCCACGTCCGCCTCCCAGTCCACGGGCCAGCCTCAGCCACAGGTAACTTCTTAAACACGCCACGCTGCTCAGCACCCAGGCCTTTCCACAGGCAGCTCCTTCTGGACCTGCCTTTCCACCCTGACCACCTCCCTTTCCTCACGCAGTCTAGAGCTCTCGCTCAGCCCTAAATCTCAGCTCACAAAAGCTCTCGGGCACCCAGCCAGCACCTTCCCATTGCTACTCCTCCTTCAGCCACCACGTCCCAGAGCACCTGGCTGACCCAGATCACAAATGTTTAAAACACATCAAACCAAATAAAGATTTCAAATTAGAAACACGAACTGATGAACCAGCCATTTTTCCCCCCAGAAAGGGCTTGCCAACTTGCGTGTGCAAGTACATGTGCATGTGTGTGCATGCACTCAGTAAATAAGAGACTGACAAAGTGGTATCATTGAGAAAGTTTGCAATGGGACAGTAAAGGATATTTGGGTGATGAAGTGTGTTTCTCATCCTGGATCGGGCACTAACCACATGTGTGGCCTTGGGACCCTTCTCCCACCACCCTTCACACACCTTTGCCCACACTTCATCCAAAAGGAAACCTTACTGTCCCACTGGATGAGTGGCCTCCACTCACCTTCCTTTCTCGATTTTTCTTTCTCTATTTTTACCCCCAGCCCTTCTCATTCCTGATTCTTTTCCAGGAAATTATTTCTAAACATGATGCCCCTGCCATCACTTTTCTTACCCTTCACCTGCTGCCCTTTGGAGTCATGGAGATAATATCTCCAACAATATCTCCAAGAAGCCCCAAACTATAATACTCACTCACTTTCGTTTGGCCAAGTCACATTTTCTCGCTACCAAACCAAGGTCAAAGTTACAGACACATTCCCGATGTTATACAATGGCTCACTGAAAACTGCAGAAAAATCCTTGGATGGAAGTCATTCTAAAAGCTGTGCCATCCCAATCTTGATAACTTGATAACACACGCTCCCTACTGTCATCATGTTGTCTCTGAGAACCTGTTCAAGCACACCTTGTGTCTCCATTGAGACTCAGGGTCGACAGGCATTCATTGAGCACCCATCACATGCCAGGATGTTTTTGTACATAATCCATGAAACCAACCATATGAGATAGGTATTATTGTACCCATTCTACCCAGGAGAAAACAAAGGCTCAGAAAATTAAAGTGACTTGCCCCAGATCGCATAGATAAGACATCACAGGGTCATAGTCCAATCCAGTCCCCTAACTTTAAACCCAGAACTCTTCTCATCATAAAATGAAACCAGTTTCTCACATCAGAGCTGATCCTTCTGTGCCACCCCACAGTGCCCAGTTCAGTGCCGGGCACCAAAAGTATTTGTTGAATGAATGTAACCTTTGCCTTACATTCATGCCTTTTGGCAAATAAACAAAGCCATGCCAACTTATGGCTTAAGACTATATTAATTTAGATAATTTTCTTATATTGAGAGACCAAAATGCAGCTATGTTTCAAGAGATTGAGTAAAAAGGGTTTCAATAAATGGAACGAGATTATTATTAATACTATGCTTTCCCATGCGTTTCTTTTCAAAGAACTTAAACGCAGAGGCAAAAGCAAAGAGGATGAAAATTCTCTCTTTCCTGTTGGATCCAGGCCCAAGTGTGAAAAATGACATGCAGACAAAGGCACCTCGAGACTCTTATTTTTGGTGCAAAAACACATTTTTTTTCAGTTGTCAGATTTATTTTGAAATTGGTTGTAAAATAATGCATGTGTCTGAGAATCAAGAAAACATAGTAAATAACGCTAGCTATACAGTGGCTGACTTGACAAAGCTTCGTTTTGCAAACCGTCCACATACTCCTTGAAGGCATGAACTTTATTTTATCCATCATGAACTCTAAATTCATAATTGTTGGATAAGCACACGAAGGAATAAACATATTTGTCCAGAAACTATTTTACCACATAAATCAAGCCATTTTGAACAGAATTTAACATGAACAGAAATTTAAACTCATTCCATAATAGCGATGAACTGAGATCCCCAGTTGCACCGCATCCTTAGCAACTTTGAGAATTATCAGACTTTTTTAAATTTTAGCCATTCTAACGGATAGGAAATGCTATTTCATTGTGGCTTTAGATTGCATTTTCCTGATTACTAATGAAGTGGAACTCCTTCGTATCGGCTTATTAGCTATTCCTATACCTTCTTTTGTAAAGTGCTTGTTCAAGTCTTTTGCCTATTTTTTATTGAGTTGTCTTTTTATTGTCAATTTATAGGACATCTTTATGGATTCTGGATGGGAGTCCTTTGTCAGATGTGTGCATTGTGAATATTCTCTCCCAGTCTGTGGCTCACTTATTCCTGCAAAAGCATGTTTTTGACGAGCTTGGAACAAACTCATGCACATCCATTAGGTCCCCAGCCCGGGGCTGAGAAAGCCCCGTGGTGAGCAGACCAGCCCGGAGACGGCTGCCCCCCCAAATGCTCCCCTGCTGGATGCCTTGCTCTATGAAGGCTGGAAGTCTTCAGCTGTTGTCTTCTGGTCCTCAGTCTGTCCGGAGAAGCTCACATCACTGGGCACCCGGACAGTGTCATGGGACACACGTCCTGCCGAGGACAGGATTCGCAGCAGCAGCACTTCTGTGGGCAAGGGAGGAGCGGAGAGGGCCACGTGCACATGTCTCCGTGCAAATAATCCCCACCATGTTAAACACCCAACGACCAGCCCCCGACTAAACCACAAAGGACAGCAACGCAACCCTATACCAGATATTTCCACAGATACCCTGTGTCAGTTCACATCTGCCTTTGTCTCTCACACTGTGTGAGTCAACATCCGCATAAGCTGATAAGGGATGTTCAGTGTCACGGCTAATGCAGGCAATAAAGAGTTTTTATAACTTAGCTTTTGCTCTTTATCTAAATAATGCCTATTTACGATGGAAAATCTAGAAAATGCAGATAAGCAAAGAAGAGAAAAAATTCACAAACCCCACTCCCCAGAGATAAACATTTGAATATTTTAGGGTATATCCTTTTAGTCTTTTTCTTCTGTGTGTGTGTACACACACACATATACATATATGGTTTTACTTTTATTTTTAATAGGTTCATGGGATGCATACTGTTTCATAATCTCCTTTTCCCATTTTTTTACTGTGAATACTTTTCACATCATTTCATGGTCTTCTATTACACAATGTTTACTGGCTGGATGGTTCTCAATTGAAGAGATGCACCACGGTTTATTTAGCCAATTTCCTACTGCTGAAAATTTAGCTTGTTTCCAATTTTTCACTTAAATGCAACACTAGAATAAACATTTTAATAGCTAAATCTTTGAGCATCCAAGATTATTTTCTTAGAATAAATTCCTGGAAGTGGAATTGCTGAGTTGACAGCCATGCAAACGCTTTAGGTTTTGACACATATTGGACAACGGCTCTCTCATGAAAAGGGAAACCTTCGGCATCTACTGAGCAGGCATGCAGACGATGCAGTGCTGGGGCAGTAGGCGCATCACCTCTCACTCCAGGAAACGACCCAGCACGGGGGGTACTGCCTCGATTTCACAGAGGAGGCCCCTGCGGCCCCGTGAGGCTGAGGCACAAGGCTGCTAAGTGGAAGCTGGACCGGAACTCAGATGTCACTGACCCTAAAGCCTGCGCTGTTCCCAAACTCCTCTCTCAGCCTCTGTTTACTGCCGGGGAGAAGTGGACTGAGGCACTTTGCAAGGGCTTTTTAAAAAGGCTCTGTGTTACTGGGGCGGAGGGAGCTGACGAATACAACAATATCAATATCTCAGTGACTTAACCCAGTAGGGACAGTCTCTTGCTCACATCACAGCCCATGGGGGCAGGGATGGCCTTGCTCCATATAGTCATCAGGTACCGAGGCTCCTTCCACCTGCACCCTCCTTTATGTCCTCCAGGATCGTGGATGGGAGGATTATTTTGGGGGTGGGGGTGAGCCTGGAAGTGGTGCACACCCCTTCTGCTAGTATTCTGTGGCTAGAATTGACGCGGCCGCACTCAACTGCAAAGAAAGCAGAGAAACGCAGTGGGGCTGTGAGCCCAGGAGGAGGAAACACACCTCCTAGAGAGCTCTGGCGGGTCTGTCAAGGGGTTGAAGGCAGCTGGGTTTTCCTACTAACCCTCGGTTAACTAGGAAACTCCACGAACCCCTCACTCCGCCTGGTACAGACATCCAGTGCAGAAATCTTAGCGCCGGGCATCCTGTGCTCAATCCCAGCTCTGCCCTCACAAGCTGTGTGCCTTTGGGGGCAATCAGAGCATCAGCAGCTTACAGTTTTGAGTGCTGTCTGTATACGAGGTGTATTGTAAACAGTTAAGTGCTCAAACTGTGGAGTCAGACTACCTAGCTTCAAATTCTGGCTCTGTCACCTACCAGCTGTGTGACCTTGGGCAAGCTCCTTAATCTCTCTGTGCTTCCGTTTCCTCATTTGTAAAATGGGGCTAATAACGGAACCTGTATCAGAGGTGGTTGTAAGGATTAAATGTGCTGCACCTATAAAAGCCCTAGGGCAACGCCTGGCACAGGGCAAACCTTACCTAAATTACAGCCACTACTGGGAGGATGGTGTGCCAGGCATCAGGCAGAGTGCTAGGAAGTTATCAGACTTTTTTGGGCCACAGTTTCCTCCTCTGTCAAGCGGGAGAGATAATTCCTTGCCGTTGCCAGAACACAAAGTCATTTACGGAAAGCACAGCCCAGCATCTGGCCAGAGTGAGCTGCTCCATGAACAGCAGGCACTGCCAGACCCCCCCACATGTCCCAGTTCATCAAGGTCGGCACCGTCGCCTCACCCTGTGCTGCTGTCGAAGGTCACTGGAGACAATTCCAGACTCTCATTCAGTACGGGTCAAGAGGAACAGAATTCTGTAACCAAAGCCGTCCTTCACTCACCTCCCGTCCCATTGTACACGGGAACATGGTGTCGCAAACACATTATTCCACTCCCGGGGACACCGTGCCCTTCCCCCTCAGGCTCTATTCTGCTTGGATTGAAAAGGCGCTGCCTCTCCCAGCTGGCTTTCTGAAACATTCATCCCACAGACAGAGATTCCAGGGCACAAGGCAGCCTCCTTGGAAGCCCAGGGGACTTCTCTTTCAAGCGGAGTGCCCACCAGGGACCACGGGGCGATGGGCTCACTGAGCAGCCTGTGGACGAGTCCCAGCCCCCACTCAGCAGGCTGGCATAGGACACAGTGCCCATACCAGCCCTGATTCCAGCAGATCCTGCTTGGTGCCGCCACAGCTCCTCTCTGCCCTCAGAAGCCCAGGCAGGACCTCTCTACAAGGAACTTCGTGAGTCCTGTGTCCTGGTCACCTTCCTGGATCTCCTATCTCTCTCTCCCTGGACCGCAGCCCTTATCTGTGTAGGTATCTTAGTCAAGAATATCTCTTTGGCACCAAAGAGCCAAACGACCAATGACACTGCATTTGCCCTGACACTATATTTGGTTTGCTTATACCCGAGTGGTCCTGTCCCTCTCCCCATCCCAGCTCCCAGGACACAGGCTTGCTTCAGAACCCCAGCCCGCCACCGCCCTCATCCCATACGCCCTCCCCATCTCCAGCCTCCTTTTCCCCGGGCAGGAAGTTTGGTGGCCTTAAGCTATCAGCATACTCCCCGTGCTCACCCCTAGGGTCTCCTTGTCTTTCATGAGCTGCTCCATGTGCTTGTTAACAGAACACAGACACACAAGCTTTCAAAGGTCACCAGCACCTGGACCATATATATATATATATATATTTTTTTTTTTTTTTGAGGAAGATTAGCCCTGAGCTAACTACTGCCAGTCCTCTTTTTGCTGATGAAGCCTGGCCCTGAGCTAACATCTGTGCCCATCTTCCTCTACTTTATATGTGGGACGCCTACCACAGCATGGCGTGCCAAGCGGTGCCATGTCTGCACCCGGGATCCAAACTGGCAAACCCCGGGCTGCCGGAGCAGAACGTGTGAACTTAAGCGCTGTGCTACCGGGCCAGCCCCTGGACCATATTTTATCATCGACCTTTCATTCATTCATTCATATCAACATTCAAATAATTAAATAAATCTTTAAATTGAATATGTCACTGTGCTAGGTGCCAGGAATACAAAGCCCAGTAGGTCATATTCCTGCCTTCACAAAGCTCCCAGTCAGTGGAGGAGAGACGCAGACATAGACAATGAAAGGGCACGGGGATGACTGTGATGATGTGGGTAAGCACGGAGGAGAGGAACTCCCCCACCTTGGGGGGTCAACAAAGGCTTCCGAGGTGAGGTGATACCTCGCTGAGCCTGAAAGGATGCAGGGAATCAGGCAAAGACAGGGAGCCAGGGTTGGGTACCAGCAGAGGCAAGAAACAGCAGGAAACCATTACAATCCGTGGAGAAGCACTAGAGCTTATTACTCCAGGCCGAGAGGGGCGGAGCTGGGGCCGCGGGGGGGGGGGGGGGGGGGGGGGGGGGGCCTGGATCATGGTTATAGGGTAACCAATTCAGCAGCCCAGTTTACCCTGATTTTGCAGTTTTAGCATTGAAAGTCCCACATCCCAGGAATCCACCCCCAGTCCCGGGCAAAGTGACATAGTTGGTCACCCTGGTCAAGGAGCTCTTTCCAAGCTAAGGAGCTTGACTATTTTGCAAAGGTGACAAGGAGTCTATGGAGGATCATAAGCAGGCAAGTGACATGATTGGATTTGTATTTATAATATTACGCAGAAAACCCACTACAAGCGCTTCCACCATGCAGACAGTGGGTACACTCTCCTCCCTGAGCATCCCCTGGCACATCAGCCATTTATAATGCTCCGAGTGCATTGACCACCAACGCTTTGCCATGAAATTGAAGGCTCTGACACTTCCTTTCATCCTGCTGTCACGGAGGACGTCACGGAGGATCCCTGGAGACGGGAGCCCTTCCTTCCTCCACACCCACACGCCTCATGGTAATGTACCCAGAAGCACTCCACTTCCTGAGGGGCCATCAGATCAGAGAACATGGAAATTCCAGAGAGTGTTCAAGCACGCCATGATTTTCCCAGACCAGCACAATTTCCAGCCAGTGCCTTCCAGACTTCAGAGCGACAGGGATGACATATCTAATGCAAGGGAGCATCACAGCCCAAGGAAATCCAATATGGAGAGAACTCCACTGTCGCAAGCTTGACAGACATCAACATCGCTGTGCTGTGTTCAAATCTCATTAAGGCCAACCAGATCGGTGCCAGGGTAGAGAGAAGATGTACTCTATTATTTATCAGTTTTGTTTGTCTGCAGAAAAAGATTCCACTTCCATGGTTAATGGCAAGTAACACAACAGCCAGGGGGTGAGGAAGGTTAGACAAAAGAGATGCTGTGTGGGAGAGCTTGGAAGGTAAACACCATCCTGGCAGGATTGGTCCCTCCAGAAACTGTGGTACAAGATATTAATTACGTAACTTTATTATATAAGTCTACAATTATAGACACTATAGCTATCCAAGATATTAATTACATCTGTTTTTCGAAATGGTCTGTTGGTGATTTGGAAGAGCTTTGTTAGATCTCTGGTGCTGGTGGACGTAGGAAGTGCATCCTGGGAAGGCACTGCGGGCAGGTGAGCAGAGCGGCTGTGACCAGATGTGCATGCAGACGGCACAGCAGCGAGAAGAAGGATGGGGGCGTCTGGAGGAATGCCGGGCAAAGCAGGCAGTCTGCAGCGAGACAGAGAAAAAGCCCCTGAGAAGCATGCCTGGGGCTCCGCTCAGCTCCCCAGAGGCATGGCAGGCTCAGAGCGATGCTGGGGGAGAGAGTCGGGGCAGTGGAGGTGGCCGCGCCCAGCAGGTGATGGGGTCTAAGGTGGTCGTCATCCTCTCTTGTCCTCCCACCTCTGCCCCTTCCCCTTGGGAGTCTACTTCAGGAGGCAACAGGGAACTGGAGAGGAGGTGGACTTTTTCTAGTGAATCAAGTGTGAAGTCTGGGCTGTGAATTTCTCCCACATCTCACTTGGAATTTTCCCTCCCAAGGTCATGGCTTCATAGCATCGCAGCCCACTGCTCCCTCTTCCTCGCAGGTAATAGGGCTTCCTTTTACTCTCCAAACAAGTCTCTCTCCGACCCCCTCAGCTCTCCCCCCAGTCACCAGGACCTCAGCGTCCTCCCTCCCCGCTCCATCTAGCCTGCCTGAGCCTGACCCACACTGCAAGTTCCCAGCCACTCTCACCACCAGCTACATGGGTCTGTGGAGCCAACCTCACGTGCCCACCAACAGTCCCCCAGACAGCCCTGCCCCCTTCTCCTTCCAGATTCAGCTCTGGCATCAGCATCTCCAGAAGACACCTCTGCTCCAAGCCCCCCACATGCTAGGGAAGGGGCTCAGGAGAGCTGGAGTAATTTTCCCAAGACCACACAACTAACAAGGGGTGACGCCAGGGCTGCAACTCAGGCCCGCGGGCCTCCAGGTACACATGCCTGGCATGCAGCCTGGGCTGGGGAACCAGAAAAATGCAATGACAGCCCTGCCCTCAAGGAGCTCAGAGGCTGGTCTGGCCGACAGCCTGACACAACGCCCCCAGCAGCACGGGGATGTGTTTGATCATGTGTCCTTTAGAGTACAAATACAGTCAAAGGTGGCTCAAACCTGTCCTGGGCTGGACACCTAGAGGCTCTGGCAGAGACAAAGTCGGCTTGTACAAAAGGGAGCGTGCCCTCCCCGAGTGACTCCCTGCCCCACCCCCACCCAGTCAGCTGTTTCAAAAGCCAATGGGCACGAGACGCTTTTATCACCAGCAGCCCTATCATAGCAAGTAGTGAGGCGGGGCCCTCCATCAAAGGTGCGCGCCTCCACGAGCGAGCCAGCGGAGCAGCGTCTATCTGAGACTCAGTGAGTGCACGCGGCCGCCACCCGCGCCTGCCAGGGAACTGATAAGGTGCCTCTTGTCAGGTTCTGACAGGCAGCAGCACGGCAGGATGCATCGGGGGCCCAACGAGCCAGAGGCACGTCGCCAAGGAAGAAACTCAGGGTAGAACAAAGAAGACCAAAACTACATCCCAAAGCGATGAAGACGGGACCTGAAAATGAAGCAGGCACCGCCCCGCCCCCCCAAGAAGCCCAGCCTCTGTCTTCAGATGGCCTGGAAGAGTCGGTTGCAGCTTGGAAGCCGAAAGATAAATGACACGTGAGGGGGGCCGGGCTGTGACAGCCCAGGCGGAGGGCAGAGATGTGTTTGCGGCATGAGTCACTTCACTGCACATGGAGCTTGTCTCGCACACACGCTCTGCGCAGCCCTTCCCCTCTCTCCCCAGAGATGAACTGTTTGTTCAGGCCGCAGACAGCTCCGCCTTGTCAAATGCTGCCTCCTCTGATCTTCCACCTGCCTCCTCCCAGCCTCACCGTCTTAATCTATTCCAAAGGCTGTTACCCAAATGAAGCTTCACACGCCTCACTCACGTCTCTCCTCTCCTCAAGCTGTTCTACCTCGACTCCCATCTCCTTCAACTCACACCAGCGAAAATCCCTCTTCTGTTTTCCCGAAGGAATGAAATGAAATTGAAAGCTGGAGTCTTGGTGGAAGGGCAGAACCGTCATCCTGGAAAGCAGGAGACCTGGCGTCTCCTTCCCATAAGCTTTTTAACCTCCCGGAGCCTTGAGAGTCTTGTCTGCATAATGGGCATGGAAGCACTTATTCTGATACCCAAGTCATTTTTGGCACTTCTTCCAATTTGAAGACCTATGATCAAACCAAGTCCGCAGTCCGCCATCGTTCTTTGACACACGCATACACCAGGCACGATGCTGTGTGCTAGGAACGTGGAGATGCAAGGTTGCAGCCCCCCCTCAAGGAGTGCACGGCCAAGGGACAGTCAGGCATGCGAATATCCAAACATGCTGAGTGGGACAAGCATGTTACGGCCCACGGCTCTGTGGGAGCCGAGAAGAGCCCTACATCTGCCTGGACACAGGAAGAACAGAGCAAGCAGTGAGTTACATGCTAATGGATGGACAAGATGGGCAAAAGCCTCAGGAAGAGCTGGAGCAAAGGCAGGAGGCTATGAGAAGGGACAGGGCAGCACCCTCCCAAGCTCCCCGATGACATTCCTATCTGCCCTGTTCTTGTTGCCTGCTTGGGACAGTGTGATCAGAACTTCTAAGATCCAATCCCTTTGTATCATTGATGAGAAAGCAAGACCTGGAAGAAAGACAGCGTTTGCCCAGGGCCACACCCAGATCTTCTGACTCCTGTCTGGGGCGCTTTCCCCACACTACCCACTCACAGCCTTCTCCAGGCCTCCTGATCGCTAGGAATGCCCTTCCTTCTTGAACTAGCTCCACCTCACTACTTTCTTGACAAAAGAGCTCAACTAAGAGTTCTCTAAGGGGTGGGTAGAAAAGTGGTGCCACCCAGGGAAAAAACTCACCTTTAGCATCACTTCCTCCAGGAAGCTTTCCCTGACTACTGCCCCAGGCCAGGTGTCCCTCCTTTGTTTTTCCAGAGCCCCAGTGCTGATGCCTGAGCCCTTGTCGCTCTTTACTGTAACTCCCCACGCACTCACTGTCTTCTCTGCCAAACTGGGCGTTCCAGACAGTATCTGATATCCAGCAGGTTCTCAGTGAATAGTTTTGGACAGATAGATAGATGGATAAATGAACAAACCTATTTCTTTGAGAGACAGTGTGAGATTGTAGGAGGAGCCTGAAATAGAAGAAAGGACTTGGGTTCGAGTCCTGCTCCACCACCTATTAGAAGCAGGAGCTTGGATGCGTCTCCCACCCCCTCATGGCCCCGGTCCTCTCTCCCGAGGGGAGGAATCTAAGCGTACTCACCTCAAGGCTGTCGTGAGATTTAAATGTGACCATGATGTGCGGGAGCTTTGCAAACTGCCAAGTCTCGTGCACATGTTACCTCTATTTACCAATTAGGATGCTTCCAGCAGCAAGGAAAAGGAAATCCACTTTAACTCAGCTTAAACAACACGGGAATTATTGGCCCACATAACCAGACATGCACAAACAGAAAAAAATTTGAGTAGGAAATAACTGCCAAAGTAGAACATGATTTTTCTAAACACAAGATTTTTCTTAAAACAACCCCCATAAACTTGCCTTTTCCCCTGTGACATGTTTGGCTTTAAGCCAGTGCGCTTAGCTGTCACTCCCTACCTGAAAGGGAACTGAGGAAGGCTACCTGTGAGAAAAAGCCCTCGGGCATATTGTAGTCACTCATTTAAGCAAGAGGGTAAACCTTTGGGCAGCCAATCCTTTTGCCTAGTGTCTCCCCAAATCCCTTTCAACCTCCCTCCCAAGATATTTATAGTGATATTTGTGTTTTTAATAAAAATGAATCTTTGAGGAAAGGCTAATAAAATGATCATAAATGCACACATACACACACCCCCCCACCATCACCACGAGAAGATAAAACATAAAGAGCTACAGGCCCGCCAAGAGATCATAACACGGATACTTTCCCAGAGCCCTTCCCGGGGAGTTGAGTGTTTTATTAGGTAGAGTGACAGGACCTGGACACCTGGACTGATGAAAACACAAGGCTTTCGTGTAGCTCTGTAGACAAATTCAGGTCCATCCAAGCCACGGCATCCAGCAGTTCATGCACAGACTGGAAACTGTACCCCCTGAACAGCATCGGCTGATGGATATTTGTAATATCTAATTTAATAGGACAGAGAGGCCTGGAGAACAGTAAATTCAGAGCAACGTGGAGCAAGAGCTGAGCTTGCGGGGAGGAGGGAGACAGTGAAATTCAATCACCAGGAAAAGAACACCCCAGAAGAATTTTGCTGGAATGGAAGGAAAGGAGCACGAACGCATCACCCTGCTTCTCCAAGAGCGGTCACTTGTCTCCCAGTCTGTGCCCCGCCCTCCTCCGGGATGAACTGAGACACGTCTGATTAGGAGCGACTGCAGTGGGTCACAGTGTCCCTGCAGAGGTCTCCCGCCATGCCTATGGAAGGAGCGGTCTACCCGGAGGCATGGAACCGTGACTCTGCAAAGTCTGAGGGGATCTCGGAGAGAGCAGCTGGCTGCCATAAACCAAGAAGTTGGGCAAATGAGTCTCTACTGAGTGTCTATAGGTGGCCAGTCCTGAGCTGAAATCTAGAAGAAACATATGAGTATAAGAAACTGTCGTTGTCCAGGAGGAGCTTTCAGTGGGGCCAGAATGGAGGACACCAGGGTCCTAGTCCTGACCTGGAGGCTGGGCGAGCCAGGTGGGAACGCCTCTTTGTGGGAGGCAGCATCCAATCAGAAGGCACAGATGCAATCAAGGTCGGTCTTCGTGTGCCTGCAGGGCTGCCAATCAGAGGGGGGCGGGGCAAGGTCCTTATAAAGAGACAGAGGCAGTCGCCAATCCAAAGAGAAGAAAAAGGCTTGCAGGGCAACTGAGCCACGTGTTGGGCGCAAAACCGCCAGGTGGGCCAAACAGCTGGGCAACACCACGGGGGGAGGGTTTTGTACCCTGAATGTCCAGGTCCTGAACTGTCCCAGATTCATGATATTTCCAGAGTTTAGGCTTCTTAAATCAAGAGGAGAAAGGATTTTTTTTTAAAAAAAAGGAGTTGATCCAGGTCAACAGCTTCTGGCTGGATTCTCCTGGGGTTTCTTCCTATCATGCAGCTGAAAAAATGGAAACGGAAAGTATACTCGCATAACTGGACATAAATGTTCAAACAACTGGCTTTTGCCAAAGCACTCGAGTGACTGAGGGTCTCCCAACTGCGTGTCACCAGAGAGGGCACTGCCGGGCCCTGGGACCCCCAGCCAATGGCAGCTCACCCCTCCACCCACACCAGCACCACAAACCATCCTCCAGGGAGGACGGCGAGGAGCAACTTCTAAAAGAGAGCATTCTCTACAAACCTTCTAAGACTTTCTTCAGATGCATCAGGTATTTAGATTCCTAGATAGACAGTCATCTCCTGGAGCTGACGGAGTTATAGGTGCCGAGTTCCCGCACACACGATAATAACAAGACCACAGGATGACAACAGTGTGAAGTCAGAAAAGCAAGTGTTTTTGAAGGAAAAAACCCAGACTAGTCACACGTGTAAATTATGGTCATAATATGCATCATCAGGATTGCTATGACAGGCACATACTGAGTTTTGCTATCTGGACAGCCAAGGAAGATCTAGCCTTGTTATAAATTATTATCAAAATAACTCAATGCATTGTTTTCATGCAGTGATCTTGGTTAAAACTACTACACCTTTTCTGAGTGGAAAAATGGCTGGTGGTGCGGGGCACACGGCATCTTTCAGCCTCCATTTCCCCACGGATAAAACTGGGGGAACGGTACCTCCCTCTCCTGTTATTCTTTAATCCAACAACTTATAAGCCCTCATTGGGCCAAGGCCATGTGCCACCATGTTCCCGGCGCTGGAGGTCCAGCCGTGACCATGACAGTGGGTTTGCCTTTGTGGAGTTTACATCAAGGGGGAGGGACGTCCACAGACAAGAATATAAATAAGCATGCAGTGTCATTTCGGGTAGGGTAAGTGCTATGACCAAGGAAAAAAAGGCAGGACAAGGGCAGAGAGTGCGGAAGGTGGGCCCTGCGGAGGGCTTGGCTCAGATGATGTGGTCCGAGCAGACCGTTCAGAGGAGGTGCCCTGGATGAAGAGTGAGGCAGCCCTGCAATTAGCGGGGGGAACCGTTCCCTAGGCACAGGGAACAGTGGGTGTGAAGACCCTGAGATGGGAATACACTGACAGGTTCGGTGAACAGCAGGGAGGTCATTGTGCCTAAAGGGGGGATTGGAAGGAGAGGGCGGGGAGGTCAGCAGAGGCCAGACGTCCTGTTAGACTTCCAGGGGGGCACAGGTGCACAGCTGGGTCTGGAGACATACACTTGGGTTATCAGCACAGAGACAGACGGTAAAGCCCAAGGTCTGGATAAAATCACCTACAAAGCCCTAGAGAAGAGAGAAAGGGACTATGACAGAGCCCAGGCACTTGACCTTCAGGGGAGCCAGCAAAGGAGACTGAAAAAGCGAGACCATCATTATGAGAGAGTGAGACCCACAAGGAGAGAACGGCCTGTCTTTGCAGGAATGATATGGGGTAACATGTGTACAAGCTTTAGCACAGGGACCCGCAAAGAGGCAGCTCTCAAAGGTCATTTTCCTCCCCTGGGTTTCAGAGAGAGTTAAGTACTGCGGGATTTAAAATAAGGAAGAAATGAGTGTAGACCGGAGAAAGAAACAGTATTCCCTATCTGGATAAAAAAGAACACAATAAGACTGGTTAAGATTAAAATGAATTTTCCTAGAAACGCCAACAGCCCAAATGGCCAAATGCTGTGAAATGATTAGAACACACTGCTGATGAGGCCAGGAGGTCCTGACACCTGGATTCCGCACCATTTCTCAGTGTTATTTGTTACCAAAACCTCTGGGCCCTGGCCTTTCTCCCGCCTCACGGAAGCAGGGCAGGATTTTGAAGCAGAGTTCAGCCTGCCTCAGGTTGGAGCCAGTATCTTCTAAGTGCTATCCTTCAAGCACAAAGGAACGGGGACTGAGCGTTGGAGGCCCCACGGCTCCGCTCTGCAGGTGTCCCCAGACATCTGGAAGGAGCCCAGCCCCATCGTCCGTCTGAGCCAGCTAGAAAGGAGGCCTCGCTGACAGCTATTTAATACCCAGGCCACGCTCCATCCGAACCAAATACAAACCCAGCTGTCATCTAACTCACAACAAACGTGGACCCTCTGGTGGTGATCTGAAGGGATGGAGCAACAGAGAAAGCCTCCAGACCTCAAAGGATAAAGGGAGCTGATGGAAAGAACCAGAATAATCCCCTATTCGGCCCTTTTCAGCTAGGGAAGCACAGGCACATTTACTGTCTCACAAGATCCTGTGGCATAAATAAGGATGCTACAACTCTTTTACAAATAAGGAAACTGAGGCACTCAGAGGGAGAATGGCTCACCTGAGAGCATACGATGCATTTAGTAGCAGAGCTAGAATTATCTCCAGGTTTCCCAATTCCTTGCCTTAGGGGTCACCAGGAGGATTAAATGAGATATGGAAACGGATGTGTATACGGAATTGCGAGACATTGGGCCTCACTAAGTCGAATTATGACAGTCGATTTTGGAGCTTCCACTTAAATCCTGACTTACTAATTATGAATCACTGCATAAGTTACTCTCAACCTCCCCAGCCCTTGGTTACCTCACCTAATGGTACCAACGTTCTTCTAGGATTGTGGTAAAAATTAAATACGAGAATGAAAAGCACACAGAGCAATCTCTGGTATACAGTAAGAGCTCAATAAATGTTAGCTACTTTCAGCAGCAATAGCAATATTTTCCACTAATTATTTGAGTGGCCTTAGGCCAGCTGCTCCTCTTTTTGCGTTACAGGTGCCCTCACCAGTAAAATGAGGGAAGTTAAAGTAGCCTCAGTGGGCAGGTGGAAAAGCACCGTGATTCGGATGCGGACTGGCCGCAGATGGGAAGGATTCGCATGCTGGTTCTTCTGAAAGTTGCGCATCCTCTGGAAACTGCATTGCCCCATTGGTAAAATGGAGATAAACGGTACCCACCTGATGGGCTTTCTCTGAAGATTGCATGAAATAATGTATGTAGAATTCTTAATAAGTACAGTATAATACAGAATAGTACATAATAAGTGCTCAATAAAACTTGGTTAAGGTGGTTGCCCCCACTTTTCTGCAATTCTTTTCGATTGACGGCCAAAATTATAGAGGACAACTTGCTATCTGAGACCCCCAGTTTCCCCATCTGTAAAATGGGGGCTTGGACTAGATGTTCTCAAGGGACGGCCACCTCTGACATTCTGTGAGGCTACAGGCATCTTAAGGAAATGCTTCTTCCCAGGGAGTCGTGGAATCTTCCCAAAACTTGGAGTTGGAGAGCCCAGCTGCCTGCTGTTACACAGCTTGGAAGCCACATCTCCTGGCTCATGTCCCCTTAACATTAACTGTCAGCAAGCCTGGCCTTTGAAGCAACTGCAAATGAGGTATCTGTGCACAGTGGGGAGCCAGCCAGCACGGGCGCCATGTTCTGCCCTGTGGCTCCCCAGCTCCATCTCTGACTTATCGCATTCCCAGGCCACTTCAGGACACAAAGAAAGTTTCAGGGGCCAGCCCGGTGGTGCAGCGGTTAAGTTCACATGCTCCGCTTCTCAGCGGCCCGGGGTTAGCCGGTTCGGATCCCGGGTGTGGACATGGCACCGCTTGGCATGCCATGCTGTGGTAGGCGTCCCACATATAAAGTAGAGGAAGATGGGCACGGATGTTAGCTCAGGGCCAGGCTTCCTCAGCAAAAAGACGAGGACTGGCAGTAGTTAACTCAGGGCTAATCTTCCTCAAAAAAAAAAAAAAAAGAAAGTTTCAGAGCAAAGAGGACTATTCTCCTTCTTACTCCCTTCCTAAATAAACATTCTCCTCCATGTTGGAATTACTCTCCTCTTGGTCAAAAAATATTTCACAGCAACATTTGAGAGTGGGCAAACACCTGCCACAAAGCTGTGTCATAGGCGGCCTTGACTGCTCGGTCACCTGCTATCAGATGACACGCCCTCTCCCGCACAAGAGCTGCATCCGGGTACTTAGAGTCAGACTCTGCTGAGGAGTTGGAGAAAACCTGCTGAGCAAAATCTTACAGTGCAGCTTCCTCTCTTTCCCCATCTCCCAAGGCCGGCTCAATGAAAAGGCCGGTCTAATAAGAAGCCTTAACCATTTCCATTAGCCATTCTTTTACCCAGTCGGGCCAAATTGGTATTTGATGCAACAGGGAAATGTGGCGAGCACATTATCAATCAGGCTCAGCAAAGGCAAGGTCACGGGGTGACTGGAACAATTACGGGACGTGGGCAACAGGCCAATGAGGGAGCGTGTTGGGGAGGAGGGGGATCGATGGCTATGAAATTATGGAGGGTTATGATAGTTGGAGGCAACTGAAAGGCTGACGTTCTGGCCAAACCAGACATGTGCAAGGCTTCCATCTTTAACTGTCTTCAACTGTTTATTATTATTAGGAATACTGCTTGGCTCCAAGGCAGCCAGGACAGAGAAGTGGACCTTGAAGCCTGCAACCAGGCCGTGGGAACAAGTGTCACGCAGTGCAGAATATTTGATAGGAGATACATCAGACTGGTTTTCCAGCAAGAAAAGAGATGTCAAGGTGCCCACCAAGGAAACTAGGCTTGCTATCTTTCGATCTCCTGACGTGGCCGCTCAATATTCTCAACAGCCTCAGGAGGACACGGGTTTCCAGGAGACTTTTCCAGATAAAGTGTGCTGGGGTACAGAAATAGCCCCCACACTGCCTTAACTGGGCATTGATTCTTTGGAATCAATGTGCATTTAATTCTACAATAAAATGGTAGTGAACCATCCAGAAGATCTCCCTAGGGCACACAGCTCAAAGGAAACCTCTGAGCAAGTCACAGAAGTTTGCAAAGGAGGTTGCACCAGAAACGAACCACACAGCATTAAAACCCTCAATCCCGGTAAACAGGCGTGGCCGCGGATTTCTTTGTAAAGGGAATCACATTTATGACTACAAAGAGGAGCATCCACCCAGTTTGTCAAACACAGAGTAGACCAGGCAGAAACAAAGCTGTGGTCATTTTATCAGGGTTTTTAGATTATTAATCTGAATCATCAATGAAAGTTTTCATTGAGGTGCACCCTAGGAATTGATTTGCAATGGGTCGTTCCAATGTGCTATGCAAACTTGCTGTAGAAAATTAGTCATCCCAGACTCCCTAAAGAATACAGACACGACATCCGGGCATCTGTTAAGTTTGCTCAAAAACATATGTGAGCCTTTTTTAAAGAACCATAATTACATCCTGCTGAAACCTCCAAGGACCCTGCTAACTGCCTTTGTATTACAACATCCATTTCCCACTTAGGAAGGCTCGGCTCTGCTATTTAGATGTGCCTTACGATCTGCCTGCTCCTCTCGCACACTTACTCAGCTAGAATCTGCAAACGCTCGAGTCCTTCCACGCTCAAAGCAGACACACTGGAGGAAGCAAGAGTTGAAGGGTGGTGCGTGTATGCGTCCTTTGTTAGGGTACAATCAGCAATTTGGAGCTGAAAGGGACCTACGCATTAATCCAGGCCAACTCTCACATTTTCAGATGGTATCACTGAATACCAGAGAGGGAAATGGCTCATCCAATGTCACACAGCTAAAACCTGAAACAGTGTATGGTAGAGCAATTAAAAGCTTAGGCTTGGGGGTCACACAGACAACAAATCCATGCTCTATCACTTATTTGCTGTGTGACTTTGAGTGACGCACTTAACTTCTCTGAACCTCGGGTCCTTCATTTATAAAACGGAAACTGTAACAGTGTCTGGTTGTAATAAGTACCCAAGGAACACTAGCTGTTAGTATCCTTTTCATTTTCACAAACACAGCCTCATTTAATCCTCACAACAACGTCAGGAGGGAGAGAGGACTAGGATTCCCAGCCTCATCATGCAGGTGAGAAACCACAACACCTTCTTGCAGTTCGCAGGAAGGGACTGACTCTGCCAGGCCTCGCACAGCCCAGGTCGTTTCTCACACTCCTGCTGAGGTGGTTACGGGGAGCGTGGCCCCATTCAGCGTCCCGCCGGTCTTCTCGACTTTGCCCAGAGATGGACAGGGCGGTCAGGAGGGAGCCTGCTCATGAGGGTCTTCACGGGAACAAAACTAGCTCGGCTGCCACTCTCAGGGCTTCCAAGCCTGCAGCGACTGAGGGTCCGGCTGGCTGTTCCCTGCCTTGGGGAAAGAACGAGAGCAGGTGTGTCTTCAAACCTGTTGCTGGACGCTGGGGATGCGAGCATACTGGGGGATGTGGGGTGGGACTTCAGGATTCTACTGTATATTTTAAAGCTGACATCAGAGTACTTGTCAACGCTCCATCAGCCTGCCCTCCTGACCCCCAAATCTGGCCTTTGGGAGAAATCTAATTGCCTGCTGTGAGTGACACCGGAGCTGTGTGGGTGATAAGGTCATATACAGTCACTTGGTGATTATGTGCCCTAATGGAAGGAGGAACACGTTGAACGAATGCATGAGTGAGTGAATGAACGAATGCACACTGGGGTTATTTACACTAAGCTCTGGAGCGCAGTACAGTGATGTCTCCATTAGTGCGTCTGCCGGGAACTCAGTCCCTGTAAAGACGTCCGCCAAGGACAGGGCCAGAAGAAAGCTGCAGGGGCTGTCTTAAATAAAGACCCCAGCATCGGCTTCTCAGGGCTCACTGTGGGAGCGTTCCGAGTCCTCAGGGCCTGTGGGATGGACACACAGCTCAGGCAGTGGGAAGCTGCACTCTGGACCACTGGGAGCGAGACTGTCGCAGAGCGGGGCAGACAAGTCTCCGAGAACAGATGGGCTGGGGCTCTGCCACCTTGTTTAACCAAGCTGGTGGGAACCTTTCTAGACAAGCTACTACCATGAGCATCACCTGATAGCTGTGCTATTTGTTCATTCATTCATTCTTCATTCATTCATTCATTCATTCATTGGATGAACAGTTCGTGGAGCACCTACAATGTGCCAAACATGAGACCAGAAATACAAAACTGAGTAAAACTTAGCCTAAATCCTTGAAAAGCTCATTGTCAGGCAGGGGAGCCAGACAGGGGAACAGCTGTCCAGAATACAGTGTGGGAAGTCCACCACAGAGATCAGCTCCAGGGGCCCTGGAAGCACATAGGAGGGGTCCCCAACCAGCCAGGGGGTAGTGGTCAAGGAAGGCATCTCGGAGGAGGTGACCCTAGATCTGAATCTTCAAGGAGGACAACCAGCTCAGCACAGTCACAACAACAGTGGCGTAGTTGTTCTTGGCAAAGGGAACAGCACATGCAAATGCTCATAGGCTGTGAGAAGATCCTGAGGAGTCAGGAAACTACAAACGGTGCTGTGCCACCTGCACTGAGGGTCTAATCCTGGGTCTACCACTCTGGGTGTGACAACTCTGGGCCTCAGTGTCCTTGTCCACACAATGATGACTATGGATTAAAGACCCAAATGTCAAAGGGAGAATGCCCCCAGACCTAAGAACCCCGCTGTAGCAGTGCCCCAAGCAAAAGGTGAAGAGCTGACACGACTTTGTTGGAACAGTCTAGCAGCTACTAAACCACGGCTACTGGACTCTAGCTAGTTGTCTGTTCCATACTTGGGGAGGAGAGGATGGGGGACAGGAGGTAGCAAGGAGCAGCCAGGCATTGAGCTCTCACTATGCACCAGACAGTCTCAGTGCTCTCTTCTCCAAAAAAAAAATCCGCGAAAGTGTTCCTCATCTGACAGACAAGGAAACAGGCTCAGAGAGGAGAAGCAGTTTGCATATGGTCCCACTGTAAGGGCTGGACCCAGGACTTCATCCAGGGTCTGTTTGATTCCAGATCCAGCTCTTCCCAGGACACCCCTCTGCCTCTCATCCCCCGCTGGGAGCTCTGGCAGGCCCATCCCAGGACCTGAGCCTTTCTACCACCCTATCCTTGCCCACCTAGAGGCTCTTGGCCCCCTTCCTCTGCAGACCAGCCTCCCGGGGAAAGCCGAAGAAATGCAATCCTGTTGGGAGGACAGAGCAGCAAGAGCGGCCCTGGCCCCGCTCCAAGCGAGGGAGGGCCGTGTACAGCCCTTCCTCCACCCACTCAGAACTTCAGACCCAGAAGGGCTCCATGGAGGCTGCCCGGTCATCGGTGCAGCTGCTGCCTCTCCAGCGGCCCACCCTGGGCCTCTTAGGGAGTGGCCCTGACGTCATGCCCACTGGTAACCCGACCCCTAATGACTGCTCCCTCATCACCCCTGCTGGGCCCATCATGCCGCACAGGAGAGAGGTCACCCCCCAGGGGAAGGGGCCAGGTGGGGCTCTTTTTAGTGGCTGCTGAAATGAGAGATAATTTTGGTTATTGACATCTCCCACAGGACTTCCCCATCCTCAGAGCTGTTCCTAATGCTTCCTCTCTGGCTGCTTCTAGAATCAGACCTGCTTTCACGTCACACTAAAAGAGCAAGGGTGACTCTCCCTTTGGACTTGTGCTCATTAGCTGGCCAAGAGCTGGATCTTAAAAGCATAAGGTTTTGGGGGGGTGCTCTTAACTCTAGGAAGACAAACACTGAAGAATAAACCCTTCAGTTAATCACTGACCCATGCGCTCTCTAAAATGGGTCTAAGTACCAGCCAAACACTACATTTATTTAAATGCCATTCTAATAAGGCAGACAGAAGAGAAAGCACGGGATTTGACACCTCTTTAAATGCAGTGGGTATTCATGCAGCTGCCACAATTTAGCGCTGTGATGGAGTCTGCAGGATGGACACCCATCCAGACTCAGCCTCTGCCCTCTAGCATCCTACACTCTAATTGGAAAGACCACCTCCCCTTATTACCACCGTCACTGCTCTGGTCGGCATTTACGGGAGAGTTACTGTCCACAGGGTACTTGCTAGGTGCTTGTATTATCTCATTTGATCCTCATAAGAAGCCCAGGATATAGCAGCTACTGTTTGTTTTCCCATTGAACAAAGAAGGAAGCTGAGGCACAGAGAGGTGAAGTGACTTTCTGAAGGTCACAAAGCCAGGTTTTCATTGTTTGACTCCACAGCTCATGCCTTAACCCACACGATTTGATGAAATAATGCGTCAGGTAGGAAAAATAGGGTTGAAAACAGTCAGAGAAGAAAGAACAAGAGAGACGAGGTAGGGAAGGTTTCAAGTGGATAGAAATGCGAGCTGGATCTTGAAGAGTGGCTGGGGGTGGGGGAAAAGGGTGGAGGTGGACAGACGCCAGGTGTTTCCACGAGGAGCGCCAGTCCTGTCCGTGGCGGTCCAAACGCAGGCTCCTGTCTCCACACACTCTGTCACCCAGACCCATGGAACTTGGCTCTAAACACATCTGGAAAAGTACCTCACGTCGGATCGTTTCTAGTTCATTCTTCCCAAAAGAGAGATGTGAGTTTTTCGCCCTCGAAAGGAACCTCAGTTGCCTGTAATGATAAAATTTTGCCCAGAGATCTTCCTATGGAAGGTAGAAAAAACAAAAGTCAAAGTGCTGTGTGGGTAAACCTAGCTTTGCATAGTGAACAAAGTCATGAAAAGTAACAAGAGATCACAATTTTCTAAAGTTCTCTATGTAAAGGAACCCCACGATGACATCTTCAGTAAAGCAAACCAGTATTTTATACGATGGAAAACAGGTCCTTAACTCCTGCACTTTGCAAAACAAGACATCTGTGTATGAATACTGCTGTTGTCACTGCCCTGGTGGCTTCTCCCCGTTCCAGACCACTGTGCCCCCTTAGAGTCCTGCATTCTAACACACATGGACTTCCCACTGTGTGCAGGATCTCCGGGGCTCTGGGTGAACACTGCAGGAGATACAATAATGATGCCACAACAGGCTAACAGGAGCTGAAGACCCACTCACGCATACCTAGAAGCAAAGTTGGAAGACAGGGACAGACAGGGTGACACTGGCTGCTTTCCGAAAACCAGGCAAGGAGGATGAAGTCTGGCCACGTGTCTGAGAAAGAAGTAGGGAGGCACCCCTCCCTCAGGAAGTGGGGCTTCCTTCCCTGGAAGGCAGTAATGGCAGAGTGGATAAGAGAACCAGCTACGGCTTCTCTGACATTTCAACATAACAAGCAATATATAATTGATCTTCATCCGGGTTCCTGGCACAGAGCTTCTAGAACCCTTGGAATTTCCTGAGTGCAGGGGTGAGAGGAGTGTTTGGGTACACCCGAGTTGGTGCTAATGAGCTGACTCTTGGTGGGCTCCCAGATAAGTCCTGGCTGGGGGCCGGTTGCCAGAGGAACCAGCCCTGTGATTACAGAGTTGGAACCCTCAGTCCACTCCCATCTAAGCTCCAGGGAGAAGAGGGGCTGGAGACTGAGTTAGTCTCCAACGGCCACGATTTAATCAAGCATGCCTGTGTAACAGAACCTCCATAAAAAACCCTAAATGATGAAGTCCAGGGAGCTCTGGGTGAAGACACTGAGGCACTGGGAGTCTGGCACACGCAGAGAGGGCGTGGAAGGCCCACACCCCTTTCCACACAACTTGCCCTACGCATCTCTTCCATTTGACTATTGCGTCCTTTATAATAAACCAGGAATAGTAAGTAAACTGTTTTCCTCAGATTCTGTGAGCCATTGTAGCAAATTATGGAACCCGAGGAGGGGGTTGTGGGAACCCCTGATTTACAGCCAGTTGGTCAGAAGTACGAGTGGTCTGCGCTTGCGATTGGCACCTGAAAAGGAAGCAGTCTTGTGGGACTTGAGCCCTTAACTTGTGGGATCTGACACTAACTGCAGGTAGATCATGTCAGAATTGAGCTGAATGTAGGACACCCAGCTGATATCAGAGAATTGGTTGGTATGGGGAAAAACCCCACACATTTGGTGTCAGAAGTATGCTGTGGGTAGAAACAGCTCAGAGTGGTAGAGCTTCAGACACCCCTGGGTTTGAATTTCAGTTTCATCATCTATGAGCTGGGGGACCTTGGGGGAAATGGCTCAACCTCAGTTTTCTCATCTCTAAAATGTAGTTGATAATAATAATATCCACGTCATCAGATTGTTGAGAAGACCATAGATTGGCGTCTGGTATACAGAACATGCTCGAACATTAATTAATTGTCAAATGATTGGATGATTGAATGAATGAATGACAGCTAATATTTACATAGCACTCAATATGTGCGAGGCACTTTTCTAAGTGTTATTAGCTTGTCAAAGTCTCAAAGCAACTCTAGAGGTAGAGACTACTATTATCCCCATTTCACAGAAGAGGACACTGAAGCCCGAAGAAGGCAAGTTGCTGGAGGTCACACGTCAAAGAAGTGGCAGATCTGAGTTTCAAACGCAAGTTTGTTCTACCCTCTATGATGCTTCGGTCAGTGCTGGGCATGTGGTGAATGTTCAATAATTGGCAGATGTTACTATTGTCGTTGCTATCCTGCTACTTACGTACAGGGCAGTGCTTCCCAAATGGAGGTCTGTGTACGCCTGGTGGTGGACAACATATTTTAGGCAGTACATTGATGAACTTTTAAAAAATTTCATACCTATTATCTTATTTTAGTGAGTATTAAAAAGAGGAATGAGCAGCACATCAAATCCAGGATGTCACTGATATTATCCTTGTGAGAAGGTGAAATTTTTTTAAGTGAGTCAATTTAAAGACAGATATGGAGTAATCATAACAGGGCAGAAATCGGGTCAGTGGCGTATTAACGTCTGAGGGCGGTATGTGACGGACAGGGGCACAGGCATTGGAACCACACAGAGCCGGCGTCAAGGCCCAGGTCTCCTGCCTCCAGCTGTTGGAACCATGGGAAAGTTACCCAGCCGCTGTGAGCCCTAACCTCCCTGTCTGTAAAGTGGTAACAAGAGCCCTACCTCCCACATGTTGTTGAAGAAAGGATTAAAGGTGATCATGAACCGAGGGCACCACAGGGCCTCAGCAGTTGCCAGTCCATCTCCGCCTCTCCAGCCCCCTCCCACCATCCCACCTGCACTGCCCTCACTCACGCCCTTCCCCGGCACCTCGAACGCATCCTCCTTAATCCGGTTGAGATCCGGGATCTCTTTGGGCGCCGTTCTGGGGGCCCAGGGGTTCTCCTCACAACCCAGCTCCAGAGGGCGAATCCTTTCTGCCTTCTCACTGCGTTGACAGTAAGATTTGGAGACGCCACAGGAATCCAAATGGGAAAATACTCCAGGGACATGGGCAGAAATTAGAATTTTTTCAATTAGCGTAGGCAAAGGGCTTCATGTTGTTCTAGTAACGCAAACTGCTTATTTGCCGTTTCCCTCTTTGCAGTCCCATCCAGGCCCCGCCAGTGATTGACGGCCACAAGAGAAGAGAGTGCACGCATCCGGCACTCATGTTTTCAAGCGCCCCTGCTCTCCATTCCAGTGAGCTGGCTCCCTGGGCTTGGCTTAATGCCTCAGGATCATGGATGGCGGCCAGGGGGCAGACACTTTACAGCTGGGAACTTTGCCCTGCCTTCTACGCACAAGGTTCCCCCCTAAAGTGACCCACATACCAAATATACCAGCAAGAGGCTAGACCAAGGAGTCAAGAGATCTCACACAAGCCCAGCAGGAACTGGGGCCCTAGGCAAGACAAGACCCGCCCAGTGGTAGCCGTCACTCCAGGTGATGAACGGGGATTGGAAGCCAAGTCTTCTCCAAAGTGTGACTTTTCCTCAGACTTCCATAGACAGGGATGGTGGTCCCAGAGTAGACCCACTCAGACTTCAGTAACAAAGTGCAACCTCTCATGGCTTAGCCTGAGCTCAGAAACAGATAAAGGAGAATCCACTTCCGGTCAGCAGCTATGCAATACACCAGGAGCCGTGCTAAGAACTTTACACATTATGTCATTTAATATAACCCTGCGAGGTAGAAACTGTTAGCATCCACCTTTTACAGACGAGGCTCAGAGATGATGAGAAACTTTCCCAAGATCAAAAAGCCAGTACATTCTGAGGGAGGGTTGAAACCCCAATCATTCTAATTGCCAAGCTCTTTCTACCTTACCATTTGGCTTCCTGTTTCCCACCTCTGAAAGCTCCATCGTTCCCGGTATATTCCATTTGTCAATTTGTGGAACCTAAATAGATATTTGTTTCATTATTCATTTAATGCTTGGTTGCTCCACTGGGCTGTGAGCTTTGCAAAGGCAGGGACTGTCCAGTGAGAAAGACAAACATTCAACAGCTGGTTCCATCAGTCCCCTGCCGTCCACCCCAGAGAGGGGCTCCTCCTCTCCAGTCTCCTCTTTCCATCAAATTCTACCCAAGAGGGTAGAGACGTCAATCACTGCCTGCCCACGAATGCCTCCCTGCCTCCCCCTGGAGTAACCTACCCTCCAAAGCTAGGTTATACCATGTGACCCTGCCCTACCCTAGCCATAATTGATTAGCCCAAGAACTGACCCCTAACCCCAGAGTGGTCAGTCCAGAGGCTGGTCTACCTCCTGACTTGCTTCTAAGCTCCACAGGTGAGACACGCCAACCAGACTGTCTCGTGATTCTGAGCTAAGAAACACAGAGGGAAGTTCTCAGTGGAAGTGATATTGAAAGAGGCAGGTGATGATGGTAGATGGAGGTGATGAGGGTCAGCCTTGAAGTTAAAAGGGAAGAGAAAGAAACTATGAACAGCAGCGGAGGAAAGGTGTCAAGAAGAAGAGAAAGGAACTGGTGCACTGGGAGAGGCAGGGCAACGACAGGACAGCCAAGGAGGAATGAGAGGCCAGGCCCTGGAGTCGCCTTATTTCCTGCCCTTCCTGGAGTCTGATTCTCGAAATTTCTTGAGGTTCCTATGCACATGTGTCCTTTCTATTAACAACAACAACAGTAAATAACCTCCTTTTTTCCCTAGGGGAACTTAAGCGAAACTCTTTGCAATTAAAACAACACTTCTCCTCCACCGACTCCTGCAGCCCCTGATTTTGGTGTCAGTGGAGGTGGTCACAGGTTTTAATCCATTGTGACAGTAATTCTCAGACCTCAGCATACATTAGAATCGCTGGAATGCGTATTTAAAATGCAGCTTCCTGGACCTGCACCCAAATATTCGAACTCACTGGGTCTGGATCAGGGCTGCTTTTTCAGGTAATTCTGAGGCAAATGCTCCAGAACCAAACTTTGAGAAACCCTGCCTCAAATTACTTTGTGTCGATCGTATTACGAGGTAAATGTTAACCATCACGTGTGACAAACACGCTTTGCCCAGTGAAGGTCCACATGCTTCCAGGGTGTGTTAGTCAGCTTTTGCTGCATAACAAACAACCCCCAAAAAAGCAGGGGCATACAAAAATAAGTTTTTATTTCTCCCTCACAGTCTGCACGTTTGCTAGGGCAGCTCTGCGTTGGGTCTGTCCCATGTGTTTCTGAGGCCCAGGATGGAATGGTGGCAGCTGGTAAGGACACGTTCTCCTCATGTTGGAAATGAGCAGCCCCCCAAGAGCAAGGAAAGACAAATTATGCTTCTTAAGGCCTGGGGTTGGAACTGGCACACTGAACTTTTACCCACATTCCACCGGTCAAGCAGGTCACGGGCCTCGTCCGACATCAGTGGAGCAGGAAAGTGCCCTCCTCTCACGGGGGTGTGGGCAGGGGTGGAAGGACTATTTGTCAAATAATCTAAACCACAACAAGGGGCATGGGTACAATGGTGGCACTTTCTGTCAAGGAGGTCATTTGGTTGTATTGGATGGTTTGATAGCAAACCACCTTGGCTGACACTCAAGGGACCAACCTTAATCAGCACTTCTTTGCACAAAGCTGTTTCTCTTGAATGTCAACCCATTTCCCCGCAAGAATCACCTGGAAGAATAACACCATAAACCTAACCCCAGGCACCTCCTCTTCTGGGTAAGAAGGGCCCAGGTGAGCCCAGGCATTTCTAATCAATGGCTAGATCATTCGTCTGCATTTCAGAACATTCCATGGGCTGCGATAGGACATTTCTCCCTCTTGACTCCTCGTTATTTGCTCTCATAATTTGTCCCATTATGCTGCAACGTGTAAGGGCATATTTTGTGCTGATTTATTCAGTACATCTCCGTTTGGGTACATCTGAGCCACTGTTTTCACCTCTAATCTCACCTCTAAATAATCAGCTCATGCAGACATAATGAAGTGACCTTCCAGGTCATCCGTCACCATGGACCCGTGGAAACCCAAAGGAAAAAGGCACATCTCTGCCAGGGGGTTGGGAAATAATAGATTCATAATAATAAAACTGAGTCTTTGCAGTTAAGAAACCCCACACGTATAAAGATGCACAAATGCAGGACATTTACCTCTAAGCAGTCCTCCCACACAGCCTTTCTCCCATCACAAAATAGAAGACAACTAAAACCCGCTCCTTTCTAAGATCTTACCGTTCTATGTCACTGAGTCGGAGTCAGAGGACAGGCCTAACTCTCCCGTTCACCCCTGCTAATTCAAAACGTTGACTCTCATTCATTCACTCAACAAATATGTACTGGCCATCTACTACGTGCCAAACAATGTAATATGTGTTAGGAATATAGAAATAAACAAGAAACTGAACGGCTAGCGAAGAAGAGACTTGAATTGATTAAATGCAGACTTACACAAGTGAGACGCCAAGAGGTAAGAACTACAATTCTTTGTTCTACATTTTAGCTTTCATGAAGATTTCCCATGTCCTTAAGGATTTTTCACTTATTGTATTTTTTAATTATATCAGTGAAAAAAAAGAGAAATATTTTAACTTAAACTTCGAATCACACACTCGAGGGAGCCTTTCATCTACAATCCACCCTTTGAGGGGGCGGGACTGAGAGAACCTCACTCACCTACCTAAGAAGTTAGCAGAAACCTGGATTTTGAACATAAAGGCACCACGTTGCTCCCAGGGGTCTAGACTGCCACCTCTGTGACAGCATCACAAGAGATGAGAGACGTGGGATCCTGCTGGTTATCATCAAGATGTTGACTCCTGTCCCTGAAGTCCCACTGTGGCCCAGAGGCTCAAGGGAGCATGGAAACGGACGAGGCTTTGAGTGACCTTGTCTCTGCTTACTGAGCTTAGCCAAGGGAGACATCCCCATGTGACCCAAGCGTATTTCTCTGCCTTCCTCTCAAACACACAGTTACACAGCTCTGGCTCATTCCCCAAACGACTCCCAGTTCCCACATCAGGAACCACCCTGATCTGGCTCCATCGGCCACCTGCCCCGATCCCAATCCTTGCCTCCGCCTCCTCCCACGTGAACTGCAAATGCAGATGCAAGTCTTCCAAGGCTCCCTCTCCTCGGAAGAGGCTGGGCTGTAAAATCATTCACTCCTGCTCTGCCATCCGCATCTCCTCCCGTTTCTCTTCCCATCCCCCAAGTCCTTCTCTTTCTAATTATCCCAAAGAGAAGGAGGATGAAAAATTAATGCTCTAACGATGGGAGACAGAGATGTCATTATTTTGATCCAAACCACAGGCATGGAAGAATCTGATCTAAGCTTCAGGAGCAAAGTCACCTGGGGTGGATTTGGAAAACCTTGGTTAATTGGAGCTCACCTCTAGGTAACCAGATTCGGTTTTCCTGGTGCTGAGGTGTTAGGGGGTGCCACAAAGTGTAACGAACAAAATTCATAAAACATATTCAAGCAAAAATGCAACTTGCAGGGGGATGTTTTAAAATCACACAAAAGGTTTAGCCCCATCCCTGCTCGCCAGAGCCCTGTAAACTGTAATTCCATGTGTGGGATGATGAGGTCAAGGTGGTTCCCACAGGATCGCCTCACGAAGGAAGATTTGGGTTTTTTTCAGCTTCTGTTCTTCTAAAGCAGAAAAGCAGACTTTCTTTCAGGAAGATGTGCAGTAATGAAAGTTTATGTTAGAAGTAATTTTATCGGGCCTTCACTTACCCAGAAAGGTAAACTCAGATGAACTGGCGGTAGTCACCCATCTCCCCCGCCCATAGTTTATTACCCAAATATTCCACTCAAAGGATTTTGCCAAATGAGGAACGGGAAACAAATGATAAGAATTATGGTAGATACCATTTTAATCGTTAATTGTGTGCTAAGTACTGTGTTAAATGCTCCAAGTGCGTTATGTCTCACGGTCCTCACCAAACGTTTGACTATGATCATCCAAGTTCAAGATGAAGAAGCAGAGGCCAGAAAAGACAAATAAATTATCCAATGTAATAAAGTTCCCAAGTTGTGTTATTAGCAAATACCAAACAACCTAAGTGACATTGTCACTCTTTTTCTCTCCAGTTTAAGACCATACTTTAGAGTGTTTAAGAAAGGAATGAATGATGAAACGGTACAGACCAACAGGAAAAAGTGAAGTCTAAAGAGATCAGGTAACTAAAAAGGCTCTAACAAACAGGCCAACCCCAGATACCTACACAAGATGTCAGCCGGACAGCTGGCGCTGTTGACTACTTCTTATGATTCAATCTCAGCCCTCCTCTGTGCCGAGGACTTGGCAATATGGTACCTGGAAGCCAGTCTTGGATAGAACTGGAAGGCCAAAGAAAACTCATTTTACTTCTGTTCCAAGCTGTCCTCATGGAATTTATACATATCTTTCAAATAAATGGGAGAGGCCCCCAAGGGGTACCTGAATTCAACTTCTAGCACCTTTAGGACCAAAAATAACCTAACTTCTCCAGTATCTTTAAAGTGGGGCCCAAAACATGCCAAGTCTTCTTTCCCATTGGAAATTAAGCTAAAATAACAAAACATCAGCATTCACTTCTGTTGACTGAGGAAGGCAGATGTTCTGGAAAGTGACCCCAAACAGGAGGAGAAGAGGGCTAGAGATCTTCACCCGTTAACTGACATTAACAAGTTGTGTGACCTTGGGCGGGTCACTTCACCTGTCCATGCCTCATGGACCTGATCCACCAAATGGAGAGGGCGTCACCTGCTCTGTTATGACTGTGCAGGAGACCACGGTGCGTCAGGGTACAGTAGACGGTCATGACCCAAAGCGCCCCCGGGCTATCAGTCACCATTCTACCAGACACACAAAGGGGGGCTCCAAACTGTGGGGACTCCTGGGACTCATGCCACCTGGGACCCGAGTCAACCACATCCACTTGCTGGCCAAATTCTATTCCCTTGTATCTCTGCTCATTTTTCCCTTCCCTTTGTCCTGGCCCTGGAGTAGAAGCTTGTTACCAAATGCCCACATCACTGCTGTGGTCTCCTACACTGCTACCCTCACCCCTTCCTAGCCACCTCAGTTTATTCTAAAATCTTCCCAAGCTCCACTTTCAGGGCATCCCCTAATTCCGAACCTGCAGTGGTGTCACTGCCTACAGGATAAAATCCCACTGTTCACGTGGGTGGTCCAGTCTCTCCATTCTCCTTCCTCATCCTTTTCATTCATGCATTTGCTCACTCAACAAATATTTACAAACACCGACCAGCACCAGGCAGTGCATCGGATGCTGGGGAACTGACCTCGTGTCCGCTCTCTGGGAGTTTACAGTCTGGGCATGGCAGGTGAAATGCCTTACGCCAACTCTCTCTCTCACTGTCCACCACTGTATCAGTCTGCTAGGGCCACCATAACAAAATACCACGGACTGGGTGCCTTCAAGACAGCATGGAAGGCTGGACGTCCAGGACCAAGATGCCTGCAGGACTGGTTTCTCCTGAGGCCTCTCTCCTCCACCTTCTTGCTGTGCCCTCACACGGCACTTCCTCTGTGCACACGCATCCCTGGTGTTTCTTCCTCTCCTTATAAGGACGCCAGCCACATTGGATTGGGCCCCACCTTTATGACCTCATTTGACCTTAATTATGTCCTTGAAGGCCCTATCCCAAAACACAGTCACACTGGGGTTAAGGCTTCGCATATGAATTTGGGGCAGGGGGACACAGTCAGTCTCCCTGTGAGCTGCTCATTTAGTCCTCCCCGCAGGGTGCTTCTCACTCCGTCCTTACAGGCAAAGCTGAAGTTCCTCCTCCTCCATGGAAGCCCCTCAGCCCCCGACCTCTCCAAACCAGACACACACCTCCCTAACGTCACCATCACAGACTCCTCCAAGACACTGAAAGTGCCAAGAGAGCGGGGACAGTATCTAAGTTCATCATTATGACCCCAGTGCCTCATGCTGTGGCTGGCTGGCATACAGTAGGTACTCAATAAATAAACGTGGGATGAATGAATGAACGAGACTCACCTTGCACTGTCTCACATTCTCTGCATTGAAATGAAGGCAGGGCATTGGCCAGACCCCTTTGCTATCCTCTCTCCCCCTACACCTGAGCAGGGGCTCCAAACGTACTGAATTGAGTTGCATCTGGCTGCAGTCTCTTTCCATCCTCCTTCAGTGACACGTGAAATGTGCTGTGGTAGGTCCTCAGTGTCCATCCCCTGAGCGTTTGGTTAACACCCCCTCCACTCACTCCAGGAAGACAGGTGGGCCATCCAGGCAGAGAGCTGTCAGGAGGCAGATCAACTTGTAACAGCAACTACCTCCGGCTCCAAAGGCGCAGCAGCAGCAGCACGATTCAGGCTGGAGAGCAAGCATTTCAGCTCATCTGGAAAGAGCTTGGGGAGCGGGGGCTGGAGCTGCAGGCTCACCTGTCATGTGAGCATCCATCCGTCCAGGGCCCTACCCACAGCGGCAGCACTTCAGAGCTCCACCACAGGGTGGAGGAGAACGCCTCCACAGCAGCCTCACCTCACCAGGGCCTGTGACCGGCCTCAGGGAGGGTGGTGGCCTGTGGCTCTGATTTGAAGAATGATACGGCCATAGTTCCCGGATGAACGACACCTGTAAAATGTTATACGGCCCAGTCCCGCTACGGAGCATGTATGTGCACATGTGTCCAAGCATACACACATACACAACTTATAGGAAGTTGGAAAAGACAATTTTAAAAATAAAATCCAGTTTTAAAAACTTAGAGATATGATCCCAATGGCGAAGTGAAAACCAATGAGGTGCTGGAGTCTAGCAGACAAAGTAAGTTGTGGAAGCTTGAAGTCCCTAACCGCAGCTTTTGCACTTGTAAAATGGGTTAGTAATATCTACATCAAGGGCGTGGGGGAGATCTCAATGAGACGAAATCGAAGCGGTGCTTATGTACTCTCTAGCACATAGCAGTTGTTCAATATGTTAGTTACATTTCCCATCCTCAGCCTATTAACCTAATTTCTTAGTCCTTTCTGAAAAATTCACTAAATCTAGCCACATGTTTGCAAAAACTACCTTAAAATATACGTGCCTTGTTTTTCCTCTTTGTCTGGAAAGAAATGACAAGTGCCCTGCTCCCACTGCTGCAGACCCGTGAGAGATGACTTCCACCACGAGAAGGTGTGGTGTCGCTGTTGCTCGTCACTCTGTCCAAAGGGCTGCAAGTCCCCTCCAGCCACCACTGTGCCGAAGATCAGCTGCATCTTAGGTTCATCCCTCTGTGTCATCTGGGTCCATTCACTAACCCACGTCGTCCTGCCTCTTCCTTCAAAACATTGCTTCACCACGCCCCTTCTTTCCATTCCACGCACCAGACCCACTCCAGCCTCCCTTACTCAAACGTTTCCATCAGTGCAGAGAGCTCCTAGCCATCTCCTTGAATCCTATTTCTTCCTCTTCTTATATGAGAGTGAATAATCTACTAAACCACTCATTTTGGAAGCTCAGCTTCAGGAGCACAGGGAAAAAGCAGTCTCAAAGCAACAAGTCACAGTCATTCATTCAACCAATACTTATTGGGACCTGCTGTGTGCCATGGGAGGAAGAGACAGACGAGACCTGTTCCTTCCTCAGTGAGCCAACAATCTGGTTCAGGGGTGTGACCTGTGGGAGAACATCTGGCCACAGGAGAACGTGGTGAACTGCTACCCCAGCTGTCCTACAGAGACACGAGGAGGGTTCATTCTTCATGGAGGAGGGATGGGGGGCTCGAGGAAGGGCCTTCCAGGTGGACACGATGCATAAGCAAAGCTCAGAGGTGGGGCCGAGGTGAGGGTTGTTCACGGAACAGCAGAGTTTGGTGAGAAGAGAAGATCTGGGTAAGAGAGACTGGGAGGCTGTGACAGCCACGGCAATTCCCACTTACTGAGTATCTACCATGTGCAGTCACAGCGCTGAGCACCTTACCACCCAGGCATAAACGCCCCAGGGGAGCAGCTCAGGGAGTAACAGAACTCTCCCAGGTTTGAAGCTGAGGCCTACAAGACTCCAGCGAGAGTCAACCTCTCACCCATTACACCCTAGAAGTTGGACATGGCGTCAAGCGCCGGGGCTGGGGAGGGCGTCGTCTGAGGACACAGTGGGAAATCACGGAATAGGACGATGACAGCTGGACTCCAGGAAGGGTAATTTGGCCAGGAGTGGAGGATGGACTACAGGAGAAGCAGAAACAAGACAGCCAGCCCGGAGGCTGTGCCATCAGCCAGGCAAGAATTCCTGGACCTGAAACCAGGGTAGTGGCAGTGAGATTAGAAAGAAGAGACAGCTGCCAGATCCACCGTGCTGCAGGAGCAGGTGGGCTGACGAGTGGATGAAAAGCTAGTGGACTGGAGGGGCGGGGGAGAAGGTCAAGTGATTCTGAGCTGCAACCACAGGTGACAGGGTAGTGGGGATGCCTTTAATAAAAACGAAGAGGAGAGGCTGCTGGGGCAAGTATGATAACACAGTCCCCCCTGCAGGGCAGGATTTGGCAATCCAGAGCAGTCCAGCCAACCCCGGGGAGCTTAGTTATACTAACCCGTGTTCACTGTCTCCACAGTCATTTTAAAAACGGTCTCCAGGAGGCTTTCATGCCGAGAAGCTGACAGGCAGGAGAATATTCAGACTAAACCATCTTTGTCACCACTCAGTCATCAGATATCTTAAAAGACCCTGAACAATTCTTATTTTACAGTGTTCATCCTCTGCGGGAAAGCCCATCTGTGAAGGACAAACTTCTAAGGAGGAGTAGAGAAAAATCAATCAGAAAGTCATTCCCTTGACTGATCAATAGGCGTCTGTCAGGGAGATTTTACTTCTCCCATCCCTACTAGTTAAGTAGGTTCTTACGGCACTGAGCAGAACTTACCTCGCTGAATTTCTCTCCGTGGCAGTTTGCAGCCCCTGCCTCTCTGGATTTTTCCTGACTTCAGCACAGAATTTGAAGTTGACAAGCCATAGGGAGGCACAGGGAGCCGCTGTCTGTAAGTGGCACCAAGATAAGTCACCACAGGAGGAGCTCTGAATGGCACCCACCCCTGCTGCAGGGAGAGAGTGGGCATGTCCATGCCTGAAGCCAGCCAACCCATCTTCCCGTGACCGGCCGCTGCTCATCACTGAGGTCTCCGCGGAAAAGACACTTCCTCAGGGAGGCATCCCCTTCACCAGTGAAAACTCACCCTTTGGGGGCAAGAAATGGTCTACATCTCAATCTGTGTGGCGGCTACACAGGTGTATCAGAGGTATAAAAATTCTTCCAGCTGTGAACCTAAGAAGCATGCACTTCACTGGATGTAAGTTATGCCTCAATTAAAAAGGAAATTAAAAACAATTATAAATATGAAATGCACCCCTCCCTCATGCATTACACCACTCTGCCCTATTTATTTTCTTTAGAGCACAGGCCATTGTTTGCAAATAGATGATGTCGTTAATTCCTGTCATTTGCTGTTCAGAGAGGCACTCTCCAATGCGGTAGCCACTAGGCACATGTGTCTATTTAAGTTTAAATTCATTAAAACGAAATAAGATCTAAAATTAAGGTCCTCGGTCACACTAGCCACATTTCAAGTGCTCTGTGGCTCTGTGAAACTAGCGGCTACCAATGTGTACAGGACACGAATAGGACATTTCCGTCACTGCAGAAAGCTTTGTGGGACAGTGCTGGTCTAAAATGTAAGCTTCAGGAAAGAAGAGCCCTTGTCTGTCTGGTTTATACCTAGATTCCAGAATGGTGCTCGGCACGTGGAAGACACTTCCTAAATACTTGTTGAGTAGATGAATAAAAGAATTTTGTAATACAAAAAAAAAAAAAATCACAAAGCAAAAACAAAAACCTGGAAACATGCTAAATGTACATCTATAAGGAATTAGTTTTAAAAAATTTGGCCCATTCTGTAAAAGAACTCTATTCAGTCGTTAAAAGGCGTGAATAGGTGCGTACGTAATGACTCAGACAGATATCCACACTATATTAAGTGAAAAAGCAAGTTTCTTAAAAATATAGAGTGTGATTTTACTTTATTAAGAAATGCAAACCAAAAATAGTCAGGAAAGATATATGCCAAACTGTTATCAGCAGTCACTGCTGGCTAGAATCAGAGAAAAGAGGAATTACACTCTGCATCCTTCTGTAATGTTTGAATGTGCAATGAGTAGATATTACTTGAGCACTTTTTTTAATGATCGAAAACAAAATCACATCAGCCCTCTAAGAACAAAAGAAAAAAAAGGAATCTCACATTGAAACTGCCCAGAGCACATACAGAACATTTCCTAAATAATCACCAAGTGCCAAATTCCTTACCAGCTTTATTTCATTTATTTTCAACAACTGCCCTGTAATTAAATGCTATTGTCCTCTGTTAAAACTGTAGAATCTAAAGATCAGAGAGGTTAAGTAGATTTCTCAGGGTTGCACAGCTATCACACAGCACCGTTGGCCTTTGAACCCAGCTCATGGCACTCTTCACTGCAGAAAGCACAGGCAAATACCTCCAAAGATCCGAATCCCAGAGGCGCCCTGAACTAGAGCCTTCATCTCCACGAAACCCCACACAGGGACCAAGTCACGACAAGGCGCATGAAACCTATTTGCCCCTAGACAAAGTGGCCTCTGCTGCTCAGGACAGCAGGAAATGGAGCAAAATTGAAGGCAGCCACTCTCCCTCTGCCTTGTCTCCCCAGCTTATCCCACAATTGTCAATTGAATAACACACACACACACACTGACAGCAGTGCCATAGGATCCGTGCCAGGGAACGCTTGGTAACGTAGGCATGCTGGGAGCCTCCCTAGCTCCCCAGCAGATGCCTCAACTGCGCCTTTGTTGGATTTCCAGCCAATCCCCCCTGAAGAGGAGTTTTCAGCTCACCCGCGATATCTGAGCCAAAACACTGTCGAGTCGCCTTTCAGCTCCACGGACAAGGCATTCCAGGCTGCGTGCTGGCAGGCATGTTTATGTTCACACTTGACGCAAATGGGGTGCGTGTTTACCCACAAACATACACACGGACACACCAACAGAAGCTGCCGCCGCCAACAGAAGCCACGGCAATAGCGGTATTTCTAGAAGCCCAGAAACTGTGCTCAAGCAATATGGAACTCGATCACGACGCAGATCAGGAAAAGCAACCCAATCGCTCCCAAGCAAAGTTTCAACCAGTGCCTGGAAAATTCAGTAGGAGATGAAATGTAATACTCAACGAAGCCTTACTTTGCCAGCACGAATGAGGGCTCACTCAAGCATGGAGAGTCATTAAAATGGATCTTACATATATCATTATAAATTTAATAATTGCCATGACGGCTAGAGTTCAAGTTAAAATGAATGTCAGCTGAGCATGACCAATTGATGCTACCCCAGCTGCCGCAGAGCCTTGCTGGGGTTATATTCTACTTCCAGAGGCTCCGTAGTCCATGTGGACCCAACACAGCCAGAGCCAGGAACAGATGGGAAATACAGACATCTACGCCTAGCCAGAGAGAGAGGCCGTCATCATCGCATATCATCTCCGAGTACCAGCCCAATTAAAATCGCCTACAGTGTCAGAGGTCCCAAATGTTCCTCCACTAAGTGTCTGGATACCAAACGTGGCTAACGTTTAGTAAAATGCAGAGTCAATCCTGGGTTCTGCTCAAAACAATTACCAATTTTCCTCTACCTCTCAGAAAGCTCCTGTAGAAATGAGAGCAGACAGGTCTCGTAGGTTATACACCGAAAAAATCAAACATCGCAGGACAAGTGCCCCTTATGCAGGCACCTAAGAGAGCAGCATTCTCTCTGCATTATGGGGCATGCAGCTGCGGGAGTAGAAATTTTTTTTAAGAAATGGAGCCAGTATCTACATTTGTAAAATGCAGTTTGTTTCCATTTATTTTTATCCTTTGAAAGTCAGAGCAAACCCCATACAAAATCCTTTTTTCACACACACAAAAGCCATCAAAAATTATAGGGAAGAGTTATAAGGCTAGTTTCCACCTCCACGTATATTTCACACAGGGGAGAGAGGATATTTGAGACTCAGGAGGAGAGGGGACCCTCCACCCCACACTGAGAGGACAGAAGTTTTTCTACCATCCACAACATTTCAAAGGAATTATCAGAAATCATTTCAGATTAACACAGACTCTGGCTCTGCTCGAGCTATATTTACCCCTTACCACCTCCTGGTGCTAGCAATTCCCCCGGGGGGCGGGGGGGCAGCGAGGAGACACTGCTTCAACTTTCTTCCCAGACGAGCAGCCACTCGATGCTACTCCCAAATGTGTCTAGCTTTTAAAGACAAGCTGAACTTTAACTGGTAAGTACAGATCCTGGGTGACGGCAACTCTCACACCGATGACAGCCAATGACCTACACTCAACGGGCCTTTTTAAATGGCTGTGACATTCTCACAGACGGGGCCAAAGAGTGGAGTGGGATATGTTTTTGATCCATAAACACAAGAGCCAGCAGACCACACAGAAAATAACTCAAACAAAACCACCACTGTCAGGAGCGCCGTCTCCAAAAGGTGCTAAGAGCGTGTGAATCCCGAACCGGCTTCGCAAAAAATCAGCTCGTATTTGACTCAGAGAACACCAGCGCTTTTTGTTAACTCCCTGAGCTTATAAATCCTTGCCTTTCTGGCTCCAGGATTGAATTTTTTCCCTTCTTTCCCTCTCCCGTGGCACACCAACAAGTCAAGGCTTCAAGCCCAGCCCCAGGACCCAGCAAATCACAAGCCAATACCTTGCCTTCTTAACCAGAAGGACAGCGAGCGAGTACAATCGATGACAACAACATTCTGACGACCACCTGGGTTCTCTGAGTCATGCTCAGCAATTCCAGCACCATCAGCCAAGCGACCAAGTTCTGCACTCACCCGCTTTTGATCTTCCAGTCCGTGGCTAACCACCTTTCTCTTCTGCTGTTGGCTGGACTCAGAAGCCGATTCCATTTCCCAGGAAGAAAATCCCCTCTCTCCTTCAGTGATGCTTCCAAATCCACAGAGGAAGAAAATAACCCAGGCCAAAGGGATGCATGCACGCCGCCGGACACAGCTCCCGCCCACTGAGGAAATGCACGCTACCTCTTCAGAGGTCTTCCCGACTTCTTAAAATCCGCTCGGGAATTCCACTCTCCATCGCTGCCTTGGCCGTGAGGGCAGCTGCTGCCGGCATCCTGAGAGCAGGACTCAGGGCTTTACTTCAGTTCCAAGGCTGGCTTCCTGAGAGCCCAGAGGACAGATCTGGGCAAAGACGAGTCCATATCCTGGGGCACATGCCACATTACTGCCCCAGAAATCCTTCCCCTCGCTGTCTCCTTGGCACAGATAATTTATATGTCAATAACAATGTAAATGGGCATTTAATCCACCAAGCTGATAGCATCCACATCCCTCTCCGCCAGCCCCTGACTCCCATAAATCACCGTAAACGCTGCTCGCGAGGCCGCCCCTCACAGTTCTCGCAAGTGTTCATCGCAGAGCTTTCTCCCCTCCCAGGCTGTCGTCTTCCTTCACGGAGTAAGACCCATACCTGAGGAGAAAATGTTCACGGTCAGATTTGTCTTCTGTGGAGAAGTACAGGTTTGAGCTGTCTTGCCCAGCATCTGCAGCCCAGACCAGGCAGCAGCCAGCAACCTTCCTCCAAGCCTCTCAGTACCCTGAGCACATCCATGGGCAAGCAACCGGGGGGCCTCATGGGTTCCCCTATGAGACACACAGAGGCCCCCGTTCTTGCAAAAAGCACACTAGAGCCGGGAACGAGCTCTTGTTCAAACCTATGTGGGGGGCGTCATCAGCATCATAGCAATAAGGCCCCCAGGTGTGATGAGATAGGGAAGCCACGGTCTGTGAAGCAGAAACGCATCCACATTTTCCCCCCAGTTACAGCTGCGGAGGCAGCGTGTGGCAGGGGAGACACCAGGGTCCGCCGGGGAGGTGAAAAAGCGCTGCCTAGATCCTCTGAGGGCGGAGACGCGACTGTGCCACGGAGCTGCCTTCCCTGCCTTGGAACCTGCAGGCACCCAGTCACCTCCAGGCTGACGTCACAGACGCTTGGAGGGACAGAGAGGGAGGAGAGAGGAGGGACCTTGGTACCAAGGAAAACATTTCCCATGAGTGTGCCCTTCCATGAATGCCTCCGAGAGCTGGGGACAGATTTGAGAATCCCCATGAAGATGTCCCAATAAATAATTAGGAATGCCTCGTCCCATACATAGCACCAGCACCACCAGGAAAGAAAGGAAAAGCAGAAAACAGCCCTTTACTAAAAGGCACTAGTTTCGTGCCAGCGTTTCTAATCAACGCACTAGCCATCCCACAATTCAGGCCGCGCCAGCCTCCGGGAGGGCTGTGGCCAGATCCGGCCACAGCGGGCAGTAGACAGAAGCCCTCAGACCCTCCCTTGCAGCTGTCCTGACCGGTGGCTACTCCGGAACGAGGCCGAAGCCATCCCCTATCACAAAAGGCTTCCGCAAGGCTCGGAGCCAAAGCAGGTTAAAAGGCGGACGAGAGACTCAGGCACAAAGGGCTTGTGAGGGGGAAGGGGAGAAGGGCTTCCCCCGGGACAGAAGCTGCAGAAAGGCTGGAGGCTTGTCCTGCACCACATGAGACGCTGGGCCAGGGCAGACTTACTCCTGCAAGTGAGCTGCCAACTCACCAATGTTCTGAATTTGCCAAGAATGGATGAGAGCAGAAGAGGCGCATCTAGTACACCCCAGGGTGGCTGGCACAAGAGGGGGCATCAGTGAAGCCCTCTGCTGGCCCAGGAAGTAGCTGAGCCCTCTGGTTGCCCACCAGCCCCATCTCCACAGCCCCTTAAAGGGATCTCTGGCAAAAGGGAAACCTCTCAGATCCATTCTTTCTAGCTCCATATCTCCATGCAAATAAACTCTGGCCAACTGGCTCCAAGAATTACCCTTTTCTGAATCTAAACTGAGACTTCAAACTAGAGGATCAGACAGAGCAGTGCGAACCTCAACACTGCAACTAAATTTACTGTGTGACCTTGAGCCAATAACTTAACCTCTCTGAGCCTCAGTGTTCTCATGTATAAAGGGGAAATAATAATAGCACATAAGAGTGGCAAGATCAAGATCACCTAGTGACACAGAGCAGGTGACCAAAAGATAACAACGGCTAACACTCGCTGAATGCTTGCTATTCGCCAGGTGCTGTCTGCTGCTTTGCACATTCATTTGTTCAACTAGTCTCTATCAAGAACTTGCACTGTGCCAGTTATCTTGCTTCAGTTAGGGATTCTTACTTAGAGATGAGACAACTGAAGACAAAGAGATCAAGTCACACAGCTATGCAGTGGTTGGGCTAGAATTGGGACCCAGGTCTGACTTCAGGGTCCTTGCTCATAACCGTGCCTCTCTGGCAGGATCCCTGTTATTTGGCTTTTCACAAGCAGCTGGAGTCCAGAGTCCACAGTTTTTACAGCTCCTGGCTCCCCTCATGAATAATAATAAAAGGAAAAAGCCAGGTGCCAAAAGGGTCTCCTACTTGGAAGGGCCTTCTCCAGACGGGCCGCTTCCTTTGCAGCTCTGGGATCTCTCTGTCTCTAAGAACAGCCCTGCACTCTGCACCAGGCCCAGCTTCCTCCCCGGCGACACCCTGTCACATCCCATCACGCCAGCCGGTGCACACACCCCAAGTGCACATGGAGACAGACGCTCCCACCACAGAAATACTTCCCCACCCGTGGGGAGTGGGAGGATGTCCAACACCTCCTGTGAGCCTTTTGTTTTTTCCTGTGAGTCAGTCTCCACCAGTTTTGGGGCTGTCGCTGTCCTCCTGCTAGAGCCAGGGCGGGGGTGGGGGGGTGGGGGGGGAGGTACCTGGGAAAGGGGAGAAACAAGGATGATGCTACCAGCTAGCTGCCACATCCAATCCGCTTCCTGAGAGGGCAGGGCGGACTTGATGAGAGCAAGCCCTGAAGTAAGAGTGCTGGTTTCTCACGGCCCAGAGAAATCTCAGCAAGTTTAAACAAACTTGAATAAAGAAGAGCTGAAAGGCAGGACTAAGAGAACATTGAACTGGGTTGTTGAGAAGTCAACACGTTTGCTGGACTGGTCCTTAAATGCAGCAACATGTCAGCAGCTTTCCTCTGGGTGCAATAAGCAGGCCAGCAGCAGCTTCGAGGGAAGGGGAGCGAGGAGAGGGCCGGGCCAGACTGCACCGTAGGATGGCGGGGAGGTGGGGCATGTGGGCAAGCTCTGCACCGTAGGATGGCGGGGAGGGGGGGCATGTGGGCAAGCTCCAGCTTCTCGCTCAAGTCCAGAAGCGTAGATATCCCAAACCCACCGCCAGGGCTTCCTCCTGCCTGGTCCAAACACAGTCTCCAAAGGGTTCCCTTCTCACCCCACATCTGCCCAAATCCTTCCTGCCTTCTGGACAATTCCCAGGGAAAACAAATTTAAAGACCAATTTGGGGGCACAGCCCAGGACATGGGGAACCAGGAAAGGGCCCAGTCTCAGATGTAGGGACATCCTTCCCAGAGGCCCACTGAGGTCCCTTCCTGCAATAAAACCCCATTGCCTGGCAAATGCCAATTTGGGATTGCAGGTGCCAGAAAAGGCACAGGCCAGGCCTTCCAAGGTGGGATGTCCTCCTTCCTCCGGCCTGGGTGTTGGAATCATGAGCCCACTTTATATGTTTCGGAGAAACATCCTTCTTAAATTATCCAAAGTTTTCAAAATTGGGCAAAGCCCCTTTGGTGTTCTCCTCACTTCCCTCCCTCTCTCTAGCTGCTCCTGCCCCCAGGTGACTCCAAGACTGGGGAAACTGGTTTTAAACTGGATGGTGGGGACGGGGGAAAGGGAAGCCTGACCTGTTTCATCTTATAACTGGAGTTAAGCTTCTGCTACACGGGTGCATCCCCCTTTCGAATGGACTAATTAACACTCATCGCCAACACAGCATCTTTAATTAGTCTTTGGTGCCTACAGGGGAAACGCCGGAGCTTCTTGGAAACCTAGCCTTTCATTAATCAATCAATAAATAAGTTCCATAAGATGTAAGAAAGAGAGCCAAGAGGCATCGTGACTTCCGGGCTGGGTTTTTATTTGGGGGTTCTTTTTGCTGCCAAAGGGAGCCTGCCGAGCTGGCCACTTCTGCTGAGCCGCCGGGGGAGGGCTGACCCAGCCGCCAGCCCCGGCGCCTTTATTTGCGCACGGCGAAGGAGCGGAGCCTGCTCCCGCCTCTGCTCTGAAGAAAAGAAAGGATCACACACAAAAATAAGTCACTAGGGCCCCAGCTGGGCGGCGCGGGCTGCCGCTGCCGCCGCCGGGGTCCCTTTGCTGGCAAGAAAGGAGCCGGCTCAGCGGAGCGCACACCCGGGAAGCGCCGCGGCCCCCGGCGCTCGGGCGCCCCTCCCCGCCCCGCCCGCCCGTGGCTACGGAGCGTGGGAGAGAGAACGCCCGGGAGACGCGAGGCCCGGCCTGGTGGCCCCGGCTGGGAGCCACCTACACACACACACACACACACGGATATGGACACAGTGAAGAGACTCAGACGCAGACTGACACAGGCGTAGTAGACACTACGTAGTAGAGATCCAGACATACACACACGCAGACTTAGAGGCACACACACACACACACACCCAGATACCTACAGAAGCTCAGATCCCACGAGGATGCACATCCACCCCAAGAGGGACACACGCAGACAGGTACGAGACCTACATTCAGAGACAGAGGTGGCTAGAAAACAGAGGCACAAACAAAACACACACACACACACACATACGCTCATAGATACACAGAGAAGCACATAGAGAGACACCCACAAAACCCCAAAATACACAGAGCCGCCGACAGAAGGATCCACAAACAGCACTACTCAAACACAAGCACCCGGAGAGGGCGTTCACAGACACCCACGCCAACAGCAAACAGAGGGACCCGGACGTGAGGATACACCCAGAGACACAACCACGCAGAGGGGGGATGCACAGACACACACAAACAGAAGACATCCAGAAACACAAGAACACACACAAGGAGATACACCAGCCTCGGGCACGCACACCCGGAGGGGCACACACCCGCTCTGGATGGGGGCGTGTGCAGCGTAGCCGGAGGCCCGGGAAAGTGCGCCCCAGAGCTCGCAGAACCGCCTCGGAGCCCCGCGCCGCGCGCCCCAGCCGCATCTGCTGGGGAAGACTTTCCCAGCGCATCTCTGAACAAGGGCCCGCCGGCCTCGGCGTGCGCGGGTCTCTGCGCTGCGGACGCGGTGCTAACGAGGCCCCGGCCTTCCGCCAGGGTCCCGGAGGCGAGGTGTGGCCCGCGCGCCGCTCCGTGAGCGACCAGCCCTCTCCCCGCCGGCAGTCCCCACCCTGCCCGGCCCCCGAGCCCGGCCCAGAGCATCCCCAAGTCCTCTCCTCCCTGCTCGTCCCATTGCGCGGCAAACTTTCCCCCGGCCGGGCCCGGCGCCGTGCAGCCCAGCCCAGGCCGACCCCGGGGCGGTGGCGCGGAGGGCTCCTACCTGCGCGCACGCGGCTTCGCCGGGCCGCCGCCTCCAGCCGGTCTCGCACGGCGCTCCGGCCCGCGCTCCTCAGCAGCCGCCGCCGCCGCCGCAGCCGCTCCTTGCCCTCCCGTTACCCGGGAAACCGCCTCCGCCTCCCTCCCGCCAACCAACCAGCACCGTTCACATGGCGCCTCGCAGCCAATGGGCTACCGCGTCATCCCGGTCCGCTTCCAGGGTCCCGAGCCCTTTCCCAGGCTGGAGGACTGGAGAGGGAGATAGGGGTCTCTCCGGAGCCGCTGCTAGTCGAAGGTGGGCCTCCGGGGGGCAGAGAGAGGCATCTGGTCCCTCCCGCCGGCGCCCTTCTTTTGCAGGGCAGGCGTATCTGACGCTTCAAGGAAGATCCACATGGCTGGAGAACCTGAGTCGGAAGAACTCAGAGCACCTAGCTCAGCCTTCCCCAAAGCCGGCAATCCTTTGGACAGGTTCCCATCGTGGAGCTGTCCAGCCGGGAAGCACCGCTCTCGCTGCGGGCTCGCAGTCTCCCAAGGCAGTGCTTAGCGCCTTCCCTCTTGTACAGCCCGCACTGGAAGCAAGTTCCTCCCAGCGAGAAACTGACCTGCCTCCAGGCCGAGACCCGTTTCTGCTCTCCTGGACATGCAGAACAAGGCCTCCTCGGCCACCTGACAGTCAGGCCTTCAGAAACTAGAAGGAAACACATCCTATCCTCCGGGTGACCCTTCTTCGGAAAATTCTTCCTTCATCTTCCCTCTCCCCCCAGGGCCATTTTGAAACTGGAGAACTTGTGCTCAGCTCTGTCCCTCTGCCCCTCTTTCATGTGGTAGGCTAGTACATAAGGGCCCAGGGGAGAGGAATCCTAGGATGCCTGTGCTATCTGCAAATAGGACCTGAACTTGTGAAAACAAAAATCCTCTCACCTCCTAAGCTGAAGTCTGGTCCCAAAACATGGAGCAAAAGGGGAGACAGACATGTCTGGAAAAGCACCAGGGTGGACACTCCTGGATGTGAAGACCTCTTCTTTCCCTCTTATTTCATCCTCCAATCAAAACTTGATCCATCGCTGAGGGTCCAAGGTGAGATGGCAAGGAGTCCTATCGGTCCTGGAAAGAAGGTGGCCTGGCCTTTCCAAAGGCCACAGATGCCACCAGGCTGCAGGGTCTGTCCACAGCCACGGGCAGGTCTTGCTACACCACCCCGAGAGGACCATGTGGGCCCAGCCACTCATCAGAACAGGAGCTCAGGACACAGGCTGGAACAGAAGGCCGGTCCTGCTGCTGGGCCCCTGGATGAGGGGTGGGAGGAGATTCCAGCTCAGGAAGGGGGGTGCGCTCATCTGATGGCGTTCCATCAGAGCAGAAGGGATGGGTGAGGCCCACACAGTACCCAGCCGGATCTGTGGCAGCTCCAGCCACCGCTCCCCAGGTCTGGCGGTAGGAAGCGGGCCGGAGCCTCCTCTGACTGAGAGCACCGGGCTCAGCTGCAAGACGGCAGCTGTGAGGGAAGTACAGCTGGGGGCAAAGGGCACCTGTGCCGGCCGAGCTCACTCAAACACGCACATCTACGTTACACTCCTGGGCTGCCCCAGAGGGGCCCACTGAGGCTGGTCACAAGACAGAACTGAAAAATGAAACCACGCCACTTCCTTAGCCAACTCCTGCAAGTCTCTCAGGCTGGGCAAGGAGGAGGAGCAGAGGGATGATGGGGGTAACTCATTCTCCAGCTGTGGGAGTGTGATGCAGTTAGAGGAACGCAGACCAGAGTCGGACAGCGGGGCTGGAGTCCCTTCTCTGCCGTTTATCACTATCTGATCTTATCTCCGAACCTACGCTTCCTCAGCTGTAAAGGAGGGAAGCTGATGGTCCTCCTGGCAGAGTTGTCCTGAGGATCAGATGTGATCATGGGTGAGTGCAGGCTTTGTAAGTGATCGTGTGCCTTGCGGAGGAGAACGGCTTTTACATCAGACCCAATTTAACTTTATGTGTCAACTGGGCTAGCCTATGCTACCCAGTTTTTGATCAAATACCACTCTAGATGTTGCTGTGAAAGTGTTTTTTTTTAGAAGTGATTAACATTTAAATCAGTAGACTTGGAGTAAAGTAGATGTAGGTGGGCCTCCTCCAGTTACTCAAAGGCCTCAGGAGAAAAGACTGAGGTCCCCTGAGGAGGAAGGAATTCGGCCTCCACACTACTTTTGGACCCGAGCTGCAACATCAGCTCTTCCCTGGGCCTCCAGCATGCCGGCCTGCCCCCACAGTCACATGAGCCAATTTCTTCAAATAAATCTCTCACTCTCTCTACATAGTTGATAGATAGATAGATAGATAGATATGAATAGATAGATACATATCCTATTTGTTCTGTTTCTCTGCAGAACCCTAAGACAGCCTCTTTCCAGAACCATGAGGATCTGCCAGGCAAATCCAAAGAGAGGAAACAACCAGGGGGCCGGATTTTAGACTGACCATGAGCCTACAAGTTGTTGGTGTGTGTGTGTGTGTGTGTGTGTGTTTCCCCAAGTCTCGTCCAGGTGAGTGTTGGCTTATTTTCACAGGTGGTTTTGATGCACCCCTCTATTCAACCACCTTTCACCTAATAGTCATGGGCATCCTGGAGAACATTTTTCTAAAACAGCTCCCTTTCTCTCCTGCCACTGTGCCCTCTGCCCCAATCCCCACCTCTGCACTAGGATCCAAGAGGACAGCATCTGCTCTGTGGAGATTCTGATCCCTCCTTCTCTCTCTCTCTCTCTCTCTCATACACACACACACACATACACACACGCACACTGGCTTCCCAATTGAGAGTTGCAGGAACAAAGGCCTTACCACCTACTGCCTCTGCAAGAAGAATTTTCCCTCAATTAAGGATGCACAAATTTTTAAAAATCATATCCAATCACCCATTTAGGGTCTTATCCCTAAATCTGTCCTATCATGCAAAGAAAGGGTTATTGCCGTTTCACCGGCCCTAGAAAACCAGGAACGAGAGTATAATCAGGTCTCCCGGGTACCAGAACAATAGCTGCTCCCTCCATGCCTTCTGGAAGGGACTGCACCTCCTCCTGTCTCCTTCGCTGCTTACTCCCCTTCCTGGTGGCCCAACATGGCTGCCAGTCCAAGTGTCTGTCTCAGCATCTCTCAGCGCAAATACCCAACACAGTTACTGGCAGCCCCTGGAACTTAGTTCAAATTCTCAGGAAAGAACCTGGCTGGTCATCACCCTTTGGGTCAGGTCAGGGGTCAGTCAGCAGTGGCAGATAGGAAGGGACCTTTGAAGGCAACGGCAGACACTTGTAGCACATGGCAAAAGGGAGACATGCAAAGGCCCTGACCTAATTTAGCATCTGACTCCTGAGACCAGTGCGCTGCACCTCCGCTTTCTCTCTTCAGACCCAGAGTGTCCGTGTCGCCTCTTTCAGAGATGCAGAATCCCTGATGGAAGTGTGCTGTGAAGCACTTTAGGAAATTAAAGCACGTTCTTTTTGTCTATAAATTAAGGGAAATCTTTCATCCAAACTCAAGGAGACTTGAGGAAAAAGTCTCCGGTCTTGGGCCTCTGGCGAGCAGGCCAGGCCTGGTGGATTCAGCCCAGACACTGTCTTACTGGTGCCGGACAGCGAAGAGGTGGCATCTTATGCACGAAATTGTTCTTCTCTCGTGTCGTTAGCTGTCTCTGAGTTGAACACAGATCCAGCTGGCCAGCAGCACGGGAAAGAAGATGGAGAATGCCCCTTCCCTCCTCATCCTTTGGATTGGTGACCTTTCACTGTCTTTAGGGACCCAAGTCGCAGAATTTTCCCCGAAAGTCCTTGTCAAAATTGGTTGCTCCCTTCTCTGGAATCCATAACATTTTGTACTCCACTTTCTCATAGCATTTGCCACACCAAACCATAAGCATCTCTTTTCGCGTTTGTCTCCTGATCAATCATTCATTCCCAGATCACTCACTCAATCCTGCAACAAATTTTATTGCTAATAAACATGCTGAGGTATAGCAATGAACAAGGTAGGAAAGGTCCCGCTCTCATGGTGATGGTGGATAAAGATGGAACGTAAACAAACATTCAGTCAAGATAATTTGAAAGAATAATGAGAACTTAGCAGAGAATGCAAATAAGATGGTGTTATTGAGAATGGCTAGGTGGCTACCTTCAACTGGGTAGTTGTAGGTGACTTCTTTGAGGAGAAGAAACTTAAATTGAGATCTGAAAGATAAGAAGGATAATCCATGTAAGGATCAAGAGGAAGAACATTCCAGGCAGAGGCAGCTGCTAGTGCAAAGGCCCTGAGGCAGATGGTGAAACCACAAGCTTAGTGTGCTCATGGAGCAAAAAGGAGGTCAGTGCACTTGAAGCAGAGCGTTCACATCCCTCTGAGGAATCAAGCCTCTGGAGACAGCAGGGACAGGTGAGTGCCACTCCTGCTCTTTTCTGTACCCCTGCATGGTACCAGCTTACCCTCAGCCACCATATTTCCTTTCTTTTAAGACTTAGCTCAATGGTCTCTTCCAACATGCAAACCTAACCTCTCTCTATACTCCCTCATCTCATCCTTCCCCTCCACACAGACCCCTCAAGCTTATGGTATATTATATCCATATGATTATGTTTTCTGCTCCTTCATTCACTTAGTTGATAAATTTTATGGAGTGCCTACGTGTGCCAAGAACTTTCATGTCCGTGCAGGATGATCTCATCAATGAGAACACACGAAGAATCAGGAGATCTCTGAGCAGTCCAAAGAAATGACAAGAAGGTTTGTAATAGAGGACGTCACCTCTCCAGTCCTCATTCACAGCCTGTATGCCCTTGGTTTACCCACACTTTTAATGGGGCCCGCAGCAAACCGGAGGAAGGCACTGACTCCTACAGCTGGCAAACTGACCAGTGTAAGAAGGAAGAGAGGACAATCTGTGAGCCCGAGAGGAGGCTGATAAACCAACGGAGAACAAAGCAAGCTGCCTGGGCAATCTGGGACCATTTAGCGAATGGGCAATCAATCTTACACATGGCATCCATTCATTAAACCACGTGGACCCCTCATCACACTGACTCTGACTTCAGCAAAGGTCTGGTAAGAGTTTAGTGCCTAGAAAGCTTTTCATAGAAATTGGCAAAATGGAATCTAATGGACAAACCCAGGGATACTAAGAAAGTTCGATTGTCAAAAAGGACTCGGATTCTGGACAGCCAATATTTTACACCGACAGAACTATTAATTACAATTTATCGAGCAACTCTAAGTGGTGCCAGTTGCTTTAAACAGTTGACTTCCTTCAAGCCCCACCATAACTCTATGAAGTAGGTATCATCCTTGCTTCCTGAAGGAGGAAACAGGCTCAGAGGGGTTGAGTAACTTGCCTTGGATCACAAAGCTTGTTACTGGCAGATCTTTTACAACCAAATCAAAAGATGAGGAGAGAATAGGCAATATCTATTTCTTGGGTTTTTATTCCTCTTAACACTTTGCATAGATCTGGGCATATATTAAGTTCTCAAAGTAGGGACTCAGGGTTCATTCATTCAAGAAATTCGTTCCAAGAATTTTGCCAGCATCTGGAGATACCGTGGAGAGTAAGCTAGACACAGACCCTGTGCTCAGGGTGGTACAGCATGAAGAAGTGATGAATCTATTGCATACTTTTGAAAACAATCAATTTGATGTGATCCTATTAAATATGACTCTCATTCTGGATCTTTTGGAAGCAGCTGAAGTTTTACTCCTGAAGAAAATAAGTGCCGGACAACAGTAAAGTTAGAGGTTCGCATGTGGAGAAAAGTCATCGCCCCCGCCCACCCTGCTCCCATTTCTGGGCAGCCTGCAGGCTCGTCTTGTGCTGCCACCCTTCTGCGACTTCCCTGCAGAGTGGTTTCATGGAAGTCACTCCAGCGTCCTCATCTGCAGAGTGGTTGTGGTGAGGGCAGCGGAGAGGGGGAGGTGGATGGACTGTGATGTTCTGGTTCTCTCTCCCTCCTGCCCCCCTGCAGGCTCTCCTCAAACTCTCCCCTCATCATCCTTCACTCGGCACCACCACTCCTGAGTGGCTGGAGTAGATGGAAGGAGCCTGTCTACCCGCCTGGTAATGAGTGGAGACAATGCCACATTGTCTGAAATAGACAGAGGTGGGGAGGGAGGTGTTGTCAGTGGGTGAGGGTGGGAGGCAGGGCGTGGACCGGCTCTGGTTCCCGAGTGGCTGGCACTTCTGCAAGCATGGGAGGATGCTATAAAAACAGGGCTGCTGAGCAACGCCCGCAGGCGGCACAAACACATCGGTTGGGCTGCGGAGGAGTCAAACGTAGAGAGTGGAACATTCCAGGAAAGCTGCAACAAGATACAAACTAGAAGTTCATTTTAGTAGGCTCTTTTGGTTTCCAAGCTATCTTGAGAAAGAGGGGGCATATCTGTACCGGAAATGGAGTTGAAACTAAGATTTTAAAGCAAATCCAACGAATATTCATTGAGTGCCTCCTACGTTCCATGCACGTCCTGTCTTCGCTACTGGAAATACCACAGTGAACACGACAGATAGCTTTCCTTCCCTGGAGGAATTGATATTCTAGCAGTGGAGCCAGTCATTAAACAGAAAAACAAATAAATAATCTGGATAATTTTAAATTGGGTTGACTGCCACAAAGGAAGTAAAACAGGATGATGTGATAAACAGTGACTGAGGCTGGGGAGAGCAGCATTTCATAGGATGACCAGGGAAGGCCTCTCTGAGGAGGTGACAAATCAAATTAGACCTGAAGGAACCAGCGAAGTGAACGTCTGGGGGAAGAACCTCACAGACAGAGCAAACAGCAAGTGCAAAGGCCCTGAGGCCACGATGAGTTTGATGCATTCAAGAAACCAGTGTGGCTAGAGAGTGCGAATGACGAGGAGAGTGATAGGAGATTATGCCAGAGAATTTTGCTCTAAATGCAACAGGAAGCCCTGGGAAGGTTTTAAGAGAGTAAGTTTCCAGAAGTTTGCTTGGCTGCATCATCGAGACTGGATTGAAGGGAGTAAGAGAGGAAGCAGGAAGACCAATTAGAAGGCCACTGAAGTCATCAGGCAAGACATGATGGTGGCTTAGAGTGGAGATGGAGAGAGGAGGACAGATTTAGAACATATTTGGAAAGGAGGCATCCAGGGGGCAGGAAAGCAGCAGGAGCCTCAGCAGCTTTGGGAGCCACCCACTATCTCTGCATCTCTCCGCATCTCTCCTGCAACTTAAGCTTTTCTTGGAACATCTGCTCCACCCCGTCTCTCCCCAGCGAGATTCGTCTGTCTACACAGTGAGTTCCCTCGGACTTCAGCTCGCCTGCTCTCTCACCCAGGCCCGGGGCTCCCTCCAGCCTCAGTTTCCACTGCTAAGAGGGTGGGCCCGGTTCCGGTGCCAGAAGGAGGATCTGCTTGGCCCAGCTCATGTCCTCATGCAGGCCAGCCTATGGGGGGGTCTCCTCTCTCTTGATCAGGTGCAACCCCTGGAGCAGGTTGGGGAGAGTGGGCCACCGAAGCAGCAGGGCCTGTGCTGGGTCAGTCTCTCTTGGAAGGCGGTGTGTACGGCAGGCAACAATTAGCAGGCCCAGGGGTGATCTTAGTGAGCGCCTCCATATCCCCTATTGTCCTAGGCACTGTTCTAAGTTCTGTATAATAACTCATTCAATCCTCACAACTGTCCCATGAAACATTAGGTACAATTATTATCCCCACTTTGCAGAAAAGAAAACAGGCACGGAGAGGTTAAGTAACTTTTCCAAGGTCACACAGCTGGTAAGGAGTGGAGTTGGGGTTCAAACGCAAGTCGTCTAGCCATAGAAAGCCCGATCTTAACCGCTGTTGAAATATTTTCTAAGCTCTAGATCAGACATTGCTGAGAAGGGATCTTGAACATGGATGTTGAAAAAAATAGGAGATATTGCTGAAGCTGCTGCTGCTGTCACTGCTGCGGCCCGTGATAATACTTTATCTAGTGAAGCCAAGAGGAAACGTTGCCCTGCCTGGTTTAAGCTCCAGATCCTCCATTTACTATTTCTGAGATCTGGGCAAAGAACTGTAACTTCTTTGAGCCTCCAGTTTCTCATCTAAAACACAGATATGAACATCTCTCCTAGTTGTTTCACAGGCGTCGTTTGTAAAACAATCATTATGAAGCCATGGGAAAGGTGGGCTGATAAATTGAGTGAGATTCTTTGGGAGCAAAGAGCAAGAACCAGTTAGAGGAAGAAGAGATCTGGGGGGCCCAGACAGAAAACCCCACTTCCAAAGGCCTGGACACGAGGAGCAGGGACCAGCCTGTGGTATGGACACAGGCAGGCTCAAGCGCTATGCTCAAGACCACGGGAGCCGCTGAGGACTCTAGGCAGAAGGAGGAGTCATGCGGTTCAACAGGCTGTTAAGAAAGCTGTTTCTGATGACCAGCGTGAAGAGTGGCCCAGAGCAGGGAAGACTGCGGACAGGAGACAGAGGCGGCTGCAGCAATGCCCGCGAGAGAGGGTGAGGATGCGGACTCCAGCTGCGGCAGAAATGTGCAGGCACGTCAGCAAGAGAACGTGGGGAGATTCCCACTACATCCAAATCTAGATGAACTCTACCATCTAAAAGAGAATGGCGTGTCCTCCCGTATTTCGAGTGAAAGTTTCACAGTTACTCCCTATCTGATAGTGTTTGTTCTTGGGTGTGACTCTCCAGTGACATTTTGTTTCTCTTATTCTTCAAAGGGAAGGCTTTGTGCTTTGACGACGAGGCCCGCCCATCCCAGCTTCCTGTGTGTGGACCACGACCTTCCCCGGGAAGGCAGGTGTGGGGCCCCTGGCTCAGCCACTTTGCATAGCACGTTGGGAGGATTTGCATTTCCAGAGTCCTGTTTCTCCATGGAAAGGGGGCCCCATTAGGGTTTTTTTTGTCCTGTGGCATCAGATGAAAGTGGCCTGGAAGTGCATGCAAATTCCTTTCATCTCACAGTGTGTCCAGGGGTCTAACTACTCAACGCCAGCGGGCTGAGCAAGGACACACGGAAGAAAAGCCCCACTTGGATTCTTTGGATGGGTTCCTGGCTGCCTCCTGACTAGTGCTCACACACACACGCGTGCACACACATGCATGCACGCACACACACACACACACACAGCGCTGTACCCCTGCACCCCCAGGGCCCAGCCCCACACCAGTCCTCCTTCCAGGCGTCTTTGAAGTCTGGTGACGTCACCACCACTCTGTGCCTTTGTCTTCTCCCCTGGGGTGGCGTGATGGAGGCCTGCATGTTCCAGATCCTCAAAGAAAATCAAAAATTCTTCTCTCTGGGTCGGTCAGTCAGCTTTGTGTGAAAAACCCAAAGATGGACCCTTCACCGAGAAGTCCATCAGTGTAAGGGCTGCTGCCATGAATCCCGTCGCCGCCTTCACCTGCAGAAATCCCCTGGAACAGGGCGCTCGGCTGTGTGTGCCGTGCAGGCGGGCACCGGCATAGCAGCCTGAGCTCAGAGAACCTCTCAGTGCAGAGACTCTGGCTCCCTGAGAGCTTACGTCTGATTAGCTTCAGGTCTGAGAAGAGTTTTCAAATATTTAGGTGCTGCTCCGGCGGGCTCACTAAGCATTTGGGCATAGAAGGCGGGATGAGTTTATGATTTTTAAATGTGGGAACTGGGGTGGATTTTTTTTGCCATTAGACTGAAAAACAGATTTTTTAAGTAGTAGTGAACTCTATTATTGAGGGCATAGGGAAACAAATTCAACAAATATTTATTAAGAATCTGCTTGGTGCTGGGCATTGATCCACGCTAGAGTAACTGTGGGGTGGTACGTAAATGGGCAAATCCCTGCTTCATGGAATGTGCATTCTAGTGCAATTCATCGTGCTAGAAACGTGCACAACTCCTAGAAGGCAGGATGCATCAAAAACCTAAAAGATGTGTGCACATGCGCTTTGGGTGGACAAACGTGCAACCATATCTGTACAAGCCTGAAAAGTTGTTTGGAAGAGTAAAAAGTTTTTTTAAAAATTCCCTAAATATACAACATTAAGGAACTGGTTAATTAGTTATGGTCTGCTTTACAACTAAATATCATACTACTATTAAAATAACGTAGAAGGATATTTATTTATTTACGAAAATGTTAATGATATATTGCTATGCCAAAAAAGTAGCTTACAAACCAGTTAGTGGAGTATGATTCCATTTGTACAAAATGGATAGAAAAAGTTAAGAGAAAGGGTATCACTTAATTTAGCAATATTTTCTGAGAACTTACTACATGCCTGGGTCCTGGGGTTACAGAAAGGAACAAGATCAGCAACGTCCTTTCCCTTATGGGATTTGTGGTGGTTATCTTTGAGTGGTAGAATCTGGGGTAACTAATTTTTTCCTTTGGTTTTTCCGCATTTTCCGTGTCCTCTAAAGTGATCAGATATTCCTTTTTAAATGACTTTGCAAGCAAACATAATTTTAAAAATAAACTTTGGAGATATCATTTGTAGCTTGGTGTTGGAACATGAGCCTTAGGATTTAAGGCCCACCTCATCTGTCCTTCCTCTCTCTGAGGAAGTAACCCAGGACGGCAAGGGTGGTGCGAGCAGAGGGCGAGAACCCAAGAGAGTGTGGGGCAAGGCCCAGCGTGGAAAGAAGATGCCACACCTCCAGCCAGGATCTAGGGTGAAGGTGACACAAAGCCAGCCCAGGGGGAGGGAGAGCGAGCACAAGATGGAAGCCGAGGAGCAAAGGCTCACCTTTTTGCTGTGAACAGGGCTCCGGTGCCCCAAGTCCCTCTTTCTGCTGGCTCTCAGGGGCAGAGGGCGTCAGCAGCGGGTAGAGGCACAGGGTCAGGTGGGTGTCTTCTGCCACCTTCTTAAACACACCCATCATCTGATCAGTGGCAAAATACTGAAAATCATCTGAATGCCCGAAAAGGGAATGGCGAGTGAAGGTGCTTTTAATATGTATCCATACAAAGGCGGCCAAGTAAAATTTTGAGGTGTTAGCGAAAGTCTTATTTTTTTCCTTACAATTCCTTGGAGACTTGGCAGGGACGTGAGCGTGCTGGGTGTGGGTGGGTACTCTGAGCGGGAAGTCCTGTGCCCTCAGCCACACCTCCCTGTCCTCCTTCCACCCCCAAGGCCGAGCCCTGGAAGGAGAGGCAGTAATTTTTACAAACAGGACTGAGAGGCAAGGAGACCCATGCCTCGCTTTCTTAGGGAAGCTCAGGGAGACTGTCCCCACCCCCCTGCCCCAGCATGGTGGCAGTGGAGTAGGGATGGTGGCAGGACAGTGGTAGACAGAGGAAGCCTGGGGTGATCCCTTGAGTCTCCTGTGACCCCTCCCCCACCCATACGCAGGGCATGATGAATTATCCAAAATTTGCCATTACCTCCAAGAGGGGTGCACCAGGGTTGAGAGGGGGTCCGATGGATCTGACAGGGTCTTGGGGGGAGCAAGGAAGTAAAGAGTCTGTAAAGCAATGAGCAGAGGCCTCAGCTGGCCCAGGGACATCTCCGTGGAGGCCAGCATGAATGGATGTCAGCCATCAAAGATCAGTGAGGGCTTGGTTCTTCCTCGGCAGATGCCAACGTTGGCCAGATGGTGTCAGGCTGGGCCATTCACCTGTTTATTCTCAGATGCACTCCCCCAGGCTCAGAGTACCCCATCTCTGCTCTCCATCACAGGGAACTACATCTCCCAGGCTCCTTTGCCAACGGGTTTGACCAATGAGAGGCTCTGAGGGAGGGCTGAGGTGTAGGAGCAGGAGAGAGGGCAGGGTATTTCTCCCTCTCTCTCTGCCGGCCCCCTGAGAAGCTCCACCTCCTCTGGTTGTCGTCTGCTTTGATTCCAGCTCCTGCCCAATGGCTCCTCCTATGCAGTCCCATAGCTCCAGCCAGGCAGCCTCTGCCATGGCTCTGGCCAGAGGGTCCTGGCTTCTGGGCTCTGTAACACCACCATCTCACTGTGTCCCCCCAACCCTAATGGTGATAGTGGCTTCCTCTGTTTGGCTTCTCATCTCCTCCATAATCACTGTATCCAATTTCCTGTGTTACGTTGGTTTCTGCTTCCTAACTGGACTTTAGCTAATCAGGATCAGATGCCCCTCGACCCCCAAATGAGGTCCTGATGCTGTGTGTGTGTGGCCCCTGGGGATTAATCACCAGCCCACAGGGAAGGAGAGAGGCAGCACATCCCAAATCAACTGCATTTACCCGAAAGAGACCTAGGAAACCTTAGGATGATTACTGTGGAATTGATTAAATTAGGTGGGATTTTTTGGTTTGCTTCTTTGTTTTTGCCATCAGGTGTAAATGGAGCTCAAAATAGAGACTAGGTGACAGAAAAAATAAAATGACCATCTTTGCACACCTGAATACGTAGCTTGTGGAATTCCTGCACACTACATTAGATATCAGCATAAAATGGGTGTAAGCCATCACGTGACAGAGTAAAATTCATATTAATGTGGACAAAGGCAGGGAAAGGAATAGGAAAAACAGTTCCATATGATGAAGTGGGAAGAGGATGATATGTGACCTTTTTAGCATCCATGTTATCCGTTTCAAAAGGATACGTTTTCAAAGAAAACTGTTAAGGATCACCTGGGAGCCTTAATAAAGCAGACGTCTCCTCTGTCCCAGGGTCAACATCTTTGGAAAATGGTAAATATTCTTCCTCTGGAGCAGCGACAAGTGCACAGGGGTATTTGAGCTAAGTGGAAAAGCTGACAGAACCCGAGGTGTAAAGTTCAAAATATAGGGAAGCTGCACAGAACAGCAGAGGTGCTAAGATACAAGCATCAGAAGCAAGTGTTAGGAGCTTCCTGAGGCCCCGTCATAATTAACTAGGTCAGATGGAAGGCTTAGATTTCACAGGCTGAGCAGGGGTGCAGAGCCAAGGCACCCCAAGAAAATGAGGGCAGTTTTTCCCATTTGGGGGTCACCTCCTTGCCAAGGTTAGAGGCAGGGCCCTGCTCTCCTGCAAACCAGTGCTCGGCACGCCCTTGAAAGATAGAATCCTGGGTGGGAGGGGCTGAGCCATACTCTAAGTCCTCATCCCAGAGGGGTGGGAGGATGGTCTCTGCAGGAGATCTTGAAAAGGAAACACTTAAGTAACAGCCCAGTAGGAGACAGTTCAGCCTAGTGGTCCTGACATAGACTGGGAGCCTGGCAGCCCCAGGTTTGATCCCAGCTAACTACGTACTAGACGTGTGACCTCAAGATAGCCTTCAACCTCTGTGAGCCTCAGTCCCACCATCCACAGAACGGGGATGGTAACAGGACCTACCGGAGCGGGCTGTTAGGAGTAGCAAGTGAGATAGGGCTGGTAGAATGCTCAGCACATAAGTGCTCGATCAATGTCAGCTGTTACAATTATTTTGCAATCAGAATCCCTAAGTTAAATTTTTTAGAATAAACTATAGATGTCAAATGCAATAGCTACTGAGCTGAAGACACTGCACTAGTCACAATGGAAGAATGTGAAACGAATATGCTCCTGTTAAACCTTTCCTACACTCACTGTTGGCTGGAGGGGTGGGGGCGCAGAGAAGGGGATGAAAAATCATACAACCCGATCAGAAAACCTGAGGACCCAGTGGAGGACCGTTTACTGAAGTGACATGGGAAGCACACAAGCTCCAGGTTACAGTGGGTTTTGAATAACAGGGCGTTCCCTCAGAGGTGCTCATCTCTTTTATAAGCAGCTCTTTCCCCAGGGGTTGAGACAAAAAGGACTTTCAGGTCACTCAGACAAAAAGTCTGGGTCCTTGCCCTCACCACTCAGGCAGAGACAAGCTTGGGGACACATCTCCCCCAGTTCAACGTGCCCCTGTGGCCCTCCCCGCCAGGCACCCCCTGGACCCGGCAGACAGGATTTGGATGGGCAGGAGAAAGAAGCCACTGGGTAACTGGTTTTCTCCGGCCACACAGCCATTCTTAGGAAATTAAATGCCAGATCCAAGCCTAATGCTTCCCAATCCTGTGATTCTTAACATTTTGGAGTGTCAGGACCCCTTCTGAAAATTCAGTGAAAACTTTGGACCCTTCCCCAGAAAAACTCATGCGTCCAGATACATACACAATTTGACACATTATTTCAGGATGTTTATGAGGCCGCGTGAATCCCCTAAGGTCTAGAGAGAAATAGGCCTTTGGTTCACGGCAAGACTTTTTAATCCTTGAACAAAAATTCAAGTGATGTCTACTTAGGATAAATGGTAATGAAAATACAGACAGACAGACACACACACACACACACACACACACCCCACTTTCTTTCTGTAGCAAAGACCAGCCGCTCCCCTTACCAGAGTCTTTGCATGATCCTTGCAGATTTCATGGACTCATGTGGTAAAGCCCAATTTCCACTCACATTCCAAAATCCAATCGCTTCCTCATGTAATGGACTTCCTTCCAAATGTTTGCCATCCTGTGACATCCCCACAGCACGGCCTCGCTGCCCATCCTAACCGGCTGGGCGGTCCAAGCAAGCCTCATCGCAAAGCTGTCAAGCCAAAGGCAAGAGGGTCCGTAATTCCAATTAGCAGAAGCCCCACCGACTCTAAACAGCGCCTCCCCACTTCATCATCTTTCCCCTCCGAGGAAATCAGCGCAATTGCCACCAACATCCTGGAAACAAAAGCCAACAGAATAAACACGGTGCTCGCCTGGCAGACCCCAGGATTAAGATGTAATCTCAAAATAAAGTCTAATAACTTTCCCCCTTTCGAACACACTTGGAATAAAATTAGCATATAAATCAAAGCTTAATTAGGACATTGTAACAATGAACAGCACCGGCTGGTATTAAGGGTTTCAGGCCCAATATGACGCACCAAATAAACACAGTAATTAGAGAACAAAATCAGGGCGGTCTCGGGGTAATCCATCACCCAGCTAGGTTCAAGCCTTTCAACTTCAGGGTCATCTCTGTTTTCTGTCTTGTGAATCTTGCCTTCCAGCCATCTCTCCCAAGAGACTTCACGCATCATCCAGGCTGGTCCCTGGCACATCGCTCCAGCTCTTGGCTCTCAGAGGGAAGTCCTGGCACTGCGCAAGGAGGGAAGAGATTTACAGGTTGCTCAGAACAATAGCCTGTGGGTTCCAGGGTAAAGTGTTTATTTGTTATTTGAGCTGTCCTAGGTCCTTTAGCTGCTGGTTTTATCCAATCCAGACAAATACCTGTTTGAGGCACAAAGCCAGGAATCCTTAAGAAATGTCTCTTCTATTTCACTATGCTGCAGCCACACTGGCTTCCTTGCTGTTCCACACACACACACACTCCAAGCAAATGCCTGCCTCAGGACCTTTGCAGAAGCCATTCTCTCTCCCTGGAATGCTCTTCAACGTGGCTTTTTCTCTCACTTCATTCAGATCTTCCTACTAAAATGTCACTTCATCAGAGAGGTCTTCCTCACCTCTCTTATTTAAAATAGCATCTCCTATCACTCTTTAACTCTTCTCTGGGGAGTTTGAGGGGCCACTAAATAGTACCCTTCACCCCACACCAGTCGTGATCCAATAGCGAAATAAGAAACAAAGACAAGGGAGATGGGAGAGCAAAATGTCACCTTTATTTCCAAAAGAACTGACATTAGAAAATGAGACTTATATCCATGGGCAAGTGAGCTTCTGGGTACCAACCTACAGACCAGGCAGACGGACCCACCCAGCCCTGCTCTGCTGGACCAGGCAGTGGGAGCACCACAGAGATAAGGCTGGAGGCGTGGAGCGGGCTGGTGCTTGCTGTGAGCAGGCTCTGCCCAGCAGAAGGGAAGGGAGGAAGAACAGGGCCTCATTTTCCCCCTTCTTCATCCCCAAATCACCGAGAGCAATCAGCCCCTCGCCGTGGAGAAGTGTTCCTTGAGGCGGCGCTGCCCGCCATGGGAGGGGCGGGAGGAAGGGAAGATGCGGTCCCATCCCCCACCTGCTTTATTCTCTTCCTGGCTCCTATCACCACCTGAAGAACTGTATCGTATTTATGTGCTGTGTTCCCACACAGAATGCAAACTTAAGGAAGGCAGGCCTTTGCTTTGTCTACTGGAGCATCCTGTATAACCAGGGCCTGGAACCATGCCTGGCACACGGCGGGCACTCAGTAAATAGCTGTGGAATAAATAAATGAGTGAGGGAGTCTCTACTCACATCTTCGAGGGAACGCTGTGTCCTGAGGCGGCAGTGCGCCTGGGCCGAGGCTGCCTGTAATCCTGTAGACTCACGGACTGGTTTTTGGAGCCACTGCTGAAGGACCAGAGATCTTCCATTTGAAAGTCCCGGTATAATTACCTATGATCTCCTTGAATATCGAACGGCTTTCTGACCTGGTCCAGCTCTCCCGACCTCTAGTCCCACCCGGTTAAGCTCTATGAGTGCAGGACACCGTCTGATCTGCTCACCGCTGTGTCCTCTGCACCAAGCACACTCTCTAGCCAATAAATAGTGGCAGCAGGAGGGAAGAAGAGAGGAAGGAAGGAAAGGTGGAAAGTGGATCTCCTTTCTTCCTAAGCCCACTTCTCCAGGGCTGATCCTCTCACCTAAAGGGAGCGTGTGACCCAGCCCTCTCCCTTCAAAGAGAGAAGACATCATCACCTTTACCTAACAGATGAGGCCGGAGGCCCGCAGAAGTTAAGCCACCTGCCCAAGGTCACAGGGTGTGGAGGAGTGAGAGACTAGGACCCAAACCTCTGACTCCAAGGACCATGCTTATTGTGTGACAGCTGCTTTCTGAGGACCATGGGTCACGAGCACGCAGCCCACAGCATTTTTGGTCTGGAGAGGCTCTGATGACGGCACCCGGGCAAGCCCTCTTCATTTCAGAGTCCAGTGAAAGAGGGGTCCCTGCGGCCTGAAGCTGAGCTTGGGCCTCCAGCCACCTGGGGCTGGGCCGTCTGCCTGAGGTCGTGCTGGGGCACGGGCAGAGGCCACCCCCAGCTTGTCTGCCTGCCCCATCCTGCTCCTCCTCCTCATGTCTGCTGGCCCGCAGACCACCAGACTTCTGCACAGAAGCAGAGGTCCCTGCCCGAGTCACACTTCCTGAGCATCTGGGCTCCCTCCAGCTCTGGCTCTGCTCCGGCTGGGAGGACCCAGATGAAGTGTCACAGACTGTGCCCAGAGGGACCCAGCCTGGTGAGGGAGGCAGCTGCATAGACAGCTGCAGTGTGGTCTCCAGACCTGCCTCTTCTGCATTCGACTGACCTGCTGAGAGCTCCCACTCCTGAGTATCCTCCAGGGCCCAACATGAAGCCAGGCACCTCACATCCATCCGCTCATTTCATCCACAAAAGCTCTATGAAGCAGTTACTACTACCAGTGGTTCCATTTTACAGATGAGGAGACTGAGGCTGAGAAAGTCTGTCAACTACCTGTTGACAGTTCCACAGGTGGTAAGTGGTGAGGTCAAATTCAAGTCCAGGTCTGTCTAACTCCACAGCTGGAGAGCTTAAGCCCTTCCTGCCTATCCTGTCCTCTCCTGGGTCCATCTTCGCCCCAGGCTGCCTCTGCCTATGCTGACCAAGAACAAGGGATGACTGAGCAGGACCCCCTGCAATGCAGCCACCCCCATAGCCTCCAGCCCTTTCCCCATGGGTCATTGACCAGACACGCTCTCTCATGTCTCCTCATCTTTGCTCACGGAACCCCCTTCCCCATCCGGCAACAGCCTGCTCATCCTTCAAGGCGCGGTTCAAATGTCGCTGCCAGGGTGACAACTCTCTCAGTGGTGAATTCAATCACCCCTCCATCCCACCACGTAGAGAGCATGCCTCCGTTTCAGCCATGCTCAGACTGTCGTCCCGAGACCAGCAGGGCCAGCTGTACCTGGGACTTGTAAGAAATGCCAACTCTAGACATGCTACTGAATCAGAAGCTGGGGCTGGCCTGGCAGTCGGTGTTCCAATCAATCCTACAGCTCAGTCTGAAGCACACTCGAGTTTGAAAACCACAGCCCTATTTTAACACGTTTCATTAGAGCCACTTGTAGTTCTTTGAGAACATTACCAGGCTGTGAGGACCTGCTGGATGGTGTTCAGAGCTTGTCCCACAGTGGATGCTCTGTTGACTTTGAAAGTCTCCTTTCCCAGCAGTCTCCGGACAGCCTCTCAGCTTAGTGACGTTAGCAGTGACAGACACTTGGGCAGACCAAGGTGGAGGCGTCTCAGTCATGTGGGCTTCCTGCACCCTTTGCACCAGGCCTCCTCATTGAGAGCCCACCAGATACAGCAAAGCATCGGGGACACATGGCAGGTAAACTGCAGACTCTGCCCCTCTCCTCGTGGAGCTTAGGATGCAGTGGAGGAGACGCACATTCATAAATAGCTGCAGCTGACTCTAACTGCCATCGACATTTACTGGGTTGTTTAATTCTCACAATTAAACTTCTACCCTAGAAGTGGACACCATTACCAGCCTCTTTCTACAGGTGAGGAAGTGGATGTAGAAAGGTGGAGTAGACAGCAGAGCCGATATTTGAGCCCAGCCGGGATTCAACCCTGCTCTTAATCACAACACAATACTATCTCAAAATAATTACAAAATAATGTCACAATCTTTGATAAGTGCCGTGAAAAACAGTACACAAGAATGCACGAAAATGCAGGAAATACTAATGCAGCAGTGAGGGGAGAGAGCACAGTCAGAGCAACTTCCTAGAAGAAGCGACGTCTGAGCAGGATAAGCAGGAGTTAAGAAGACCAATCAGTGAGGCAAGAGTGGGGTACAGGCGAGGCCTTTCCACGCAGAGGACCAGCACTTGCAAAAGCCTTGAGGAGGAGGCCCAGCAGAAGCCACCAGTAACCCCAGCCCTGGGGGTGGGGAGTGGAGGAGGGTGTGGCTAGAGGCCGGAGATGAGGTTGGAGGTGTGGGCAGTGCAGATCTGGCACCTGTGCGCCATGTCAACAGTCCTTATCCTTGGTCCACTTTTCCAAAGAAATGTCAAACCAAGGGTCCCAGGTGGATGGATGGTCCACTGTGTGCGAAAATGTGGCTGAAGTCTAGCAAATCTCATCATCCACGCACTCTGTCATTCAGAGACACTGACTGAGCGCCACCATGGCCAAGCTTTGCTGTAGGTGTCGGGATGCAGCCCCACCCTCCTGGAGCACGTGCAAGCCACGCCAGGGAGAGAACTCTGACAAGTGACACTGGCAGCCCCTCATCGGCACTGAGCGCGGGCTGTGGCCAGGCCCCGTGTTGGGAGCTCTATTGAATGGTCTGGTTTACAGTTTAATGACAGATCAAAGGCACATTCCAAAACCACAGCTAGACCCCCTAGTCACCAAAATGGACATCTCCTAACTCAACCGTCCCTTACAGTTCATGGGATTTGAAATGTTTCTTAAGAAGCCAGCATAGGATAAATCATTTTTGGCTGCTCCATAAAGTGAACTTCGCTAACAGAATCTATTCCTATCGAAATGAACGTCTACAGACCTGTAATTCATTCCGCATAACATTTACACACTCCACTCCCCTGAAATCTTGTAAAATGACTTTAGTCAGCAAAGCTCAGCCTAAAGAGGAAGTGGAGAACATGGATGGGTTCAAAAAGGCCTTCAGAGAGTATTTTCAAAGTCTGTCTGCATTGCTTCTGGTTTTTTCTCTATTTTTCTATGGAAAGAGTCAAGTGGCATCATCGTGCAGATACTACAGAAACCAGGACATCTCAGTTTCTCGTTGCATGTGGGATAAAAACCCAGCTTCTTTACTTTGTCTGTAAGGCCCTACATAATGTGGCCGTCCCCATTTGTGATAATACCCCTTTCTCCTCGCTCACGGCTCCAAACCGTCCTTTATGCAACTCAGGCAAACCAGGCTTGGTCCCACCTCAGAGCCCTTGTTCTTGGAGTTCCTGTGCCTGAAGCGCTTTTCCCCAGAGTCTCACACGGGTGACTCCTAGTCTTCATAAATGTCACCACTTAATGTCACCTCCTCACAGAGGCCTTCACTGATCACCTTGGGGTTCTCTCCCTTCAGCACCTGCCACTCTTTGAAAGTATCTTGCTTTTTAAGTTTATGTACTTGTTTTTTCTTTAATCTATCTCCCCCTACTGAAATAAAAGCACCATTTAGAGCAAAGACCTTGACTTATCACGAGTGGAGCCTATGACCTTGAGCGGTACGTGTATAACCCGCTGCATCCCTGAATCACCGCTCGGAGGAGAGCTGCCAGGGAACCGTGAAGAAGCGTTTTGGGTTTCGCGTGAGATTTGGGGGTTTATCTGTTACATTGGCAAGGATATCCTTACCTGATCCAATGCCTTTTGGCCATTTTCTCTCAGGTTGTTTTCTAATTGGTGGGTAGCATCTTTTACATCCTGGGTGTCTTTTGATACACAGACATTCAAAATTTTTATCTAGTCAAATCTGTCAGCCTTTTGTATCATATTAGGGGCTTTGGAATATTTTAAGAAAAGCTTCCTCTATACCAAGATTATAAAAAATATTATCTAATACTTCCTTCAGGTTCTGTTTTGATTTTTTTTCCTAAGTGAAGAGTTCATTATCATAATGATATTTAAATTACCTCTTGTTGTCCCCACTGATTTAGAATGCCGCTACTATTATGGGCTAAATTCCTGTGTATGCGCCATTCCGCTCCACTGGTGTAGCTCCTCCTACACCAGTATCCTGCTGTTGGAACCACTGGAGCTTCACAGTTTGCATTAGTATTTGGTAATATAAGCGCTCCCACTTTGTGCTTTTTTTCTCAAAGTTTCTCAGCTGTTCTTTCATATTTATTCTTCCAGATACATTCTAGAATAAAATTATCTGATTTCACCAAAAATATCCCACTGGGTTCTTTGCGTTAGGTTAAACTTATGCACAAATTTGAGAAGAATTATTATCTTTATAATGTTGAGACTTTCTATACAGAAAAATGGTGTGTTTTGCCATTTATTCAACTCTTCTCTTGGATACATAAGGTTTATGATTTTCTTCACACTGGTCTTGAAATTTTCCAGCCATGATCATTCCTACGTATTTCATAGATGTTGTTATGTATGAGAACCTTTTCCCCATTGTGTTGCCCAACTAGATACTAGAAATAGATACGAAGGTTACTGTTGTTTTGTGTATTTCTCTTGTATCAAGCACCTCGACTAAAACTTCTTTACGCAATCTTCTTAGTTTAACCGTACAATCTTACCATGTTCAAATAATTACACTTTTGTCTCTTTTCCTCCAATATTTGTTCCTCTCCTTTCTTTCTCCTATTGCACTGCTTTGGCTAGGACTCCAGTGCATCGTGACTAAGCCCAGGGGAGGCAGGATGCTTACGCTGCCCTTGTCTTCACTGGAGAGGCTTCCATCGTTGTACCATTAAATGTGATGTTTGTGGCTCGCTTCTTATACTCTTTCTGCTTTAAAACTTTCCTCCTCTTCAGAACTTACTAAAAGTTTTCATTAGAAAAAGATGTTGCACTTTCTGAGCTGCATTTCAGCACTTGTGGAGTAAGTCATGTGGTTTTTCTCCTTTAACCTGTTAGTAAAATGAATTCATTAGCAGCTTTGCTAATGTTGAGCCATCTCACCTTTCCTGGAACAAAACCTTCCTCTGTCACGGTGTGTTGTGCTTTTCATCCTTTTCTGCATTTGACTTGCTGACATCCTGTATAGAATTGATGTGTCTCCATTCACAATCACATGTAGCCGTTTGGGGCCAGTTCTCTTGAATGTCAGAAAAACACGATATGGAAAATTATGGATTCTCAGGAATTTGGCGGTTTATTAAAAAGATACACGGCAGAAAGTAACAGAATTTGTAGGCACATCTGAGACAGGTCGTTAAGCTCTCTGCCAACCCAGTCTACTTCCTCGCTTTAGAGGTGTTACCCTGTCCTGCAGAACCTCTGGGACTGGAAAAGAAAACGGGAAATTTGAGGTTTGGTGACTCTATTTTGGAGGTGCTGAAGAGATGTCAAATCATTCCAGTAAAGGATAACAGAGGCCAAAGTGACAAAAGAACCCTCAGCTATGACCCATTTCAGAGGCTGCACTGCCCCCCCATCCCAGAGGACAGAAAGGAGCAGGAGTAGATTTCAGGCGAGCAGCCTCACAAGGGCGAGTCCAGGGTCCTCCTGGCGAGGACAGCCCTGGCTGCCCCTGGGTGTGGCTGCTAAGGCCAGCGCATTAGGGCAGAGCGAAAGGAGGGGAATGCAGAGCAATGGGACGCCTCGGCCCCCTGTGCCCATGAATCCCAGCTCCGCCCACTGCCTCGTCAGCTCTGTTACCACCAGACGGACTAAACTGGCGAACTGAGGGGCTGGAGCCCAGAATCCTCAGTGGGCAATTTTTTGATGCAGTTACTCTTCTTTAAAGGTCAATAGCTATTTACAGAGCTCTCTCTGCTGTTTCCCACCTCCAACTGGGGCTTCCTGACCTCAGGAAAATCTGAGCACGGCTTTCCTCTATCATTTCTGCACTTGCAAAACAATTCGCGTGGAATCTAATCCACAGATCTCTCTCCCTCTCAATACACACACACACACACACACACACACACACACACACACAATTCAGCTTTTGCCAAAAGGCCCTGCCTGCCTGTCTGTGCTGAGCACTTGTACAAATATTGATAAGGTTGTGCTTTGATACTCATTCCCATTTCTGGGTACCTCAAGAAGAGGTCAGGGTCTAGCTGCTGTCTGACTCTCCAATCATCATCACAGGGACCAAACATCTCCAACCACAAACAGACAAGAGCCATCATCTGAGGCCAGGCCTGTCTCCCCCACAGCCAGCTCTCAGCCGCTGCGTGAGACCTTAGCTGTGCTCTCTGGGTGCCAGTGCTCACCACTGGTTCATTACACTTGTCCTCCTCTTTGTTGAGCGTCTTGTGCTAATTCTTTTTCTAGTTGGCTGAAGAGCTTCCTTAAGAAGTTGTTTTTTAAAGGTTATGTGGGTCAGATGCTTTCTGAGCCTGTCTCGTACCTTTCTTTCTTATGTCTTCACACGACAATGATCACTGGAGTGGTTATAGAGAGGGTCTCCATCTTTTCCACTCATTCATGTTCAAGCATCAAGTGTTGCAGAGGAGAAATCTAAGACTGGTCTGACCCTCCCTCCCTTGTAGCTGGTTTACTTTTCCTGTTTAAAAGATCGTATGATCTTTATCTTGGTTAGAATTCCAAAATTTCAGATGTATATGGGTTTATGCCTTGATAAAATTGATCTTTTTAATTTGGATTCATGTGTTTCTTCTATTAGGAGCACTTATTTTTTCTGTTTCCCTGATTATTGTTTCTTCTTTATTTGCTCTGTTCTCTACCTCAGGATTTTCATCTTGCGGACCTTGGACCTGCCAGCTCTATTTTCCATGTTTCCTATCATTTATCCTTATAAATTCCATCTCTTTATCTTTGTGCTCTGCATTCTGGAAAATTCCTCCAGATTGTCTTTTAATTCACTAATCTCATTCTCAGCTATAGCCCCTTCTACTAGTTACTGTTGATTTTCTTTCTTTTATTTTTTTCTTAGAATTCTTTTCTGCTGTCCGATTTCCTCTAATTTTTTTTGGTCAGCCTTCTCTTACTTTATTGATTCAGCAACTTTTAAAGTACCTCTGAGAATATTAGACATTTAATTTTTTTTTTTCTGTTTCCTACATTAATTCTATTCGGGTCGGAAATATTTGCTCTGAACGCTCAGCCTGATGGCCCTCCGTTGAGCTGCTGGTCCTCCCTGTAGTTCTGACTTGCTCTTTGTCTTTTCCTCATTCTAAATGAAGACCCAGGATGGTTGGGACTGGTGGCCAACGTGGATTTTGTTAGCTACCGTAGAGATCACTGCTCGCATTGCTCTCCAAAGCCAGGCGTGTTGTTTGAAGGGGTGGGTTGGGAGGTGGGCCTGTCTGTTGGGTCCACAGGCTGAGTGCAGACTAGCGGGCAGATGACTCCCTCCGGGCCTATGATGGCATCAGCGACCCCTACCAACTCCCCCCCCCAACAATAGTGGTCACACCTTGTGCAGCCAGGAGATGAGGGCTGTGGTCAGCTGCAACGTGTGAGGCCGGCACAAACCCTTAAATCCTCTGATTTGATCCCTCTTTCTGCACAATGACACCCTTACTCCCCACCTCCCACACCTCATGCTTACCCTGAATTTCACTGGCAGCCCCATCCTCACCCTTGGTGATCGTGGGCCAGTCAACACTGAACAACCCATCTGACTCATTTGGCGATTGATGGGCTTGGGAGGGAGCAGGAAGACTGTAGAGAGATGCACAGCCTTCTAGCCTGGACAGCTGGGTGCACCCCCCACCAGACTGTGAGCCTCTGGAGAGCAGACACGGGCCCTATGTCCCTTCAGTGTCTAGTACCCAGCACGGTGGTGGCACGTGGCGATGACTTGGTAAATGACAACTGCATGAAAGACACGCACGTCTAAGCCTGCAGGCTTTTGTTCCAGTGTTGACGCTGTGTTCCACACCCACTGTGACTCACCTCCTGCCCAGACTCGATCATCTCTGGTCCAGACTTCAAGGCTCAGGTCAAACATCATCCCAAAGGAAAACCTCTCTGCCCGTTCCCCCGTGCCTCCATGGCTTCATTCTCTCAAGCTCGTGGTAGGCTCCAATGTGGAAGTGAACAAATGCACCCACAAATGAGTCCCCACTAAACTGTGAGCCCAAGGCAGGGGCTACACTCAGTCAAGTTCATGTCACTGGTGAGAATGCTCAAGCAGGGCACCTGGCACAGAATAGCCAACTAGTGTGCAACTGAATTGAATAACACCAGGGTATTATTATCTCCAAATTAGGGTAGTTCCACATTATTGTCAGACTCCAGGAGATCAAAAATTCCTAATGGTGGAATCTCAGGCACCATCACTTCATTACTGAGTAACCTCATACACGCCAGGCACAGTACTGGGTGCTCCACCATCGCAGGAGAGGAGCCAGGATTTGTTGAGTGTTAAACTATTGCCAAACAATGTTGTATTTTACGTATGAAAACATATTTGGCAGCATTAGGAGATAGATATTATTATCCCTACTTTTCATTAGAGTAACTCAAACCAAGAGATGATGCAGCTTGTTCAAAACTGCAGAGCTAGAAAGTGGCAGAGGGGGGATCTGAACCCAGGCAGCCTGGCTCTAGAACCTGGCTGGGCTCCTAATCACTAGGTGTTCTACCAGCTCACTCATTCGGTGTCCACACCAGCACCCATTTCATAGATCAGGGGACCGAGGCTCACGCAACATCCAACCGGCGTTTACAGGGGACTGAGGTTAGACACTGGCACGGCATGGGAAGCCAGGTCTGCCTGACTTCTAAACCCACACTGCCTCCCTTCCCAGCCTCCCTGAAATGGGCGTGCAGAGTGCAGCCTCCTGGCTGAGCATCACACCACAATCCCCACGTACTTCCATGGAGTGGTGCCAGGAAAGCCAGGGTGCCAGTGACACCCCTGCATCCTGGGGAGTCCTGAGCAGCCGGAGGCCTGGGCACACAGACACTAAGAAGTACCAATGAGCCAATGACTTGGCATTAAAATGCTTTCCACTTACTAAGGGCTGGCTACGGGCCCAAGACTTTATTTATATTTGGCATCTCTTAATTCTCTCCACAATCCTGTGAGACTGCTATTACCCCCATTTTACAGATAAAACTTGGGCTAGAAAAGAGGAATTCCTGCCTAAGGTCACTTGGTCAGTGAATGGAAGAACTGGCTCTTGATCCCAGGTGTGTCTGTCGCCAAAGTCCATGATCCTGAGCAGGAAGTTTGGCCCCAAATTCACCCTTGCCCTACAGACATTTCCCTACAGACTGGTCCACAGCTGCCAAGCCTGAGAGAGAGTTGATGGAAAGAACTGGGAAGGGGGTTGGATTTGGCTCAGAGAGGAGCAGGAAGGACATCCCATGCAGGGGCGTAGGGTTCATGGGGAGTAGGTACATATAGAGTCTTCCCAGGGCCATCTGCTTGAGAGAAGTGGACAAGGGAGATGGGACCCAAGAGAGCCCTGTTTTGGAGTCTAGAGTGCACAGCTAGGAAGTCTGGTCCTGGTGCCGGTGAGGAGTCAGTGCCACTGGCCACAGGTCTCACCTTTGTGCTCCATGGAGGAAGGGCCTCCCAGGTTTGGGCTCAAGCTCAGAAGTTGGCCAAGATGTCCCAGCTTCTAGCCTGGCCAGAGTATATGCCACATAACCCAGGGTCTGTGCAAAGGCCACAGCAGGATACTGCGTGGGAGGCGGTGGGGGGGGGGCCCCCCGGGGGGGACTTTGGCTCCTCCCCTCCTGGGAACACAGTCACAGTGCAGCAACGCAGTCTCTCACCAGGTCTGCTTGTACCCCTGGGACTGAGAAAAAATGAGTTATGCTCCTCACAAAGGAAGGCCACTTACCAGGAAGTGACGCTTTCACACTTTCTCGGAGCAGACACAATGACCAGTCGGACCAGCTGGAAGGTTCCACATGACCATTTTCTCCAGCATCCCCTCCGGCAGGCTTTGCCTGGTGTAAAGCACATTTAGGATGAGCCCCCAGTGATTTACGGATCGGTTCCAAAACGCCAGGAGCGGGTGGCTTGCAGTTGGGCAATGAGTACAAGACATAATTCCTATCCTCAAGGAATCTGCGAAGTCTTTGCAAGAATAAAAACCACAACAACGATAAAAAGTTACCATCCAGTTAGCGCCCATCTATCACACGTTAGTACACATCATATCATTTAACCATCAGGATGACACAGAAAAGGGACTTTTTGCCTCAGTGTCCCTGTCTGTAATGGGACTACGATACCTGTTCAACCGATAGTAGAGTTGCAAATTGAATGAAGCATCAAGTTGCTAAGTGCCCTAGTAATCAAGAGATGATAATCTGGAAAAGGCCAAAACACCAAAAAATTAAAAATAAAACCCCTGAAAGCCCTATTTAACCTTGTAAATTAAGGTGAATTCGAGGCCAAGGGACAGAGAAGGCAAGCAGCATGTTAGTAAGAAAATGCATGCATGAGACCCCATCACGGCTGGGTGAGAAGGCCCTCACAGGAGGAAAACCGTCCTACCCACATGGACCACTGCGTGCTCAGAGGCCTAAGGAGGATGTAGGGAGAGCCAACGCTGGAACAACCGGCCTCAGCTAGTCTGGACCACAGGGGCCAGAGGCCGGAGGACGCTTCTGCCAGCCCCAACCCAGAACTGCCGGGAAGATCAGCTAAGAAAGGCACACTGCTCCAGTCAGCTTGGGGACATTTCGGAGGAAGCTGAGAACTTCAGAGGCAGGTCCATTAGTGCCAGGTGGGGGCCCCTGGGTACCTGGAGCTGTTGACCAGCTCAAACTGACTGAGGAGTTAGACTAGGAGATCTTGATTATTTTAGGTCTAGACAAGGGAAGCTGAGGTTCTACTGGTAGGAGGCCTTGAGTGCCAGGCTCAAGCAGGGTTTAGGCTCAAGTGGTAGGAAGTCATGGAAGGTCATAACCAGGGAATGATGTTCTCAAAGAACTACCCATACAAGTTCCGTGTCTTCTTCGCTAAGGACCCAGGACGGAGCCAGCTTAATCTATAACCCGCAGCAGACACACAGATGCTTATTTGTTGTGGAAGCTGGAAGATTTCTTTGCTGTTGATCTGAAGTGACCCAATGGCCCTAAATTCCAGAGAGAAGCTTCTCGCTGACCCTAGAGCAGCCGCAGCTAAATAGCTCCATCTTACAGGGCTCAACAGCAAAGAGGGGCCACACGCCCTTTAGATGCAAGATGCTTCTTGGTTCTCTGGGCAGCTTGTGGACATATGCTTACCTGTCTGTCCTGCTCAGGAGACATCTGTCACTCACTCCAGTCCAGGCTGCCAGTTGGCCGTAAGGGCTGGAATAGAAATTCAGGACCCCGCTGACACTGTGAATTAGGTCTGCCACCGTCTGCTTAAGACATCAAGTCAAAGCTAAGGTCTTGTCTTAATGGAAACTCATCTTTCCTTTGGGGTTGTGAGGGAAGGGGGCCTGTGGGTTGCAAGAACAGACCGCAAGAAAAATTCCATGGAGGAAGTCGGAAGAGGTCTCGGTCCATGGCTCTCACTCCAGGCTGCACATTAGCATCACCTGGGGAGCTTGTAAACAACACTGATGCTGGTTTCCACGGGGCCAGATGAGTCTAGAGCTCCCCACGTGAGTCTCATGTGCAGTCAGCGCTGACAACCACTGTCTAGGCAATCCAAACATTGAAGAAAGCAGCTACACGGCTCTAAGACGACAAGAGCCCCGAAGCAAAGCTGTCAGTGGCGAATGGCACAAGCCATGTGCAGCGCCGGAGAACAAGGTTAATTCCCACTGGAGGAGGGTCCCAGAAAAGCTTCTTGGAAGCTGGGTCCTGAAGGCAGCTAGTCTTCCACAGGCAGATATGGAGGGAAGGGCCCTCCAGACCGAGGGAACAGCTTGAGCAGAGATCCACGGGCAGGAGTGCCTGCTGGGGGTCGGTCCCCATGCTCTTTTTGGGTCATGACTCACCAAACAAACTCAAAAATGCCTTTTACATAGAAGCTGGCCCCACAGTTCCTGCATCCTTTGAGGCTGATCTAAAATGTTTCCGACTTTAGCACTTAATTCTCTGTGTTGTAAAGGACTGTTCTGGAATAGGAACTGGAGGTGAAAGAGGATGGGGTGACAGATTTCCAAGTAATTTTTAAAGCGTTTTCACATACAGCTTTCTCATTTGCTCCCAGGAAAGCCTTGGGAGGTGGACAAGAGAAACCTACCCAGCATCTCACAGAGGAGGACATAGACAAAGGGAAGATCCCCTGCCGAAGGCCACACAGGTGGACACCATGAGAACAGAGGCCAGTCTCCATTCTGCTTACCCTGGGGTACCTTCTCCTTGGGACACAGAGCCCAGACCAGCTGCTCGCCCAGAAATGTGACAAGAGGTGCCACAGTGCTCTGCCCAGGCTGAGAGGGCAGTGACAGGAACCCTCCATGGGCCGCTAGACATTCCCCTCTGTGCATCCAGCCAGGAAGAAGGAGCCACGAAGCCACACAACAGAGCAGAGCCTGGCCCCGTCGTGGCCGGTTAAATGCAGAATCGCATCCTGTGGAATCCTTCAGTGTCCAAAACCACAGGAACAGTCAACACGTGCTTAGATGTCCACAATGGAGATTATTATCCAGCCATTTAAAATGGTGCTTTTAAAGAATATTTATTAACATTGAAAAATGTTCCCTCTATAATGTTAAATAAAATTAGATCTGAGTTCATGGCATTATGAATTAATTGACTCATTCTACAAATGTGCCAGGTGCTGTTCCAGGCACTAAATAACTAGCGGTGACCAAAACATGAAAGTCCCTGCTCTCGTCAGGCTCCTATTCTGGAGGGAGAGGCAGACAGTAATCACAGAAGTAAGGAAAAACACGAGGTGTCAGACATTAGTCGGTGCGGTTGAGAAAAATGAACTAAGAAAGGAGGGAAAGTGGGGGGATTTTTTTCTCCTTTATGTTTTAATGTATTTTCTAACAAATAAATATTATATTTATGATCAGAGAAAAATACTTAAAAAAAAGTGATTGAATTAAGCACTGAAGTTGGCTCACAACTTGACCTCAGCTGGGATGCAGGCGTGTGGTCTATGGGTAGATTGTGGGCAGAGAGCCTACAACTGCATGGGGGAGACAGACGCTGGCAAAGACGGCAGGCACCTGGTCTGTAGTGTCCCAGGGGACAGGGCAGTCACTGAGGCAGCGGACAGTTCCCAGAGCCAGGCTGGAATTCAAGAATGTGGCATTAGCAGAGTTCTTAAACTGGGAGCAGTACCGACAGCAAGATGCCCCTGGTGCCAATGCCCCCAAGCCCCTCCTGAAAGTTTCAAATATGCTTGAATATGCTCCCCTAAGTGAGGCCAGGCTTGATCTTTGGGTCCAGGGTGGAGCTGATATGGGTGAGGGGGATTCTGACCCTTGCTCTGCCCCTGGCATCCAGTATGACTAACCACCTCCCAGGGTGGCGGTTAAATGATGACTTCCATGACAAGCACTGGAAAGGTCCATACAAGTTTCTGCACTCTCCCTTCCTGTCCTTTTCTGGGGCTGCCCTTTGCCATGGCTCTGGTCTATACCTAGCAGATGAATTATTTAGGCCACCGAGTATAGAATAAATGGATGTCCAAGATGAAGGGCACAAGAGAGCAAATAAGAACCTCAAATGGGGCACAGGTATAAAAGGAGTTCTAAGAGATGGCTGGCCCAGGCCAAGTGCTTCCTTGGGCCTGTCTGCGAGCTGGCACTCTGCCCCCTCACCCAGCTGGAGGGCTTCCCTGGGTAGACATGTCCACCCACCGGCTCCATGGGAACACCACCTCACTGAGAGATTTTACATCCATCACCCTCATTCAGGGGCACCCTCAAAGTGGTCCAGCTGGGACCTTGGCCCTGCCTGGGATGGTCCACAGACCCGTGAGCCAGTGAGTTGGCTAAATATGGTGTGTCATCCGCAACCATCAGGAGAGAAGGAGCTGTGCCAGGAGGCCCGTTTGCCTTCTCTTAGGCCCACAGAACTCCCCCAGGACATCCTAACACCGAGTACAAGTTCCTGCCTCCTTCCTGGAAGGGCTTCATAACATGGACGTCTGAGCAGACGAGAGCCTCAATTTTAGCTCAGCCCCTCCTTAGTCCTGTGATCTTGGGCAAGTTAGTTAACCACTCTGGGCCCCTGTTTTCTCATCTGTAAACTAGAGGTTCACCTACCTCGAGTAGTGTTTGAGAGAATGAAAAGAAAGAGCTTTCACAGGGGGCCTGGCACCTTACAGGGGCTGGGGCAATGGGAACTCTCACTCTTATTCTTTCTCCTCCTTCCTATTCTCAGAGCAGCTTGGCATCCAACAAAGGCTTTTCTTCACCTGAACCCCACAGAAAGTCTCTTCCCTCTGGCCGTTCTTGCTGTACCCTTGGACGACACCACTGTGTGGACGACACCACTGTGTGGACAACAGTTGTGGACTCAACACTGGGAGTCCACAAAGATTCACTTTCCAGGGGGAAGATTGGAAGCGTTTCCCTGGGTCTACAGCTGCCCAAGCCAGACCGGCTCTTCCCTGCTCTCTGCTGCCCCCTGTTGGCTCAGAGCCTGAAGAGTCAGTTGCCCACCTCGCCCGCAGGGTTACACCTTCTGTGGAGATGATGATGATAGAAGGACAACTCCAAGCAGTTAAAAAACAAAATTAACAAACAAACAAAATCTGGCAATATTTAGACTTCAGTCCCAAAGCCAGTCCTGCCATGCCATCCTCGGCTGCTTTGGGTGCTGATGGCTCAGGTGCCCCTGGGATCTGAGGCTTTGACATAAGGGGAAACCAGGCTTTGCTTTACCACTTGGGGGTCCTCACTACCTCTTCCTGTGGCCAGGGCAGGAGCCAGCCAGCTCACACAGGTGAGGCCATCCTGGCTGTGCAAAGAGTGAATTATACTCAATACTGGTTGGTTAAAGAGCCTGTGTCCTGAGGTCCTGGAGGTCCCCACTTCTCCTCCCCGTCCTACTGCCTTGGCCACTGGCCCTGTCACCCCAGGACCTCCTGGTCCTCCTCACCATCCAGCAGCTCAAGCGATCACGCCTGGCACAGAGGCAGCCTCCAGGACCACTCTGTGGGGTCTGATTTGGAACAGCAGCACCTTCCAGTATCACGTGACGTGCTGTTCCGAAAGCCCTGCCTGTCGTCCCGGTCAGCCTTCTGACAGGAGATATGTAAGCCTCACCTGCACCCCCCCCCCCCCCCCTGCCCGCCCCCAACTGGCCGAGCGCTGATCCTGCAGCTTAGTAACCCGGAGTGCACACTCCTCTTTAGATGGAAAGTTGTGCCGGCTGCTCCTGAAGAGCCTGCCTCTGAGCATACTCTGTGGCTCTTCTAGGAAACGTTTACCCAAGACCCTAAGGACTTTCGATTCCCCTGATGCTTCCTTGAGGATGAAGATGAAGGACAGGGATTGTGGAGAGATATCCACCAGGAGCCAGTGTGCTTAGCACCTCTTACCTTCTCCAGGAAATAAGACCTCTGAGACAGGATCCACACAGCACCTCTGCTAGTGACCGACTCATCACAGAGAAAGCACAGATAAAAGGCCAGATGCCCTGGCCACGGGCTCAGGCAAGCATCTCTCCCCCACAAAGGGAAGACACTCTTGGAGCAGACTAGTTTCACTCATCCGCTCCTTTTTCCAGCTCAGCAGGTGGATAGGAGTCTGCCCCCTTAAGTTCCCAATAGCGCTCCCCCAATAAGCCAGCTGCAACTGACAAGAATGCTTTTCAGGTGTTCAAAAGACCCCTTTCCATGACATCCAGGAAAGAAGAAAACCCTCCCTCTTGCTGGTCTCTAAAAACTTTACTTTTCAATGCCCAGAAAAGGGTGGTGGGGGGAGAGAACAGGGCACGGAGTAAAATCATTTGCATTGGTCAGACGTTCAATACTAACCATCCAAAGGAAAGGAGGAAATTGAAAATTGTGGCTCCCTGGTTTGTTTCCTTTCCGCGTGCAACTTACTAAGAAGAGTCTCCACTTGCATTCAGCTACATCTTCTTATGGTGACATCTGTCAACCTGGGAGTTTAATTGTTGGTGATGGTATTTCCCTGTTATTCAGGCACCGCACACATAGCATAAATATGATCTAGCCACACTTGCCAGAAATCACAAATTTGTGTCGTGCATGCTGAACACTGAGGCTGATTAGCACAAAATTTAATTCTCGTTAATATCAGCCCAAGACAAGCAGAGCATGAAATTAACCTGATGTGTTAATATCGTGCTCCACAGTTCCAACTGTATCCTGTGGATGCTCTCGCTGGAGTCAGGTGCCGCTCCGAATAGAGAAGAACTCTAGCAATCAGCGCTGTCTTGGGGGCAGAATGAGCTGGCCCAGGAGGTGGTGCTCTCTGCAGCTGCAGGAGTTCAGGAAGACACAGGATAACAACTCAGGGAGACACGGGATGGCAATTGGATATTATGGTGGGAATTAAGGACTAGCAGCCTCTGCAGTCCTTTCTAATGCTGGTGTTGTGGGAGTTTTAAATCTTAAGAAAACTTCCACAAGTCAAACGCTATTATCCAAGACAGGGACTGGCAAACCACAGCCTGCAGGCTAAGTCCAGCCCATTGCCTGTTTTTGAACTGCCTGGGCACTCAGAATAGTTTTTACGTCTTTAAATACTTGGAAAAGAATCAAAAGACGAATAACATGCCATGATGTGAAAATTACATGAAACTCAAAGTTCAGTGTCCATAAATAAAGTTTGATTGGCTCTCAGCCACACCATTTGTTTTCGTATTGTTTACAGCTGCTTTTGGGTTATAATGGCAGGGCTGATTAGTTGCAACAGAGACCATATGAACTGGAAAGCCCTAAATATTTACTATCTGGCTCATTACTGGAAAAGTTCGCCAATCCTGATCTGAGACACTAATAATTTTCAAGTGGGCCCTTTGAAGAACGGACCAAGGACATCAAGGAGAAGTGGGGCTCCAGGCTTTAGCTCTTCATCAGTTATACACAACGTGCTTTTGTTTAAAGAAAAGCGATTGCAGCTAAAAAAGGCTCAGGGTACACAAGAAAGTTCAAAATGTTTTCCTCTGGGAGAAGCACGTCGTGATCTGTGAATGATGAGCTCTAGGTGGCTCCAGATCTCCACAAGAGCCCGGGCTAGACCAAAGTGTAGCTGAAACAAAAGTTGCACGTGTGTGTGCACGTGTGTACATGTGCATGAATGCACACACTCCTCCAACCAAGCGGTTTGGAGTCAGGGGACAGTATACGGTAAATATAATTCTCATGGAGCACATTCCAGGGTTCTCCTCTATACACTGCCTTCCCTTCCCCTGTGTGTGGCAAACACTCACTTATTCATTTTTAATAAACTGTGTATATTATTAATTCAGTTAAACTATTTGTGGTAGGCCAACTTCTACATCATATCCCTGGGACCTGTGAGTGTTGTCTTGTTTGGAAAAAGAGTCTTTGCAGGTGAGACTAAATTAAGGATCTTGAGATGAGGAGACAGTCCTAGATTATCTGGGGGGTGCCCTAAATGCCATCACAGGTGTCCTTACAAAAGAGACACACAGAGGAGAAGGCAATGTGACAACGAAGGCAGAGATTGGAATGATGAGGCCACAAGCCCAGGAACACCAGGCCAGCTACCAGAAGGTGGAAGAGGCAAGGAACGGATTCTCTCAAGAACCTGCCAGATTTCAGACTTCTGGCCTCCAAAATTGTCAGGGAATAAACTTCTGTCGCATTAAGTTACCAAGTTTGTGTTAATTTGTTACAACAGCCTCTGGAAACTCATACGCCATTACAAAAGGGTTTTATCATAAGTGCTCCCACCAACCTGATGTAATTATTTTCATTACTTTGTGTTAAATACCCATGTATCACTCAAAAGCCCATTTGAAACTTTCCTCTCTTGAAAATTATAGTAGGGGAAGAGCATGCAGGATTAAACGAGGCAACATTTAAAGCACCTGGCACATACTAGATACTATATGTGAATTCCTTCCTTTCTTTTCTCCCAGCAGAATCAGTTGCCCCTTCCTTTGAGGTCCCATGGCACTTTATACATGATTTAATTAGCACTTACCTTTCTCAACTGTGCTTTTGTGTTTTCGATGTCAGTCACTCCCTAACCGCTACTGGTGAGCTATGAACTTCTTGGGGGCAATGATCATACCTCATTCTTCTTTTTTTTCTTTTTATTCACTTTTGAGTTTTAACTTACATACAGTAAAGTGCCCATATCTTAAGCATATATTTCAAAGACAGTTTACTAACATTTACATCTGGGTAGCCACCACCCAATCAAGAGATAAAGCATTTCCAGCACCTCAGAAGGCTCTCCCTGTCACTTCCCAGTCAATACTTTCCCATAAGAGCAGCTACTATTCCAACTTCTTTTACTGTAGATAAGTTTTCCCTGTTCTTGAATATCATATAAATGAAATCATATAGTAAATACTCCATTGACTGTAGCCTCTCACACAGCATGTTTTTGAGATGTATCCACGCTATTGCGTGTAGCACTAACACTTTCTTTTCTGTTGTACAAAATTACCACAACTTGTGTGTCCATTTTACCGGGGATAGACCCTAGGGAGAGTGCATGGAACTATTAGAATGAGTGCTGCTAGGAAGATCCTAGTACAGGGCCTGCCGCAGAGACAATCACTCATTTCTGTGGGATATTTACAGGAGTAGAACTTCTGGGTCACACGACATATATATGACCAGCTGAATAGTTTTCTAAGTAGTTGCACAAATTTTTCTGTATTCCTGCAATGTGTGAAGTTTGGAACAATGCACCAAATCCTCACCAAACTTTGTCGGTTGTTTTGGTTTTAGTCATTCTGGTAATAGATAATTCGTCTTTTTTTTCACCTTTATTGAAGTATAAATGATATATAAAATTGTAAGCTATTTGAAGTGTACATCATGGTGATTTGATACTCGCATACATTGTGAAAGCATTCCCACCATCTAGTTAACTAACACATCCATCACCTCGCTTTTTTTTTTTTTTTTTTTTGGTGAAAACATTTAAGTTCTACTCTCTTAGCAAATTTCAGTTGCATAATACAGTGTTATCAACTCTATATGGTTTACGTTAGATCCTCAGCCCTTATTCATCTTATAACTGAAAGTGTGTACCCTTTACCGACTTCTCCCTATTTCCAGCACCCCCTAACCCCTGGCACCCACTTTTCTACTCTCTGCTTCTATGAGTTGGACTTTTTTTTTAGATTCCACATACAAATGATACCATGCAGTATTTGTATTTCTCTATCTGTTTTATTTCACTTTAGCTAATTCATCTCTATATCCCTCATGTGCTAGGACAAAATCTGTACTCTGTGACCCTGCCTTCCTTCCTGGCCAATAGTGGCCAGATACAAGCATTTGGCCAAAAACCAGGTGAACCATAGGCCAGCTACTAACTTATACTGCCTTGCATAAAAAATGAGCTGGACCGATTAGATCCCCTCTCTCCGAAATTACAGACACAAAACAAAGAGCATGACATAGTCTTTAACAGGAGCAAATAATGAAAAGCTGGAATGGCTATGATTAATCAATACAAGCCAAAGATAGGAGTAAGGAAGAACACAGAAGCTACTACACAGACAACATAGGGCAGTGGGAGAGGAAACCAGTGAAGACCAAAAAAGAAAGTGGTGGGTACAGGAGAAGAGCAGGGAACCAGAGCATAGAGCCCAACGTCCTGTTCTGAGGTCACTAGAGTGGCCTTGGATCCAGAACCACCCTCCAGCCCCCAGCTCCACAAGGCCCTGGAGTAGGCCTGTCGTTGAATCTCCATGATATTTCATCTCCTTTTTCTCGCAATCAATACCCTTCGCATAAACCCCTCTTCGTTTTAATTGAACTAACTTGAGTGAGCCCCTGCTTCTTGCACCCAAAAATGGTCAACCGTCACACCTGGTATGCAGTATCAGTGGTGTGCTGGTAAATGTGTAACAACCAACTCTCTGGGGATGAAAAGCCCTAATTTGAAGCGCTTGCCAATATCTGTGGTGTAAATACTCCTACCACGGCCAATTTGAAGCTACTAGTGTGACATCACTGAACACGGATGGGAAGAGATGGGAAATTGCACACCATTATATGGTATTTTCACCACACAGGAGCCATAAATGCAAATACCCTCAGGAGCATAGATTGTGGTAAAACAATTAGTTGAGTATTCATACTCAATGTGAGTATAACTGAGTATTATCTTCATTTTTAATATAATTTATTTAGTTAGCCTATATAATTTAAGTTTTTATAATGGCTGCGTTTAATAAATAGCTTGTAAAATTCCCGAAAATCGAACAATCAAACCCGCTCTAGCACGCCACTGAAGTAGACGCTCACTAAATGTCTGAATCCTCTCCTGCCTTCTGTGCCAACTGCGGGCTCCTCACCGTGTGGGGTTCAGCTGCTGGTCCCTAAGCCAGTGGCAGATCCAAATACGACCAAAACGAATCCTGCGATGAAAGTGTTGTACTCAATTTTCCACTGTAGATTTCCACCGGTGATATTCTAAACCATGGAAATACACATCACAGCTGTATTCACCCAGACAAAAGCATTGCAGCTTTTTGGTTTAGGAGTCTGGTATGTTTTGTTTTTGTTTTATCTAACAGCAGAACACAGCAAGCAGGTAGTAAGGTAAGCGGTTACAGGAACTTTTGACTCACCGAAGTGGTCCCTGGGTCAAAAATCCAGCAACTCTCTGAGCTCCTTCCACATGCCTACCACTGTGCTGGGCACCACAGTCGTATAAGTGTAATAAGAGCTGTAGCTTTTGCCTTTAAAGAGGTTTCAACCATAGTGATGCTGATGATGAGGACTGACATTTATGAAGTGCTTACTGTATGACAGGATTCTTTCCCAAGTGCTTTATGTGGAAAATCCCAATTACTCCTCACAACAACCCTTTGTGGTAGGTACTGTCTTATCTTACAGATAAGGAAGATGAGGCATAGAGAGGTTAAATAGAAGCCTAAGGTTACATATATGAACCCAAGTATCCATCCCCAGAGACCATGCTGCTAACCACTGGGCCACCTCACCTAGGACAGACACATACAAACATTGTGTCCAAGTGAATAAAGAAGACATTGAGAGGCTGTATGTAAGTATGTTAGGATCAGAGAAGGAAGTGGCAAGTGGGGGCTGGATTATTCTCAAAGGATTACTTTAAAGGTCCCGTGAAGCATTTGGGGGGTTAAAGGAGACACCGGAAATATGGGCAGGATTTGGATAGACCAAAAGCTTTCAGGGTAGCTTTTGGGGAGGAGAACTCAAGAGTGGGAATGAGCACCAGGTACAAGTGAGGAGACCCCAGGGTGTGCCCAGAGCAGTGGGACCAAGTGACGAAAGGGAAGGATCGTGAGGGGCGTGAGGAGGCTGTTAGGGTGATGGCTACGTGCTCTATCTTGAGTGTGGTGATGATATCACAAATGCATACATATGTCAAAACTGATCAAATTGTGTACTTTAATTATGTGCTGTGTATGTCAATTATACCTCACTAGTTCTGCTTTTAAAACTAAAAGGTAAAAGCTACATACTGTATGATTCAATATATACGACACACTGGAGAAGGCAAAGCACAGGCAAAGAAAAGCAGACTAGTTGCTGCCAATGACAGGAGATGCGGAAAGCATTGAGAACAAAGCGCAAGGGGATTTGGAGGAGGAAGGGTTAAAGGAGGTGATGAGAGGGACGCTTCACCTCGGTGGTCTTCCTCCTCAAAACCCACAGCCCCAGGCTAAGCGTGAGAAAAACATCAGACAAGCCCAAACTGAGGGACGTTCTTTTAAACACCAGTACTCCTCAACACTGTCAAGGTCCCCAAATACCAGGAAAGACTGAGAATGGTCACAGACCAGAGGAAACTAAAGAGACACAATGACTGAACACAGTATGGCATCCTGGATGGGATTCTGGGACAGAAAAAGGACGCGAGTGCAAAACTCATGAACTCTGAATACAGACTGAAGTTTGGTTGACAACAGTGACCTGCCGATGTTGGTGCCTTGGTTTTGATGACTGTACTGTGGGGATGAGCAATGTTCACAGGGCAAACCGGGAGAGAGGAAGGGAGAGCTCCATGCTATCTTTGCAACTTTTCTGTAAAATGGAAACTATTCCAAAATAAAAAGTTTATTTAAAAAAATCTTCCTGGAGGCACTGGATGCTTTGTGCTTCCTGTTGAATCTTCTCCCAAGAAGTAAAGAGTATATTTTATTTTTTAGCCAAGAGTTAATTTCCAAGCCAAGGGCAGGAGCTTCTCTGCTTTGACTCATAAAACCCTCCACAGAGCACCAGGCCTGGCGGCCGCCCAGCTCCCCCCTCCAGAGCCCTTCTGCCTTCCCCCATCAGCAGCACCGCCAGCAGTTTGAACTCGATAAAGGCATCACGGTCACGTATGGATCCAGGCAGCCAAGGGTCAGAGGGCAATGGCTGCCTCATCCGCTGCTCTGTTGAAGCCCACTGGTGGGATCTACTCTGGGCAGGACCACTGCTGGGGGCTGGGGACGGGGGAGGGGTGTCCCATCTGAGGCCAGGGGATTTCCAGTGCTCCCTGTGAAGAAAGAAGTGTGTGTGTGTGTGTGAGAGAGAGAGAGAGAGACAGAGACAGAGACAGACAGACAGACAGGAAGACAGACTATACGGAGCCCTGAGGAGGAGGCGATGGTGAGTGACCTGAAACAGCCTCCTGGAAATAATCTCTCAGCAGGAGAGCAGCGAGTCCTTTTGGAAACCAATGAAGCAGGAAAGTGGTGTTGACCAGCCTATTGTGCAGGCCTTTTTATTGTGTGTAAATAAATGCAGGGCTGACACTGTCCTCCACAGGACTAATAGTCTTCCTGGTTCCCTGCCTCTCCCCACCCCAGCCTCTGTCAGCCCCTGGTGACCAGTTTCCTTCCGCCATCGATTCCTCCTCCACAGAAGCTTTCTTTTCGACTCTAATAGTCACCCCAGCTCTCCTTTCTCTACCAGACTCTCCTCCTCTCCTCTCCCTTCTCCTCTCGGCCTGTCTTATAGGATGATTGTGCTTCCCGAATGTGGGCACTCGCACTGAAGCCCTAGCCCCGCCTGCCCCCAACCCCCTGGGGGCAGCCGTGGACCACAAAGCACAGTCACGCCTGCCACAGCCCACAGCACCCGGGCCAGGTGGTCTGTTCGCCCAGGTGCTTCTGCGGAGTCTGCACAGGGCATCAGGAGAAAGGCCAGACTCCCAGCATCCTCTGTTCAGAGCAACGTTGACACATTCGCTCGGAAAATCATGTGTCCTTGTCAACTGATCGTTTAGGGAAAGTGAAGTTTACGTGTGGGTTTGGACAGGGTCCAATCAGGAAACAGAAACCACCTGAGTAATTTTAACAGAGAACCGTGATATAAAGAATGGTGCACAACATTGTGGTCATCATTTTGTAATGCATACGTATGTCAGATCACTACGTTGTCCACCTTAGACTCATGCAATGTGATATGTCAATTATATCTCAATAAAACTGCTGTGGGGGGTGGAGAATTGTTCACCAGGAATCAGAGAACTGAGAAAGCAGAAACGGAAGACTGACGTTTCACGGAGAGGACCACAGGAAGCCACTGTGGCTGGAGGACACTGCTGCGAGAACCTAGAAGCATAAAGAAGGCCCGCAGAGACAGAACCCAGACCTCCAAGGAAGGCATGCCAACTGGCCGGGCTGGGATCTCCGAGGAGGGACAATGAGACTGGTTTTGAGAGTGTGAGAAAAAACCGGAAACCAGCGTCGGCTGCTGTGTTGAAATCAAATGCCACTGCCACTGTAAGCGGGGGCGATGCTGGCAGGAACTGGAAGAAACTGGAAGCAGCAGCCCTCTTCCCTCCTCCTGCCTCCAGTCTCCAGTTGGCACCCCCTACTGGCAGAGCCTAAGGTGGATCCAGCTGGCAAAGGAGACAAGGGTTTGCAGAGCCCCAGCCTTAGCACCACAAAGCCAAGTATAAAAAGTAGGTATGAAATTGAGACATACTAGCAAATAACAGAAACAGAAGGAAGAAAAGATAGAAATTTGTAATTTCTCGAATGACTAGTCCATAGATAGACTGTGTGAATGTACAGGTATGTGGGAGTATGTGGATGTAAGCAGGACCTCTGAAGATGAATGCATCATGTTTGATAGGAGCTCCCCATTTCTAACAACAGCGTCTAATGTTTACTGAGAGGGTGGCAGGTACCAGGCAAGTGCTAAACTCTTCATCAATGACCTAATTCAGCACTCACAAGAACCCCGGGAGGTAGAACCAAGAGAATTTGAAATCTACAGATGTGGAAATGTTTACAGAGGTTAAGGAGCTTGCTTGCGATGCTCTGACACCATAAAGCTCACGTGTAGTCCTGCATCACTTCTTATCTGCTGGGCGCCACAACCTTCTCCTTCCCCCTCCTTCTCTCCCTTCCACTGGCACTGTCAGGAGCTCCACCAGCAAGGGGCTCACAGGTTCCTCAGCGCTCTCTGTTCAGAAGCGTGGTACAACTCCAGCTCCACGGGGTATAAAAACACGGCACTAAAGCACGCACAGCATCGAAGCACACACACACAACCGCAAAACCAAAGGACAAGCAGAAGAGAGCGCTCACATAGCAGCACAACAGTATAATGTGCAGACAAAATTATGGTGTAGAAATACATGTATTGACATGGGAAGATAATCGTAGCCAACACTTAATGAGAGGTTCCCATATGTTGGGCACTGTGTTATGGGCTTTTTTGAATTAACTATTTAATCCTAACAACAACCCAATGAAGTAGATCCCATCATTTTCATGTCCATTTTACAGATGAGGAAATTGAGGCACCAGAGAGGTTATACAACTTGCCCAAGGTCATACAGCTGGTAATTGATAGAGTCAGTATGTGAAACAAAGTAAACAGCCTTCAGAGCACATGATGTCGACACCGCACTATTCTGACTCCAGCAGAGAGTAAAAATTTTCATGACATACTATTCAGTTAAAAAGAAAGCAGGTTACAGACTAGTGTGCATAGCATTTTGCCACGTTTGATTTATATATTTATAAAATATATGTGTATTTTTTATATTAGTCCATAAGGGGTGGTCTGGAAGGGTTCATAATAAAATATTAACAATGGTTATCTCAGAGCGGTAGTTTGATTTTTTGCTTCTTTATTTTTACATAACTGTATGTTCTGCTTCTTCTACAATAAACATGTTCTTTTTGTAATAAATACTTTAAGATTTTTTTTTAAGAAATGAGTGTCATTTCAGGAGAAACGGTCTGGCAATTTGAAAAGCTTCCTAAAACTATGGGTGGAAAAGAAAAAGAAACTTGTGTTCCCAATAGACGTGTACAATAGAAAAGAGATTCAAAAGCATCTACTGCATCCTGGCAAGGTAACGAAATGCTCCCTGACAATCATCCCCACACCCGGCTGAGCCCAGGAGCCAAGTCCCGTGCGTTGTTTCAAGCATGTTCCCTTCTCCACTGCACGATAGGAGGGTTTGCAGATTTACTGAACATGAGCATGGCTATTCCACTGTGAAACTCAGGCCGCTTAGATTCTAATCGAGATGACTCGGTCCCTCTGAACACCCGACATCTGCGTGCTGGATAGCATTGTTGTGGTAGCTGTGATGTTATCCTTTTGCATCGAGAGTATTCTCTCCAATTTCCCCAAGCCATGTGTTGCCTAGGAAACATCATGATTCTTATAGAGATCTAAGCAAAGGGAAATAATAAAAATAATAAAATCTTACAGTCAAAGTCTATCTTTCATGCCACCAAGGCACACGCTAAAACCTTCCTCTTGATAAAAAGACAGATGAGCAGAGTGGCTCATACCACGTGGCATGCTGATAATTAACAATTAGACAAAATACATTGATCTCTGTTCTCTGAATAATTCAGGTCAAAGTAGTTTTCCACCTGAATTAAGCAGATTGCTAAGGCCAACAATTTCATGAACAGGAAGATTTAGTTCCACATCTGAAGACACTCGCATGAAAGAGGGCTCTGAGCTGGGAAACAACAAAGCCGCTTGCCGTCATGGCATCAACTCACGTGAAAGGAAGGTCTGACATAATCCAGAGAATCTTCCTTTTAGAGCAGCAGCTGACAAACTTTTCTGTAAAGGGCCATATAGTCTCTGTCTCAACTACTCAGCTCTGCTGTTGTAGGGTGAAAGCAGTCATGGATAATATGGAAAGGAATGAGCGTGGCTGTGTTCCAATAAAACTTTATTTATAAAAACAGGTGGTGGGCCAGATTAGACCCGTGTGTCTAGAGTGCAGACTGCAGATCTTCAGGGTGTATCTGTAGTAGGCAAGGATTACCCACAGGAGAACTATAAAGTTAGCAAAGTTGTTCTCATTCATTTACTCACCTGGACACTCCGGGCTCTGGACCTTCCTCCGGTCGCCTGCGTCCATCAGGTGCGGCCAGTCCTGGAGGTGCTCTGAAAACGCTGCGATGCAACAGGCTCCCCTACCAAGGAAAACACACCTGTTTTCACTGGAGCCAATAGAAGACAGAGTCAAGTAAAATAAATTCATGCAGTAGTAAGATTTTAGGCACCTGATCAAGTGGCTTCTCGGCATCCTCCTTTCTTAAAATCAATGTTCAGATGAAGAAGAATAAGGAAGCAACTGGCTGAGTGCTTCAGGACCGTGTTCACAAATGAAAAAAAAAAAGCAAGCAAGCAAAAACTACTTAACCCCTTTAGCTCCATCAACAACAATAATCTTCAAACTAGAAAGCGTAGAATATACATGTTTAGGAAGATGTTGAAACACAAGGTAAAGAGAACGAATAAGACAGTCTTAACCTATTTTAAATGAGATGGATGGACCACAACCACACCAATGAACCCAGGCTAGAGAGGCATCTCCAGCACCAGTGTTATAACGTCCTGGGAACTATGAGATCAGGAGAGGCGCCAGATAAAGGCAATGTTCTTCTTTTCAGAAGGGTTGAAGAGGCATATTCCAAAAGCCACAACCCACGAATTGAATATCAGTCCCTAGAAAACTCCCGTAAAGGGATAATTAAATAATAACATTTCCTGAGCAAAAGGGAAGCAGTGAGCACTACAACCAGCATGGGTTTCTAGGAGCAAATCTCACAGGATCACCCTCATTTCTTTCTTTGATCTGACGGTTATATTCAACAAACGTTTATCATACAACAACTAAGTTCTTGTGCCTAAGTTCTTCTAGGGGCTAGAGCAGTAAACAAGACAGACACAGTATCTGTCTCCATCAGAGGAGGTCTTTACAAATATGCCCCTGGGCTCTCTCCTTGATCCCATCTTGTTCAACATTCTTACCAACCAGTTGGAGGAAGATATGGAAGGCATGACTATCAATCTATGTATCACATGACAGAGTGCAAAATGGGTTGAAGCCAATGAAAAGAAACTGAATGTGAATACATATTCAGTCATGCACAAGTTAACTCAAAAAGAACAGGATATAGACTTCTAGTTAAAAACAATCAATTGATCACATACATTTATCTCCTTTCCCTCCTAGGCAAAAAGAGTGGGAAAGGGGACATCAGTGGATAAGAAATTTCAATAAATTCTTGGAAGAGGAAAAGTTGTTGGAAGAGTGATGAATGATGTAGCAGGGAAGAGAGAGGCACAAACTAAAATGTGTGCAGAGGAGGCTTAGGGGAAAAGATTGCCAGTTTGCCCCACAGAACCTTGGAGAAACCCAAGAGCTGACTGAAACGTCCCTGGAGAAGGTCAGGGGCAAGAAGAGCTGCAGACCATGTGTGTCTGAACCCTGGCACCCCTAGGCCTTGTCTCCCAGCAGCTATGCAGAATCCCAACATCTAGATATGCACACCGCCCTCCCCATCCCTACCCTCCCCACGGAGAAGATCAGGAAACTCCTCTCTGGAGAATCTGAACAGTCCCAAAGGAAAGACTTTCACACGCTGATAATTTGGGTTTCCTCCCAGTACCAGCCTCCCCCTAATCACCCAAGAGTGAAGTCTGCCAATTGACAAACTCCTACAACAATGCTCATACACAGAGCTGTCCATCAGCTTCTCAATGCCTCATCATTGGATAGGCATGGACAACCGAGATCTTTGATGAGTCATCAACTTGAAGAGACGCTAAACTCAATCAACAGAAAAAAGGAAGCTGAAGGAAAGAGAGACAAGGCAGGAAGCAAGGACAGAAAGGAAAAAAAAAGAAAAAGTACCTGTATCTAGTTAGTTTCCCCCAAAAAATCTGATATTGCATAGAAAAAACAAGAAGAGAGTATTACGAAAGAGATGTAATCAAATAATAAGAGCTTTTGAAATTAAAAATATGATAGCAGACACAAATAACAAAGGATAGCATATGTAAATAAATGAAAGAGTTGGAAGGGAAAGTAGAAGAATCTTAGAAGAAAAGAAAAAGAAAAAGACTGAAAATATGGGAAGAAAATAAAAGATTCAACACATGAAGCAGAAGGTCCAATATCCGACTAATGAGAATTCCAGAAAAAGAAAACAGAGGAAAAAGCAAGGGAAGAAATTAAGATGGATGAATGGATGAATGAATGAATGAATGAATGAGTCTTAAGGTTGAAGGACCCATTGTGGGCCCAGCACAATGAATAACAAAAGGCCCTCACTAAGACGGCTCATAGCAAAATTCTGAATCCTATGGATAAAAAGAAAAATCCAAAAAGCTTTAAAAAGAAAAATAGGTTACTTACAAAATAGCAAGGACTGACAAAGGACTTCTCTAGGACAACACTGTATCCTAGAACAGCACTTCTCAAATATGCAGTGAAGGACTTTACTTTGTTTTCAACCTGTTACTGACTGCTGCCTTCATAAAATAGACTAAAAAGGAATTACTTCGAAAAATAAAATTCAAAAACGACATACAAATTAAAAGCCCCTCAAATTTTATTATCAATTTCAATAGAAAAAAAAATGACACAGTCAAATTAGTATAAAAGTTTTGAAATGCTTTCTCTCAATTTCTGTACTTCTCTCATCACAGATGGATGCCATAGATTGCAGACTGGCAGCGGTCCCTGGACCACACTTTGAGTAGCGGTGTGGTAGCAGAAATGCCTTCAAGATACTAGTTCTCAGCCCAGAATCTTATGTCCAAGCTATCAATTGTGATGAGAGCAGAATAATGCAATGTCGAGACTCGCAAAAATGAAAACAATTTGTCCTCTTGAATCGTTTCCTAGGAAGCAACTCAGAGGTGTTCAAGCACAATGGAGTAAATCAAGAAAGCGTAAGACAAGGCCGGTAACGGGGACGAACGCTGGAGTCCTCTCCCTGCCAACCTGGACCACCTGGGTGAGAGAGGCCCCCTGCACAGCCACTCCCTCTCCAGCCTTTTCACCAGCGTCTCCCGCAGCCTTCCAAGTTTAAACCCACCGGTGTGAACCTGCGATGGGGCTGAGGTGTACGTGTGCACGTCAGAGAGAAATTACTACAAGGAGGCAAGGCAAGTGCCAGAAAAAGGACGGCCTTGACTTCACCTGTGCCTTTGCTGGGCCTTTCTCTTCTGCGTGACGCTGCCCAATGGTTCCGGCGGGCCCCGGCCCTCCCGCTATAATCCGGGCTCAATCCCGAGACTGCTCCTCTTTCAGGTCCTCAGAGGGGCACGCACAGAAGCGAGGGACGTGAGGTCCCCAGCTCCAGGGCTGCCCTCTCCTCCTGCGGACTGAGGCTAACTTCACCTTCTTCTTTCCTCTCTGGCGGTCCCGGAGAACAATACAAAAGCGAAAATATTTGCATTCCGTTCGAGTTAACACCACACTTTCTGTAATTATTCCCGCTGCTAAAATCATTTTCTTGTGTGCTCTTGGAGCAAGAAGGGAGGGGCGGGGGCGCGGGGAGGACCAAATTAATTCCTTGGCAACAAAAATCTAATTAATCAAAAACTGTTGTTAGTCATTCAGAGCCTCTTCAGCCCACGAAAACAGCAGCCAAAGGGAGCAAGAACACTTAGCTCGGGAGTCGGAAAAACTCAGGTGCTTCTGAGAAGAGAGGTTTTATGAATATGCAAGTGGGAGGCGGGGCAGCGTGAGGACGGGAGCATGGGCTTTGGGATCCGTCTGAGCTGAGCGTGAATCCCAGCTCTGCCATTTCCTGGCTGTATACCCCTTGAGCAAGTTACTTAGTCCCTTTGGTCCTCATTTTTCCCATCTATAAAATGGGGATAGTAATACGCTCTCATCAGGTCAGTGGAGAGATTAATTGCGATGACGTCTGTAACAGCTTTATCATGCTTGTCGCATTGAAATCACTGGGTGTTGATGATGATTTCTTAGCATCCCCAAACACTGCTGCGATTATATAAATCACATTCAAGTTACATTAAGCATAACAATGCTTCAGTCGACGATGGACCCTGTATACGACAGTACCATATAAACTGGATGTGCAGTAGGCTGCCATCCAGGTTTGGGAGGGACACTCTGTGATGTTCACACAACGGCAAAATCACCTGACGATCATTGCTCAGAACGAATCCCGGTCATTAAGCGACACAGGACGGTATAAACTTTCAGAAGACAGTTTCTTCAGCTTTTTCAAAAGCTGTTTTGAAATATCTTCAACTAAATATATTTTCGGAAATATATACTGAAGAAACAATAGGAGATGTTCATCACACTGTCAGTTCCAACGGGAGAAAGAAATCTAAATGTCCTAAAATAGGAAATGGTCAAATAAATCATGGTACACCCATAAAACAAATAATCACTCATCAAAGTGGGCGTCAAGGGGGAATGTTTATAGGTGGAAATATGGGGGTGGGGGTGTTTCACCAGTTTGAAGGATATAAAACGTGTTTATTTTCTTCAAAATATTTGGTACCTGTGTGTATATATACATACAGAGAAAAGTTGCTGGAAGTATGACCAAGGTTGGTTTGTGGCGTTTTTTGAGTATTTGTTTTCTTCCTTTGATTATCTGTATTTTTTAATTTCTTTATAATGAGCCTACTCTTTCTGATGATTTTAAAATTTTTAAATTCTAGTTTACTTTTTCTAGAGAACCATAGATTTCCCAGCTCTGCTGAACCTCATGGCTGTCTAGATGTGGCCCTTGAATGGTTTCTAAATCCTGGACACTCTGTGAACACGGAAAAGGCACCGTGGTCTGGGCCCCAGTCGTCAGCCTGGTTCCCCAATCGTTTCCTCAGAAGCCACCAGGGCTGTGCCTACTGGGTTAATAGGCCATAGCTGCTGTGAAGGAGGAAAGAAGGAAGGAAGGAAGGAAGGAAAGGCGGGAGGGAATAGGGAAGGAAGGAAGGAGGAAGGGAGGAAGAAAGGCAAGCAAGCAAAAGACACACATACCAGCAAAAGATCACCACCTGGGGTCTCACCCCCCAGGGTCTCACCCCTACTCTCCCTGGGTGATTCGAGCCATAAACTAGTCCGATGACAAGCTTAAAGACTACAATTTCAGAGGCCCCTGTCACCTCCATGCACGGTCCACGGAAAACCCAAGGAGAAAAAAAAAACAAAAAAACCAGGCTTGAGGCACGGCTGGGCAAAGCCAAAGGGCAATGTTGTCCTAAGAGCCGCAGGCTCTGATGGAAGTTTGAGGACACGCCCTAGGGGCTTTCCAACGCTTTCCCCCAGACGCTCAGGCAAGGCGTGAAGCAGGTGCCCACAATGAAATGCGTCCTGTTGAATCTCTGATGGAAGAAACAAACCCTCAAGCAAAACGACCACGAAATGACACATTTCGCCTGCAAAGGCAAAAGAGAAAGCAGTAAATGGAAATTGGAAGGATAATCATAAAATGCTCAGAACAGCTTGACTTGGATTTTCTATACTTATTCATTTAATTCAACAACTGACTGTGTGTCCACGTGCTGGGTCCCCAAGTGTTACAGAGATTAGGACAAGGTTGGCTCTCATGAGCTCAGCCGCTCACAGATGTGTTCCTCCAGGTTCCTTCATGGGACAGACTGTATTTTACAAAAGTAGTCAGCCACAGCAACATTTCTGGTCATAGGTTTCCTTTCAAACCTTGCCACTCCACCAAAGTGTGCCGTCTGTGTCCCCTGTCTTAGGGTCCCGATGGGCGTTTGTGACGGCCTTGATAAGCAGGACACAACAGAGCTGACGCTGCCCATCTTCCCAGGCTAGGTCACAAAAACCAACAGATGACTTCTGCCTGCTTCTGTGTTTTCTGGATAGTCACTTGTGGCTTGGAGGAGGCAGTGCCACTATGCTGTGAGGAAGCCCAAACTCGTCCACACAGAGAGAGCTCACAGAGAGGCCCACATGGAGAAGAGCTGAGGACCCAACCCCCAGTCGGCCTCAGCCAGCAGCCACGGGCTGAACGAGCCTCCAGGCACTGCAGCCTCCAGGCTTCGAGTCTGCCAGCTGAGGCGCTGAACACCGTGGAGCGGAAACAGCCCTTCCAGCCGGGCTTCTCTGAATTTCTATGTGAGCCAAATAAATGGCTGGCTTATGCCACTACATTTTGGAGAAATTTGTTACTCAGTTATGGTAACAGGAACGTCTTAGTCTCTTGGGTTTTTAGAGCCAGGCAGACCTAGCTAGATTTCTAAATCCCAGCCCTGCCATTTCCTAGTTGAGGGATGCTGGCAAAGTTCCTTAAGCTGTCTGAGCCTCGCTTTTCCTCTCTATAAAATGGGGATAACATCTACCTCCCATGGATGCTTTGAGGAATGAATGCCGCTGTGCATTTAAGGCAGCTAGGCAAGGACTGCGGGAATGGAGAGAAAGGGCCGTGAGCAGTCTGGGCAGAGGTGTCCTGCCTAGGGCTGGAGTTGTCAGACAAACATCCTTGAAAGAGGTGAGATGAGCACAGTCTTGAACAGTCTGCACAGGAGGAGAGGGGGTGCAGGGCTTCCAGGTGGGCCCAGAAGCTATCTTTCTGGAGGTACCCACTCTGCGGACCAGGTCTGGACAGGCCTACCCGGCTCCCTGCCCCCATGGCTCTGCAGTCTCTCATCTAAGGACTGCTTGACTGTCATCTGGAGCTTCTGCTTTGCTCTGGAAACAATTCTGGCCCGAGCCAGGGGACGAGCCATTCAGATGCTCCAATTTAGATGCCCCACTTTCTGTCCCCTCCGTCTGACCTCCTCAGCAAATAGCCAATAAAGGCAGCTGCTGAGAATCCAGAAAAATTCCTGGCAACTGCCGAGGGCCTCCCCACATCTCTGACCTCCCACTCACTCCTGACCTGAGCCTTCTCCCACTTTCATCGCTGCACCCTGCTCTTTGTATTTGCAGAAGGATCTTGGATTCCCCAGCTTGAACTTAAACTCTCTCTGCGGACTCTGGATCCTTCCCATCTTCTGGTTCTTTCTGCCCGACCCCAACCTCAACAGTAGCCCAACCATAATAGTAAAGAGTAGCTACCATGTCTTGGCCTTCCGTGCCAGGCGCTTCATCACGTTATCTCACATAAACCTCCAACAGTCCTCTAAGGTAGGTACCACTGGTCCTGTTTAAGATGAGGGAATACAAGCTACTCCGAGAAATTCATCCCTAACCCAAGGACACCACTAAGTAGTGGGAAAGGCTCTGGGACCCCTAAAATCTGCATATTCTTAACCCTGATACGCTGTTACCTTCCTTGGCCTACGTGGCCAGCATACACCCAGCTGCAGCCTGCAGTTGCACTAGGTCATTCCCCACTGCCTCCCTGCCTCCTTCCGGCCTGGAGTCCTCCCCTGAGAGCCCACAGGTAGCTGTCTAGACACAGACCTCTCTGATGCTGCCTGCATGTCTCAGCTGCCACTCAGCAGCCAGGACAACCCCATCCCCAGTAGCCAGGCTCCCTGGGATGATGCGGGCGGATCAGCTACAGGTGACGGGAAGAAGACAGGCTGGGATAAGAGAACTCGTACTATCTGAAGAAAGTAGAGGCAGGCCCTACGGGGGCTTCCCCAGTCCTGGCTGTTCCTGGGATGTCACCAAGCGGCTTCTGGTAGTCAGTCAGTCGTAGATAAGGCTCCAGCCCCGAAATACTCAGAACCATGGTTTTTGGGGTGGAGGATGAAAGCGTGCCTGACTTTTCTGACAGTCCTTCTCGTTTACTGCTACCGATTATCAAAGCAATTGTCAAGCTACTTATTGGAAACTGCTCCCCTTGGTACAACTAAACCGAAAAGAACTTACCCCCAACTATTAGGAATCCGGGTCAACCAGAAAAAGTCTACATGGTAGGTGCTCAGTAAATATTCGAATGGATGATGGATGAACAAGCTAACCTGTAAGTTCCGTGAGGACTGATGCCAGGTCTGCTTTGCCCATTACTGCCCTCCCAGCGCCCAGCACTGTCCCATGTAATACATTCTCGGGGGACAGGGATTGTCATAGTCCAGGGGTGAGCTGACGCGGCCTGGGCCACAAGGGTGGCAGAAGGAAGGGGCAGAGGAAAGAGCTGCTGGGAAGAAAAAATCAGCAGACTAGAGAACAGATCTGGTATGGAAGGAGGAGGAAAGAGAATGAGCCCAGGATGTCCCTGAGTTTAGAGCCTGAGACACCAGAAAACGCAGGAGACTCTGGCCCATCAGGCAGCAGAGGAGAGGGGATGGTGCCGGGAAGGGGCCGGAGCCTGTGAGAGTGCACAGCGGATGACGTGGCTGGAGGACAGGAAGGGAGGCCTGCTGAGCTCGAGAGGCTGGAAGGATTGTCACAGGAAAATGTCCAGCCGGTAGCTGGCTAGACAGGAGCCGTCCTCTAGGGAGCTGTCTGCAGGGTGATAATTGAGGCTGGTGGAGGAGGGAAGGACATCCCCGGGGAGAGGGGAGTGCCAAGGAGCCAGGCACGTTCAGCCAGGAGATGAGCTGCTTTCAGCTAACAGAAAGGCTTGCTGTGTGAGTGAGAGGTCTGCCAAGATGCATCTGGGGGCCGTCAACCAACCCCAGGGCTGCAGAATTTCTAACTCAAGCTACAGGGACACCAAGACCACAGGAGCAAGCAGAGACTGTGAAGAGAGACCCAAGGGGTAGAGGAAGGGTAGTCTGAAAGGCAGTCAAATCATAAAGGCTGAAGCAATATGAGAACAGACGAAGCCGGGAGTCGGGGAAGGACAGGAGAGCCAGCTCAGAGAACCAGAGGGCGTCAGGGAAGGGCTGCACAGTTGTGCAGGAGAGAGGGGTTCTAAGGGCCAGAGCAGGCACGGAGCTTCGAAGAGAAGAACCAGGACAGGCATGCAGATTTCAGCCAGCAGCAAATACTTTTCCCACCCAAAGATGGGACAGAGTAACTGGGAAGACGTGAATGCCCCGTCACTGGGGGGATTTGACCAAGGCTGGATGCCCCTTGGAAAGGACATGCAGAGCACACAAAAGCCTCACCTGGGGCCCTGGACCTTCAGGGCCCGTCCCACCCCGCGACCCCACCCACCCTGCCGCTCTTCAGGAGGTCACCCTTTGTGAATGCTCAGCCCTGCCTTATCACCAGCTATTTCCTTCTTCATTTATCAGTTTATAACCTCCTTCCCATATTATCACCTATGACTGCATAACAAATTGTCCCAAAACTTAGTGACTTAAAGCATCATTTACTATCTCCTGGTTTCCGTGGGTCAGCGATCCCAGGGCAGCTCGCTGGGTCCTCTGGCTTCGTCTCAGAGGCTGCCATCAAGGCATGGGCCAGGGCTGCAGTCCCCTCAAGCCCAGACTGGGAGGACCAGCTTCCTGGCCTGCTCATGTGGTCGTTGACAGGATTCAGTCCCTCCGGGCTGGGACTGAGGCCTCGGCTGCTCAGGAGCCGTGAGTCAGAGGCTGCCCTCAGTTCCCTGTCCAGGAGGTCTCTCCATGGCGCATCTCACAGCACGGAGGCTTGCTTCATCAGAGAGAGCCAGAGGGCAAGGGGGAGAGCAAGCAGGGAAGGCACTGTCTTTTGTGACCTAATCAGAAGCGGCGTTCCAACACTTTGGCTGTATTCTCTTTCTTGGAAGTGAGTCACTAGGTCCAGCCCAAACTCAAGAGTTGGGAACCACACAAGGCTGTGGCTACAGGAGTCACGGCTGTCACACACCTTCACCCACCCTTCCAAGGGCAAGCTCCAGGACAGCAGGAACCTCACCTGCCCTGTCCTCCTCCCCACCCCGGTGCCTGACACATGGCGGATGTTCAGTATATGTTTTTAGATGGATGAACGAGGTAAACCATAAGCTCTATGAGCTCCCAGTACCGCGCGGGAGAATACCTGCTTGTCAGATGAATGAATCAACGATCTGAAGGTCCCTTGGCGAACATCTGACATTATCACTCTTAAAGATAAATTTAGTAGATTGAGTGATTTCGTGGGTGCCATGAAAACTTGAGTTTCCAGGCCAAATTACCCATAAATCCAGTTTTCCAACCATGTGCTCATGAAGCCGTTTTCAAGATGCTTAAATAACTTAGGAATCCCTCTGGAAGACAGTGGCAAGAGAACCTATTGCTGCTAGAGAAAGGGATGGAAGGCAGACCTCTATCCTCTCGCCAGGCCGAGGCAGGGGCTCCAGAGAGTTTAAATTTGCATAATTGTCTCCCCTCTACTGGCTGCCCTCCCTGCCGAGGCTGAGGCCTCAGAGATGCTTTTCCGAATGACAAGTATATTGTCAACACAGATCAGATCCAAGCGCCAGGCCCACTGATTGGCAGGCCTATTAAATCACAAAGATGGCCCCAAATGAGCAACTTTGGGGACCTGCTGGAGGAGGCTGGTGAGGACATGTTATCCCCGCCCCCACCCACCAGGACTGTTAATTGCGAAGCGGAGCTTCCATAAATTATATCAAAAACAGATACACAGTTCGAGCTGTGTTTATTAAAGAAATAGCAAATGGCACGATGCCAGCGTGGATGAGCTTTGCCGTAATCAGTGTATTTATTTCACCGAAAAAAAGCCTGTCTGGGCTTCTTGTAAGCCTGATAAACTCATTATGCCAAGTTTCATAGAACTGAGGCTTTTCTATATGTTAATTCACTTTAGTAAATAATTATTCTGTTTGGCTGAGGGAATGCGCGTCTCTATCACTTAATAATGGGGACGGTTATTGCATGTGATTAATAGGACTCATAAATGAATACTGAGAGCGTAATAAAGAGGGTCGGTGGGGAGGTGGGAAGATGCTCCCCCTGTCCTCGCAGAGTTAGGGACTCCGTGCTTGAAACAGGAGAAATGCCTTTCTTCTCCGTCTGAGATCCGATTCTGGTGCGTGGCACGCTTCTCTTTGAAATGCGCCTCTGTGTACCTGCAGGAAAGAGGGAAGCGAGGGAGACATCGAGAGAAGACCTGGAGAGAAAAAGAGACGCAAGAACTTGGGCGGCTGGTTCTTCCAGGCTGGGACGCCCAGATTCCCATCTGAGCCCCAGCCTGCCCCTCCAGTGATGACGGCGGCGTTTTCACCAATCCTCAGTGAAATGAGAAAAATAAAGAACAATGTAGTGGCTTTTCCAGAGTCAAAATGTACCCAAATTTTTTCAAAATTTTGGGATTTTCTTTCATCCAGTTGAAGGGTTAAAAATGTGCCTTTGTGAAATAAGGACATCTTTCTCCATCTCCTTTCTTGGAAATATGAAAGGCTGCCAACTTTTGATCTCTTCCCTCTAATGTTTTTTGGCATTTTTAGCTGAGAAATGTACCAGTGTGAAACCCCAAAGTCTTAGAACCTGTGCTTTGGACCAGGGCCCTTTGGCCTCCAGGGCGAGGCCATCCTGGGGTCAGACCTCCACATCTGAGTTTTCTGGGCTGCTTCCTTGTTTATTAAATGGTGAAACTGATTAACTTATATATTAATGCAGCAACTCAAAAATATTGAGCATCTAACTATGCGAGCTCTATTCTTAGCACTGATGATAAAACAATTGATGTATTTTAGTAAATAATTAACCCATTTAGGCGAAAAGTATTACCCCTATAGATGTAGACGTTTGCTGTATGTGACTAAGGCAACAACTACAATGCCTAGTTCTTAGCAAGGGATCAGATAGCGTTTGTTGACTGAGTGAATGAATGTACTGCACATGGTTGTTATAACAGACAAGAAATTTCTTCACATATTTCAATAGTGTTGTTGTCATTGCTCCTGCCAGGAAATGGACCTTTCGGGCTCAGCCAGGGCCAGCCGGGAAGCCCTAAGTTATTGATGCCAACAGGGAGCCATGTGCACCAGTGCCCCATTATCGTCCCAGACATGCTGGCCACTCAGCTCCCCCAAACGCACAGCAAGGACCCCTTCCCATTGTCTCCTCGTGGCCTACTTCCCCTCGGGCCACCCCCAAGCCCCGACCTGCTCTCCGAGCCCTGCTGTCCGGATCCAGACACCAGCCTGTCTCAGCCCTGACCTCTCCTGGCCCGCCCACCCCACCTGCTCTGGCCAGTGGGTCCACACCAGCCTCAAGCTGCTCCCCCCAGCCCCCGCCCAGCTGGGCTCTGCCTCCACACCGGGACACAGCAGTTTGCACAGAGGTTTCTGGGGCTGGGGCTGCTTCTTGCCAAACGTGCCTCGTCTCTCCAAGGACCCAGTGAACCTAATAAAGTGCCAGTCCTGACGCGTCGTGGGCGCCAGCGAGTTCGGCCAGGACCCCCGCTCCTGAGAACAGGGCACACCTAGAAGCCGCAGAGGGAAAGCTTCAAAATGCAGGAATTCATCCAACAGGCAGAGCACTGAGTGGACAGCAATGAACAAGCAGGCGGAACTCCCTGCCCCAGGATGCTTAATTTCTAGTAGACAGAAACAAATACATCTACAATATAATGCCAGGGAGTGACCAGTGTGATGAAGAAAAACAAAACAGGACAAGGGGTAAGGTGGCAGAGAGGGCCTCTCTGAGGAGGTGACATTTGAAGAGCATGGCTCAACGCCTGAGAGAAAGGTATTTCATGCCACAGGAACAGCAAGTGCAAAGGCCCTGAGGCCCACACTAGCTGCAATGTTTTAGACATGGCAAAAATGCCAATGTAGCAAGTCCTGGAGGGGCTGGAGAGTGGCGGGAGAGAGGATAAGGGGCAGCTGGCTCACGTGGCATCTAGAAGAGAATTGTGAGGACTCTGGATCTATTCTGAGTATTTAAAGAACTAAATAAGAAATTTTCTGATAAATCAAAAGCAAGGGGAGGCTCAAGCCGAGGCCTGGCCTGGCCAACTGCATAGTCATGAAATAGGTAGCCTGTCTTCAGAGAATTCCTTCCAGCCTCTTCTTCCTCCTGGACCCTCTGGCCCCCCCCCCCCCCCCCCCTCCCCCCCCCCCCCCCCCCCCACCAAGGTCTCTCATTCCCACTACTTATTTGGTCACTGACTCATCAAAAAACAATCCTGAGCACAGGCGACTGCCGTCACATGCCGTTCCTCAGATGAAGACAACCAGAAGGCAGCCTGGTTTGGTAGAGGCAGTACCAGACGTGGGATCAGAGGAACCTAGTCCAGCTTTGCCATTTAATAGCTGTGTGGCCTCACATAAGTTATTTAACCTCTCTGGGCTGTCTTTGTCTTTCAGTGACAACTATAATAACTGCTCTGCTGACCTCATGTGGTGGTGAGGATCCCCCATTGTGCCTGCCTCAGGTAAACTGTAGAGTACTGTGCCCTGCCAGCTGCTCATGCCAAGCTGATTGTAATCACCAACGCTAAGTGTGCCTATAGGCTCTGGCCCTTGCAGCTAAGCGCCTCAGTAAACACCATCCTTCCTGCTGTCCCTGTCCTGGCCCCGGGGCTGTCTCACCCCCACTCCCTCCTTCAGACTCCCCTGCCCTCACTGTGTCTCAGCACTCCGGGAAATGCTGACCTTTGAGATTCCAAAGGTCCCGGGGAACACCTATGACGCGTAGGGCACAGCTCAGTGTCTGACACAGCCGGCACTGTGCTGGGACCCCCTGAGACTCGTATCCCAACAGCTTCACCCACAGACGCACACACACACACACAGTTAAGCGGGCCCTTGATCACGCCCCTGCCCTCTGCTCGGCTGATCAGCTGATCCATGCGGGGGGATGGTGGAGGGTCATTTCTTTATTCATTCATTCATTCATTCATTCATTCATTCGGTTGGTCAGTCAGTCAGTCAGTCAGTCAGTCATCAAACATTCCTCTAGAGGCTTCTCTGTGCCAGCCTGTGTGCTAGGCCAGAAGGCTCCATTAGCGAACGAGCCCGGCCCGGCCCCAGCCTATGGGGATCTTCCTCAAATAGTATGGCTTTCCAGCTGCAGTCAGTTTACCATCACTCAGGGAGTTACGGTGGGGGGGTGCTGGGGCTGCATCCATCTGAGGGCTCAAGGTGGCTAGGACTCCTCTGAGGAAACGTCTGCATCACCTCCCTTGAGGACTCTGTTTGCCAGTTTGTGGAGGGGCCTATGGGACAAACGGCCTTTCCCCATAGAAGTGGCCACCCCTGCGGCTGGCAGCAGACAGCAAGCCAGGTGAGCAGGGGTCCCGTCCTGGCTCCACTGGGCCGGGCCACTGTATCACTTCCGACACAGCCTTCTGCTCTCTGGGGCTCGGGGCTCCCCATGCTCACACGAAGGGCTGCAGAAGCCAACCTTTCTTGCAACCTTCAGTTGTCCTGGCACATCCTTATGACTTGTCCTGTCCACCCCTTCCATCTTCAATCCACTTGATTCTACTTCACAGTTACTCACACAGCGCCTAGTGTGAGCTGGGAAATGGTCTAAGTGTGTTATAGGCATTGGCCCACTTCACCGTCTACGCAGCCTTACGAAGTGGCTCAGTTTACACTAAGGAAACTGCAGCACGGAGGTACTCGCCTCTCGGCCCACAGCCATCAGGGGCCGAACTGGGAACCAATGCAGGCCATCTGGCTTCAGACTTCATTCTCTCAACTGTTACAGGATGCTACTTCTCTTAATATTTTTCTTTAAGCCAATTCACTTTTTTATGTCAATTTCTTTTCTTAAAAAAGCTTCATATCATGGCTATCAATTGAAAACCTATATGACTTGCCATAAATAGAAGAGACACATTAAAATGCATAAATTTAACAATCAGTATTTCTCCATGTGACTGCTAGGATCATCTCGCACCAGGGGACACGCAGGGACATCTGGAGGGGACGTGCTAATGGCCTTTCCCGCCCCATGGCACTGTGACTGTCTGTCGTTTCCAGGGATCTACAGGCTTCCCGGGGAGGAGCTTGGGGGCAGACAGCCTTTCCCCCTCTCTGACCCTCCTTACAGCCCATGGGAGTGCCCCTCAGCCACACACACTGTGAGGGCTTCCAGGGAATTCAGCTGTCAGCAGCCTGGGACTTCGATGGCTCCCTTGCCTCCTCCCCTGTGGGTGACGGACGCATCCACTCGGGCTGGCAACACCCCAGTTCACGGCTTTCTTTGCTCTCTGCTTTCTCAAAAGACAACCCTCTGGAGGCATGTCCAATCTCCCGCTGGAGCAGTGGACAATTCTCCCCTGTCCCTGGTCCCCGGGGGCCCTTGAGGGAACGCCAGCAGCGACTACAGGTGCAGGGCTGGGTGCCAGCATGGCTGCGTGGGCCCCTGCCAGAGAGGGATTCCAGGATGACGGCGTTAACCACACCTCTGCAGCCGCAGCATCTCACAGACGGCGTTTCTCCCACCCCTCGCCCCCTGCCCCGGTGTCAGGCTCTGTGCATAAAACCCGGGGTTTTCTTGTGTTGACGGTGGAAGGGAGGAAAAGCAGGGAACTGATGGCACAGGAAGCAATGGTCCCCCACTGGACCAGGTGAACGGTTTTCTTTAGCTCAGAGTACAAATTCACCTGGGGAAGATGGAATTGTTTGGGGAACCAGATTCTGTGAATGCCAGTGATCAGCACTGCTCGTGGTGCCCAGCTGGCCATCGCTCAGAGGGTGTAGCTGAGTCACAGAGATAAGAGAAGTTGACTTGGAACCCCCCAAAATCAAGTCTGAGCCCTGTCTCTACCACCTGGATAAGTGTGTATGTGAACTTGGGCAAGCCATTTAACCTCTTTTGGCCTCCATTTCTTCATCGCTAAAATGGGGATAATATCCTTAGTGTGCCCAGCTCAAGGCCATGGTGGGGACTGAGGGAGATAGTGGCTCCACTGGGTCCTGGAAGCAACAGGACGAGGAGCTAAGCAGCATCACTGGTGACCCCACCCTCGGCCTTGGGGCAAGGGTGGTTGGCGTCAGGTTTCCCTCTCAAAACAAGGTCATGGTCCTGCCCACCTCTGTGGCTGTAATGATTTGTCAAACGAGGCATTGTTTATATAACCATTTAGAACCAGACTCTCGGGAGGGCAGCATGCCAAGGAAATGAAGCCTTGGCTTAAGCAGGGTTGAAAATATTTTCAAACTCTTCACTTTGTTCTGGAATGAAACATAGGTGTGATTCCATCGTGACTCGTTTACCAAGTGAGATGTGGCTTGTAGGGCGGGGCACAGGGAGATGACTGTAATTTGGTGGGAAATTCCAATAGACGGCAGATGCTGGGGTTAAGTTTAGGTTCTAAGCAGGATGGTTGGCCCTAGTTCGGGCTTAGGGTCTGTTCCATTTGGGGTTCCCTGGCCTTTTGTAACTGGGTGTGGCTGAGCACGTGACAATCATCATACTGTGATTTTCAGATGTTGTAAGTCAGTGTCCACTTGACGGATGGCACTCACATCTGGCTGTAACCACTAAGAGAATGAGCTGGCAGAAGCACTTACCCAGACACACAGGGAGCATCCACCCACTGCTTCATTCATTCACTCATTCATTCATTCAACCAACATTTATTAAACATCTACTGTGCCAGGCCCCCTCCCTAACGCTGGGAAAATGAAGATAAGACTTAGCCTCTGATCTCAAGAAACTCATGGTCAGGTGAGAAACGAGCCTATAGAAAAGGAAATTACAGTGTAGCAGGTCAACAGCTATGGTCAAGGCCTATACACAGAACGGAACAAGGACAAAGACTTGAGGCAGCAGTGCAGGCCAGGGAAGTCTTCATGGAGGAGGTGGCCCCTAGTCTGGACCTCAGAAGATGAGTAGCAGTTCATCAGCTAAATGACACTTAGCAGCATTCTGAGTTTTACTTATTTACTAGCAGACTGTCACTTTCTACACAAGTGTGCACACACACACACACACAGGCCACGAGAACATCAGCCCCATGGGGCAGGAACTCGTCTTGCTCACTGCTACATCCCCAGGACCTAGAACAATAAACAGCACATGTTCATTAAACAAGGGACAGGAAGGAGGAGTTCCAGTCAAAGAGCCACGGCACGTTCTAAGTGGTCATGAAGAGGAAGCAAGTTAGAAAGGATGGAGGAGAGAGCTTCCACTGATGGAGGCAGGGCAGTCCTGTGGCCGGCTCGGAGCAGGCAGTGGACAGAGTGTTTGCAAAGAGGGAAGTTACCTGACAAGAAACAGAGGGACACAGCTGAGGCTTTCCAAGTGGCTGCATTTTTTAGAAGGGTCCAGGTACCCCCTCCACCCCACTCCCACACATACTCAGTTTGTGCACTAAATTTGCCTGGAAATTGGCGGCAGAGGAGGCTGCCACCAGCTGTGGGGCAAGAGCGTTAATCAATGAGAAAAATGGAGCAAAAAAAGGACTGTTGACACCGCACATAATCCTTCCTCCCGTGACAAGCCAAGGCCCTGGGACAGGCTCAGGTGACAGCCTCAGAGCTGAGAAGGCCATTTGTGTACAACTGCCACTTGGAACGGTAGCGACATGAGCAAATCAAGTTCATTTCTGACTCTATGGGATTAGGATAGGAAGCCTGTGACAATGCAGTGGCCGTGACTTGGAGGGGAAGCAAAAAGACTAAACCTTAATACCACACTTACCACCTAGGACTGAGCCAGAAAGATAATAGGGCATTTGGTTTGCAAGTGTCAAATAGCAAAGTAGTGTCTGACCTTGCCAAGGGGTATGGATTGCACCATGAGGACGTGTGAGCCACTGTGAGCTCAATTTGCACAGGGTGAGAGCAGGAGGTGAAGGAGGGAGCAAGGCTGGGTTGGGGGGGCAGCAGGCACAGAAGTTGTCGCCCAGATGGCTGCAGACAAAAAGTCAAGACTTGCCTAACCATTCAAAGCACAGAACGACTCCTGAGAAGACTCATTTACTGCAGCTTCGAGAAAGACGCAGAGAGGAGCAAAAAGGAGTGACAAGGACAGCAGGCGATGGTTCTGCTCACGGAGGCAGGCAGAAAACAAGTAGGTGCAGAGAGAGTGGCCAAAAGTCACTTGTTCAGCGGACACCGAGAGAGGTGGGACGCTGAGAGGAGGGGAAGCATCGATGAACTTGCAGATTTCACCAAGCGAGAACCAGCCTGCTAAGCAAATGAGGTCCCCTCACCCCACCTTGTTCTTTAGACGGTCACTGGCCCCTGGCTGGCAGGACCCGACAGGCCTCCAAACCCTACATCTTACACCGGAGACAGCGGTGCTGTGGCAGGAAGGGCACCGCGGGCAGCGGAAAGATCTTCCTCTCACTAGAGGCCAGTCACCTGGGCCTCTCAGCTGCAAGGTCCTCGTGGGTAAAAGGGGAACCTTGAGGCTGGTGTCACACGACTGCTATGCAGATTGAATAGGAGCTGTGAGAACGCACTGGAAACGTGAGCCGTTTGTCTGTATTTTTTACAGCGAGGGCCCTGAGGTCCCGAGAGGTGAGGTGATTTCAGACCAAGAAATCAGCCAGTGGAGAGCAGGACCTGAATCCCGACGCCTCTTCCAGCGCTTTCTACTCACCCACGCCCACCAGCATCACCCCACAGGGGCACGTCTTGTCTCCTCAGCAACGTTCTCCGGGACGAGGACTGTGTGCTCCCCACGGCTCGTGGTACTTAACAACAACAGCCACCTGTGCAGCTCTTACAGCGTGTTGGGCTTTGTTCTAAGCGATTTTCCTGCACTAACTCATTTAATCTGTTTATCAATTCTATGAGGTAAAGTATTACTAGTATCGTCTCCATCATTACAGATGAGGAAACTGAGGCACGGGTTAAGAAACTGACCCAAGATCTCCCAGCCAGTGATCTCCCAGCTGATGGTATTTCTTTCTGAACCGAGGCCATCCAACCAGAAGGCTCTTCTCTGACCGCTACGAGCAGAAGCACTGGTGTCAGACAGAGCTGGCTGTGTCCCCCAGGGCAGCCTGGCACCATGTTTGTACACGCCTGCGACTCAGTCTAATTGTGGTTGCCGGGGACCTGAAGAAAATGCTGTGATAAAATAATTCGCCACATGCAGCCTGGTGCTGGCTTCCTGCAATCGGGACAACCCGGAAGCACTTCCATCCTTTCTTCCTCTCACAAAGGACTCGAGGAAATTTGTCCTGAAATGTGATGGACAGTCACAAAGGACATTAACAAACTAAGAGAAACCTTCAACCTTGCCACGAGTCAAAAAACACAAGTTAGATTAGATACTCTCTTCACCTATCAAATTAAAAAAAATTTTCTTAAATGATAATATCTAATGTTGGCAGAAATGGAGCGAAAACAGGCATTCTTACACCCTGCTAGTAACCGTGCACACTGACCGTACTTCTCTGGAAAACACTGTGGCCGACTACGATCGATTCTTGTTATCCCGAGTAGTTAAGTTTTATGAAGTCACCGTGAACACTGAATTACGAATTCTGAACCACTCATCCTGGGAGAAGCACACAGGTAGGTCACTGGGAGCCTCTGCTCACAACATTGTTGTCAGCTGATCAATACATACCTTGTTTTGCATGCGTTTCTATTTAAAGACACTTTATTTAATATACTGTATATTGTTGGTTCATTAACATTGAACCCATAGTCAACGGGACTATAATCCAGGCCTGAAAGAAGTTTATCAAACATATTTCCTCTGTAAGGCACATCGCAGCCTCCTTGTGCTTAGAAACACTGGACAGCGCTTCAGCACAATGCTTGGGGGACGTTTTAAGCGGCAAAATCACCAACAAAAAGGACCAAAATGCAAAAAGCATGACCCTGAGTCGACTTCGAAGAGGACGCTTGTTCACAAAGTAGCTGAAACAAGAAGGCAGGGCTGGCCTTGTTCCGCTTCAGCTGGGAACAAGCGTGATGGGCACCTCACGCGTCCCCGCTCTGCGCAGGTCAGCGGCTGATCGCAGAAGCCGTGATCTGGAGGCCACAAGTAAGTGTCAGCAAGTCGGTGAATTTGCAAATACAGGATCCAAGAAAAATGCGGACCAACTGTGTCTATATGAAGACCCTAAAAAGCTCACCCCCGTTGAAAGGGACAGGTGACACAATCTAGAACCGATTTCGCAAGCGCCTTTGGAACTGGTCCTGTTTCAGGAGAAAAAGATGCATCTGAGCCACAGAATCACTGCTTTATTTGTCTCCACCACAGAAATCACCATCGGACTTACCACTTGTTTTACTTGTTCATTCATCATCTCTCCCCACACAAACTAAGAGGAGGGGATTTTTATCACTTTTTTTAATCCCCCATTCCTAGAAGACCTAGCACATACCAGGCTCTCAGTAAATATTTGTCGATCGAATGAATGAGTCATGTCGGATACCAGCAGTAGTAATAATGAGAATCAACGCTTTTGCAACACTCACCGCCCTGGGTGCTTTATCCGTGTTCCCTCACTGACATCCCACAGCCGTCACAGGTGGGCACTGTTATGCCCATTTCATAGGTGAAGGCACCAAGGCACAGAGAGATGATGCAATTTAATTACGGTCAACCAGCTAGCAAGAGATGGAGCTGCCATAAAGCCCAGCTTTTCTGACTCCATAGCTACCATACTGATGCTTCTCGAACCATCTGTGATGAAGGACTGGTTGGTTTTTATTTTTTCTTGGTCCATCACAGACTGACAATAGAAAAGTGAAATGGGGAAAAAATGATAAAACACCATATGTGCTTGGATGTCACAGCAACATCAAAGTTTTTAAACACTGTCAGTGTTTGTCCTTCTCTCGCCACAGCTGGTGGAAACAGTTCAGTCCAGATGCACCCTGCGCAGCTCTGCACCAAAAGAATGGAATGTTCCAGAGCCCCAGGTGGTCTGGGGCCCGGTGGTGAGGCTCCAGGAGGAGAGCTCCTAAGCCCTTCTACCTGCAGGGAACTGGAAAATGTCACAAATCAGCTTTCCTTCCTTTTACCCTCTACAGCTCTGGGAGGTGAGAGGTGGGTTTTCTCGCCCCTAATTTTTGGATAAGAAAACCTGCTTTTCCCTCTGCCCGGAATGCCCTTCCCCTGGGCTCTTCACCGGGTCAGCTCCTTGTCAGCCTTGGGGTCTCTAATCAACATCACTTCCTGAGAGTGGCCTCCCCAACCCCTATGCAAACAGCACCTCTGACCCTCTCCGGTACCACACCCTACGTCTTTCCATCACAGCACTCGTCACTGTCAGAAGCTGTCTTTTCATCCATTTGTTTACTTGTTTACTTTCTCTCCCCCCTCTTTGTGACAAACTCCAGGAGGGCAGAAACCTCCCCAGTTCATGCGTCTCTCCCCAGCACAGAGTTAGGCTCCCTGAAGGATTTGTTGAATGAATGCCGAAGAAAACAGAAACCCAGATTAATCAAACAGCTTACTTAAAGCCAAAATCGAGTAAGTGCAGGAGCTGGAAATCTAATCCATTCAGTCGTTCAACAGGTGATATTTACGTGTCTCCTTCTCAGAGTCACTCATCACACTGGGCACTGGGGTTGCAGTGACGGGCGAGGGTGGCAAGGTCCCCATCCTGCTGGGGCTCACAGGGCTCAATTCTGAACCCAGGGGTCCTCCTCTGCCTTTTTGGCCCTCTCCAGATTCTTTCATCTGCACGTGCTTTTCTGCCTATGAACACTTCCTCACAAACAATTGTTATCTCGTAAGCAGGGACGATCACTATACCTGTTTTGGGGTTTGCCAGGTAAAATACAGCTACATCTGAATTGCTAATAAACAATGAGTAACTCTTGAGGATAAGTAGGTCCCAGGCAATACTCAGGACATACTTCTACTAAGAAATTAGTCATTGTTATCTGAAATTCAAATTTAACTAGATGTTCTATTTTTTTTCTCTCTTTTCTTTTTTTCCTCTAAATCTGGTACTGCTACGCATTTTGCAGATGAGGAAATTGAGGCTCAGTGAGAACAAGCGATGTAAGTGACCTGCCAGTTGGAGAGCCAGAACTAGCCTAACCTGCTGACCGACAATTAGCTAATCCTCATCCTCCTGCAGACCCTGGGCACCTGTGCCTAAGCAGATTCCTACCTGGCTGTCATGCCCATGTACTCTGAGGATTACCTTGCAGTTGAAATGTCTCCTTGGCCTCCAGCAAGGAAGCAGTTTCCATATCTATATTTAATCATTTTTAGTAAATTTTTTTCTGATCATAAAAATACATACCTGCAATATATAGTCACACAATGGAATACTACACACCAATGAAAAAGAATAGACTTCCACTTACGTAAACACAGCAACAGAACAGATTGGTGAGTTTTTGTGTATTTATACACATCAACTTAAAGAATATTATTGAACAAGAGTCCAGACACAAAAGAGGACATCCTGTATGATTCCATTTATATGAAGTTCAAAAGCAGGCAAAACTAAGCCATGGTGATGGAGTGGCTCCTGCCGGGGGGTGGAGGATCCTGGGAAGGGACTCGAGGGAGATTTTGGGGTCTTGGTAATGTGGATCTTGATCTGAGTGAAGATTCTGCATGTGTATAAATATATGAATCCAAGCTGTTCATTTAAGATTTGTATTTTTCCATTTGTAGGTTTTATTCAATGAAAAACGGAAGACAAGCATGAAAATTAATACCTGTTCATTCTAAAAAATAAAGTACACACAGTATTTAAAAGAAAAAAAAATTGGTAGTCCCACCACTGGGAGATACCACAATTAACATCTTAGAGGATGTCCTTCCGGATCTTTTCCCAATAGCATTACCTTTTCACGAGCATTTCCTAAGAACGGAACCGGGACCTAGAACCACTCACTGGAGGTGCTGGTTTATGCAGGAGTCTGAGTTCCCTGGACGCCTTTCTCTTACCCAGAAAGCCCTGATACGACCACATTTAATTTGACCATTTTTAGAAGTGCACGGAACAATTAACGGCAAATAAATTGAATTAAAATCAAATTGAATGCAGCCTTTCAATGATATGACTTAGAATTTGATTTTAAGTACCGTAATGAATACGAAATGAAAGCTGGGCCCGGAAGGCTGGAAGGGCTCTTGGGCTTCGTGGGACCCGGAGTGCCACCTGCTGGCCGTGGTCTGCAATGACATCCACCACCCCTTCCTTTGCCAGCATGGCCTTCCTGCTTATAAACCCAAAATAGGCTCCGTCCTTTTCTTGCATGCGTTGATAGCTCTCTCAAGAGCTTCCCAGACATCTTTGCTCCCCTAGAGCATTACAAAGTTGCTAGCACACAGGAGTAGTTTAATAAATATTTTTTGAATGAATGAATGAATGAAAGGATGGATAGATGGATGGATGATGGACGGATGGATGGACAAAAGGACGGAAGGGCAGTCTTGTGCGTCATTGTGAAATGAGAGAATAATCTCTGCCCTTCCCATCTCACAGGCTTTTTTTGCATTTTTTTTGTTTTCTCTTCTCTCGCTTTTGATAAAAAGGATGATTTGATACACATAAACATAGTGAAATGATTATTATTTGAGCTAACATGTTATCTCCTCATATAGTCATTTTTTGTGATGAAAGCTCTTGAATTCTACTCTTCGCATATTTCCAGTATCTATACAGTATTATTAACCACAGCCATCGGGCTGGACACTAGCTCTCGAGACTTGTCACCCTACATAACCACACTTCCGCCCCCTTTGACCTCATCTCTCCACTCCCCCACCTCCCTGCCCTGGCAACCACCAGCCTGCTCTCTGCTTCTCTGTATTCGACTTTTTTAGACTCCACACAAAAGTGAGTTGTGCAGTTTTCTTCTTTCCTCACAGGATTTTTTTTTTTTTTAGGAGAGTGAATAAGATAACCGTTGAGGGAAGCCAGATGGATGTGAAGGATTATGATAACAACCCAACGCCAGGGGGCGGAGGAGTCAAATGGTGACCAGGGTGAGCAGAGAGGCTGCAGAGACAGGTACTGCGTTAAAAACAGGAGATCAAGCAAACGTGAGGAGTCTTGAGCCAGACACTCACTAGGCAGCTGACAGTTTAGCTCGTTTCCATTTCCTCTTCCTCCTTTAGGACCAGCTCGCTACTCCTTTCCACGGAATCTGAGGAGCTGAGATTCCTGGCCATGGAGAGTTGTCGCTTCCTGGGCTCACTCAGAGGTGAGGTGACGTTCCGTGCTCGCTGTCAGTTTTGAAACAAGCAGTGTCACTGTGCTGCGGGTGTGACTTGGCCCGTCACAGCCCTCCTGCGTTAGGAAACATGGTTTCTGAGCCATCACTGTCGGGCTGCCTGATGGCGAGGTGCCCATCTGAGCGTGTCCCCTGTTGACAGCGCTTGACAAGCGTCGTGCCGGTCTTGCTTTTAGATGCTGCACAGCAGGAGCTCTGGTCTGCATAACGCGGCACGATGAAGCGGAAAGAGTATGGACAAGGGGGCAGAAAGCTGGGCTCTGCCACCCGCCAGCTAGGGGACCTTGAGCAAGTCGGCTTGCCCTTGCCAGTACGTAAACCATCTCGTTGGGACAGTGCAACAAGATGGTGCCTGGGAAAACGCTTTGTAAACTGAAGTCCTAGACCAAATGAACATCACGCCCCAGATGTGACCTGAGCGAGCCCAAAACCTACAGGGAGGCTCCAATGCATCGATCTCGACCCAGCTTCTACTTAGGAAATGCGGTCCCATCTTAGCATCTCTGTCACAATCTTATTTCACATTAGCTTGTGGCCCACTAAGACCCATCCCCTACTGGCTTTTTTGAATATGGACTGTACCCTTTCAAGTATCATCCGCTGTTTGTTTGGGCAACCGGTTTTTTGAAACTAGAGGTAGACTTTGTGTTACTTTGCACTAGGTAAATTCAATCTCATTGCTCTGGCCCATCTACATAGGCTGTTAAAATGTTCCCAGGGGCCGGCCTGGTGGCGCAGCGGTTAAGTGCGCACATTCCCCTTTGGCGGCCCGGGATCCGCCGGTTTGGATCCCGGGCGCGGACATGGCACAGCTCATCAAGCCATGCTGTGGCAGGTGTCCCACATATAAAGTAGGGGAAGATGGGCACAGATGTTAGCTCAGGGCTAGTCTTCCTCAGCAAAAAAGGAGGATTGGCAGATGTTAGCTCAGGACTGATCTTCCTTAAAAAAAAAGAAAGCTTCCAGCCCTACCTTGGTCATTGCGTATGTTCTCCCTGCGCTGACCGGATGACAGGCACACATTTCAACAGTGTGCAATTCATGCATCCATTCATTCACTATGCAGTTACTGAGTACCTACTATTCCCTAGGGACTATGTTAGGAGCCAGGAGACAGAGGGCATACCTGAGAGAGGGTGGCGAGTGCTGTAGAAGAGGCATGCTGGCTGCCATGGGCTCAGGGAGCAGGTGTCTGATTGCTGTCAGCAGCAGTGGGAAGGTGTCCAAGTCAAGAGACGTGGCAGAGGCCAAAAGGCCTTCTCCTCTTCTTTCCTAGCACACCAGGGGACTATACTTTCCAGCTCCGATGATTCTCGGTGCTTCCGCATCGCGACCTGGGCCGATGAAGTGGTGAAGTCCATTGTGACGGGCCTCTCCTGGCTTCCTCTGCCTTCCCAGCAAAGAAACTGCAGGGGGCAAAGGCCAGCCAGCTCTTAGCCCTCTGTCCTCATCGCCTCACCCCCATCCCCTTGCCAGCACACACGTTCACTCTGCAAATGTCGTAGAGCCCCTCCTCTGGGCCAGGACTGTATTAGGCTCTGCTGCCTTCTCTTAAATCCTTTCTGAGCTCACAGTCTCCACCATGGGGTGCAGGTGCCTTCCCCACGTCGTGGATCCCTTCCCCAGCCCTTTCCTCCCGGCCAAGATCAAGGTCTGAGCCTCTGCATCCCTGCAGCCCCAGCTTATTTCTCCCAGGCACTACGTAACAGTGCCAAGGGAGGGAACGGGCGAGGAGTCAGGGCCACCTGTCCTCTTGGTCTCCCCGTTAGCAGAGCACTGTAGTGAGAGACCTGGAATGAGGGCAAGGAGACACAGACTCGAGTCGCAGAGCTGCGACCAACTGACTCTGTGACTCTAGATATGGCCCTGGGGGCTTCGTTGTCAAATCAGCTGATAGACCAGAAGATCTTTGAGTTCTCACTCAGCTCTAATATTCTGATTCTTTCCATGCTAATCCCCAAATCCTGGATGAACCCTCCACCCTCTTCTAACCTAGCTTTATAGAGGAATAAAAAATTTTACAAAAAGAGACAAAAGGAAGGGAAAAGAGTTTCGCCAGCCTTCCTTATAATGAAGCATCTGCTGGCAACAGGCGGCCCACAGCTGGAAAACAATTGCTAAGGGTTATAACTTCAGAACATCCCAAGTCTTCCTTGCCCCTAACCTGATTTCTCTCAGGCCCAGCCTAATCTTGTCCAGACTCAAGCTCCACGCTAATTGTCAAGACCGGCTTGAATTACTCATGGAATGTCTACACTGGGGTGGTTCGGGACATATTCTTTGCACATGTATTCACCCCTCCACTTTTGCAGGAACTCAGTAATGAGCTGTCTGGATAGGCGAGGCCCTCTGCTTTCTTGGGCCTCTGTTTCTTCACCTGCAGGCAAGGAAGGCTGCTCCTCCCAGCTCCAGAATGTCTTTAGTTCTCTGACTGCAGGCGCCTCAGCCTGAGATTCCACAAGCAGCAAACCACATAGACACAAAAAAGTGAAGGACGCTGTCTGACAATTAAATGCAAAAGGAATTACGCAATTAGCAAAGGACGCTGCTCACACAACAAGTGAGCCTAATTGCAGCACATGCAAATGTTTGCTAAATTAGATAAATATGGGTTTGCAGTCGCTCTGGTGCACAGATTGAGTTGCAAAGTTAGGGAAAATTAAAAAATTAATTATGAGATGGGGGTGATAAACGCAGGGCACGTGCACTAGGCCAGTTAGGATTATTAACTGCGTAATCATCTCACGCCAGAAGCGGAGTGTTCAGGAGTCCCACGCCCAGAGTCTGACTACTGGGGAATGAAGTCACCCTGTCACACAGGACACAGAAAATGTGCTTTGTTTTTACATAGCACCTGTCACCCGGGAACCCCAGCACTTGGAGCCAGTTACATTAGCTCACCAATTAGCCCAACGCACATTGCTGAGGTGGGCGAGGCTTCTTGTAATGGCTTAAAGAATTGCTGCATCCTATTTATTCCCAGACCCTCCTGAACGTGCCACAGATGATAAGTCTCTAAGCCCACGGGGTAGCTCTTATGAGAGTACACCTGTCAGCTTGCGGGACCTTCCACGGAGAAGAGGCAGGAGTCCCGGAGAGGCAGCCACAGTGAGAGCCTGGTCCTGGAGGCAGACTGCTTGGATCTGAACCCTGGGTCCATCACTCATTCTCTGACAAGTTAGTTCAGCCGGCTGTGCGCTGGTTTCCTCATCTCTGTCACGGGGACCATAACATCTCCTACCTCTTCAGACAGTTGCAAGGATTAAGGGAATTATTACCTATAAAAGGATTAAGACACTGTCTGGCACATAGTAAAAATAAGTGACTGATTTCTCACTATCTGGTTTTCCCTGTTTCAACCAGGCAAGGGTCCCATGTGCGAGGCACAGCTAAGGACCGTGACACACCCATGGGCTCCATCCTCACGCTGGGATTAGAGAGGACACGGCACCTCCGTCAGTGCAGTGAAGCAGTAAGTGAGCTGGGCTGTTTAAATGTTACAAAATGCTCAGGGGGGCGTCAGCCCTGCCAGCCAGGGAGAGGAAGCTTCACGGAAGACAGGCCGTGTCAGCTGGGCCGGGATGAGATCTTAACAGAGGGGAGGCTGGCTGGAAAGACGTGTGGCATTCTAGGCAGCATTGAGGTCAATCCTGGCTGCAAGGGGAGGGTCTCGATGTTAGGCCCTGGGTACTGACTTTATCCTGTGAGCCACAGAGAGCCCCTGGGATGTTTTAAAAGCAACATTATAGGACAAAGCAGTGTTATAGGAAGATGAATCTGGCAGGGTGAGCAGAGAGGATGGAAAAGGGAAAGACTGGGAGGCTACTGCAAGAACCCAAGTGTGCAGTCATGAGGGTAAGAAGAAAAAGAAATGCAAGGGACACTGGGAAGGACAAATTGACAGGACTCTGTGCCCAAGAGGATGTGCAGAACAAGGATAAAGGGGAAGAGGAGGTGACTGTAAGGCTTTGAACTTGAGGAGCAAGGACAGGAAAGGAGGCCTGCTAGTCCACCAAATATCCTGATTCCTACTTACCCAGCACCTTATCCGAACAAAACTCTACCAGCAGGAGTTCTGAACACGAGCTGGAGGGTCAGACAGCGAGGGGCCCCCACTCCGCCGCCTCCAGCTGTGTTCCCCTCAGCCAGGTCTAACCTCCCAGAGCTTTCCTCATGTGCAGCACAAGGACAATACATCATCCTCCTCAGGGATGCCGTGGAGATTAAGTGAGACAATGTGACAATCACGTTAAGCGCCTGTCCCAGAGGGCGCTCTCCGTAAATGCTGAAGACAGGAAAACCAGTGCCCCAAAGAGAGAATACGGAAAAAGAAATAAGTAACACTCAGCACTAAAATGCTCTTGAACGTGGCCTACGCATGTTTGGTGAATCAGAAGCTCCTTCTGGACCTTGCAGAGCACCAGCATCCTCTCACCGGCTCGATCCCCACAGAAGCACTGGTTGGCACACATCGGCTCAGGTGAAAGATAAACCAGCTCACTGCATGGATTTTGAGCCACAAGGAGGGAGAGTAGGGAGCAACAATCCCACATCCTGCTGATGGAGTCAGACTGTGAATTTGGGTGAATTTCTCCACTGTTTTCATCAAAGACGCCATCATTTTCCTCCTCTCACCTCTCGGGCAATGCCAGCTTCTGTGTGCCTTTCCTAATTTTCAGTGACAAAGCTTGTGGAGATGACCCCAGGGGCTGCTGATCCGTCAGCCAGTGTGTGGACTTCAAAGCCCTGTTGACCCAGTGGCATACCCTGGGCCGGGGGCCGAGGGGCCTGTCTGAGGTGCTTGAGCTGCACCTGGAGAGCGCACAACCCACAGCAAGGGGACCAAAAGGCCATCCCAGCTCTCGGAGCACTGTTATTCAGTCAATGAAAATTCAACACGCAAAAGCAAACTGGTTCTATCACATGGGCCACTGGAGTTTGAAAATTATAGACCCGAACCTTGGCCTGACCCATTTTCTGTCCTGCAGAGCTCTGCTCACAGCTGGCGTCTCATTGCAGGCAAAATTGCCCTTCAGCAGGACTGTGGTTAGTTTTCAAAAATACCTGGAACCCTGCGAGACAAACTTTTAAGGGTCCAGAAAGACAAAAAGGCAGCAAGCTGTGAAGCGAGGTATTGACCCCACTCTGTCAGACTTCAAAGCCTGTGCTTTTTCCAATTTCCAAGGGAAGCTCAGTGTCAGCACAGAATCATACGATGTTGGGAGATTTAGTAATTAAGTCTGCTCTCCCCATATCACCGAGGAAACAACTGCAGCTCAGAGCAGTTGAGCGACTTGTCTAAGATCACACAGCGCATGACAGCTCCTACTGAGGAAATCAACAAGCTAGCAAGAGATTTGATCATATTAATAAGACTATTTCCTTATAACCCAATAGCAATTAATGTTTTCAAACATTGTTTTTTTGCCTATGTTGCCTCGGTCGGTCCCACACCATCAATGAAGTATTTTTATCACAGACGTTACCAGCCCCTTTCACAGAGGAGAAAATTGAGGCTCAAAGAGGTAAGTGGCTTACCCTAGGTCACAGAACTAGCAGGTGCCGCAGCTGGGGCTGGAGCTGGAGTCCTTGTTCTCTAAGCCAGGTGGCAAGTATCAGCTGAATCCAATTCTATGCCTAGCGCTGTGCTCAGAGCAATGAAGACGTTTGTGAGCTGCGAGCAGAGAGACAGGAGAGCAAAGAGCCGGAAGGTCGAAACGTACTAATAGAGCCGATAAACCAGACGGGAAGCCTTAAATTACGATGCACTTACTAATTCTACTAAGAGATAAGAGTATGTTATCTTAGAGTATTTTTCCTCTTAATGGATCTTTCTCAAGCATTTCTATAAATTAAGTCCTAAAAGAAAAAAAATAAAACACGCCTCTAGTTGTAAGTTTTCCAAAGACACTGGACATCCCCCGACAGCTGAGTGTGGCCACGGGGGCACCTGCAGCAGGGGCCGGCGGAGGTGCAAGGGGCAGACGACACAGACTCAGATGGTCAGGAGGAACCATTTCCTGTCCAAACAACCTGGTTACTGGGACTCTCTTTCCCCAGAGTGATTAAAACCAGAAAAAAATAAAAGCAAAATGAATATTGATTTGTCTACATTTGTTTGGGTTATAATAATATATAATAATAACTATTACTGAGTACTTTCCATCATATGCTTAACGTTGTGCTAAGCACTTTACATCCATTTTTTTCATCTAATCCTCACAACGACACCTCAAGGTGGGAATTTTGATCCCCATTTTAGAGAGGAGGGGAAAGTGAGGCTCAGAGAAGTTAAGTAATTTGCCTAAGGTCACACAGCTGTAACGATGAGGTGGGCTTTGAGCCAAGGTGTATTCCACTCCAAAGTCCTAACTTTTATCCACATTCCATCCTCTCTCAAAGAAGACGACTGACTAGAAGCTGCCTCTCCATTCTCCAGACCCTGAGTTTCGCTAAGAAGCAACCATCTATGATATGACACAGATAGGACATTATCATCACAATGATGCCGAGATGACCAGCATCCAAAAAGTTTGGTTAACAAACATCTTCCCTTTCTTTAATAAAAAAGTAATGTCCTTTCATATTATTCAAACTAATTTTAAAACAATTACAAATTTTAATTGCAAAGATTGAATTTGTAAGAAAGTTTAGCTCTATAAACAGCATATGTAGAACTCTCTGTTTTGTGGGCAGATTCAAATACAATTACTCCAACCAACTGCCATACTGAAAAATCCTGGGAGCTTTTACTGAGCGTTTCCAATTAAAGCTGAGAGGAGAGCTATCTACTGCTTTTGGAAGATCCTAAGTATTTTGTCAACAAAATTAATTCTGTACATCCTATTCATCTCTTACTGTGAGATGAAGCAGTGCAGTGGGCAGCTAAACGCCACCATAACGTATCTGTGTCTCGTGGGGAATATTAGCTCAAATCAGACCCTGAAAACCGGGGCTTTAAGGGGAATTCACAAGTGCAAAGGAGTTCACAGAAACCTGTGAGAGGCAGAAGCGCCTCTGGTGACCGCCCACCTGTAACCCTATGGGGGAGATGCCCCAGCCCAACTTAACCGGTCAGAGGCCTGTTCTGTCTCCCCAGCTCCTGAATCTAAGACAACAGAGAGCTGGAGAGGTTTAACCAACCTGCTGAAGCTGACTTTGGCGATTCTTCCAGGAGAAACGAGCTGTCTCCAGGGACCCTGCAGCAGCAGTTTGAGAGACTCAGAAAATCAGACCAAATGAAGGCCATGTCCCTGGGAAAGAAAAAGAGAGGGGGAGAAGGAAGGGTGGTGAGCGAAAGGCGGGCTTTGTCGCCGTGATCCAAGGGCAGCCACTGTGTCCTGTAGCTGGTGCCCAGCACAGTTCCCAGGCTCAGGGCAAGTGACCCACGCGTGTAGGCTGAAAGGAATGCACAGAACTTGGGTTCCAGGGAAGAAAAATACCTACAGAAAACTAAAAGAAAAGTACTATAGAGGTAGGACACAGAAAAAAGACATGTTTGCTAAATCAAAGAGCTGCAGAGAAAGGTCACATTTGTAGGAAAAAAATAATTCGACAACAGTAATAATACTCCCAGCAGTTACCACTTTGTGCCAGACACTGTTCTGCTGCTTGACCGACTTCCCAAAGGGCAACGACTTTCCTCTTTCACTCACCTGTGTGCACGAAGCACCTCATTCAGGGCAGTAGACATTCAGGAATCTACGTTAGAGTGAATGAATACGGGAAGCAGAAGCCATGGGCAGGATGTGGAAACAGTACTCAGCTACAGTAAAAGAAGCTTTTAAAGAGCTGGTAATTACAAGCTCATTTTTTTCTAACATTATTGAGCACCAAGTATGTGCCAGGCATTGAACTTGGCCCTGAAGATAAAAAGGTTAAAAGATAAGCTATCTTCTGGGATTGACGAGATGACACACAACACTAGGACCTTATTCAATCAACCAACATTTATCAAGCCCCCATTCTGGGCCAGGTACCCAGCTGGGCACTGGGGAGAAAGAGAAGGAAGGCCCTCTCCGGCTCTCCAGGAGCTCACAGTGGTGGGGGTGGGGTGTCTGTAACAGAGATGCACACACACGGTTATGACCAGGATGGACATGAGGAATCTGCCTGAAGTGGGTCGGCACAGATAGCCGTCACCAGACTTCTAGCAAAGGGGAGGTTGGGGATTCTTGCATTGACTGGGACTTTTCCACATAATAAATTCCTGCCCCCATGCCCAGGAATCTCTATATATACTTTTCTAAAGTTCTGGAACCTGGAAAGATGGGTTCTTCCAATCCACAGATAAGCCCTAAGACTACATGATCCTCAGCTCTATGGCAATTTTAAGATCAGATGACACAGTAATACAATGAGGACAGAACTCAGACTAATTCCACGAAAGGTCCTCAGTATTTTGTGTTCTATCATTGCCAAGCATTTTGAAAATTTAGATGCAGTAATGGCTCGATAAATAGCAGCAAATCTTGCTGCTGCAGCTGAGTCCGGGGCTGCAAATATGCATCCAGGCTCATCAGGTGAGCAGAGTTTCATACAGGAAGTCACAGGAGAGTTGTTGGGGACTTCACCCAGCCCGGCTACCACTGTCGCAGTCTCTGACCCAGTCGAGCTCCACATCAGCACAAGCCAGCTCCAGGCTCTCCCACCTCCTGTGTCCCTTGTCATATCCGCCCTCTTTAAACCCTGCCCACATTGGAGCGAGCACGATTCATTTTCAGGCAGAGTAGCCAACTTTAAAGGACCGGGGAGAGCTGAGAGCTGATTGTGAACGAACAGCTGCCCTCCAACCCAGCACAGGGAGATTTGCGCCATTTAAAGCTCTAGACAGCTGTTTTGTGGTGGCTGTGCCTACACGTGCTGCAGAAATAGTACAATCCCGCATTGCCCCACCGGGTCAGGAAGTAGAGCTGGTGAGAGACACACGCGGGAGATGGGGGCGGTGAGAGAGCAAGAGGAAAAGGTCTAGGAGCCCACCAGCCACAGCAACGCCTTCCTTAGCCCCTGGGCCTGCCCCCGTCAGTGGGGGAAGGGCCTGCGCTTTCCACGCCCGCTGTGGGAGGCTCTGGGGATGATGAAAAGGACAAGATTCGGAAATCCTGAATGTTACCTTTGATGTATACCTCAGACGGTGCCTGTCTTTTCCCTGCCTCCCATATCTTTTTTCATGGCTTAGTGCTGAACCTGTTCGCCAACATCTCGCCCTCCAAGTTGTGTAAGTCATAAGGGGGGCAGCATAGAGCCGAAAAACTGGTCTAACTCCAGAGACAGAGATCACACAGCACAGTGAGCAAAAGACCAGAAACGAACACACGAATATTCCCTTGGATTATGTAACCAATCACTAGAAACCATGTTTGATGGGAAAATAGAAAAAGATTTCAAACGAGTCCCCTCATCCTTCCTTCTTGGCTGTGCAGTAAACACGAGTTTTCCGTACTCTCATACCTTCCCTTTACACTTCTGCTGAATTTCCAATGGACACTAGGCTGTGTTGAGTAGGATCACTTCAGCTGGCTTCCTTTTTTCATTACTTTACACGAAAGGGTTGTTAAGACTTCAAAACTACACCATTTCACTGCTAATAGTGCCACTTTCCATCATAGTCAGTGAGTCGGATTATAATTTCACATGCTTCAATAAAATAGGACAATTGGCATTAAAATAAGAATTACACATCCCACTTTTTCTAGGTTTTGTTCTGGTGGGGGAGGGGTTAGAAGGTTAAGGGCTGGTCTAAGGTGTCACCAACTCCGTTTCACAGGAACTTTCAAAGGCAGTGGGATGGGATGTATGAACTGGGAGCGGGTACACCTAGATTATAATCCCGACTCTATCGCTAACTTGGCCATCACTTAAACCTTTCTGTGCCTCAGTTTTCTTCTCTGTAAAGTGGGGCACAACTATCCTATGAAGGGAGTAAAGACGGGCACCAGCACAGTGCAGAACATGCTTTCAGCGGAAAGCCCTCACGAGGAAACAGACTCAGCTTCAAGTCCCAGCCCCACCGCCCACCCTGAGACCTGGGGTTTGTTACTTAAAAATGCTCTGCTCCACCTTCTGGTTAACACCTGCGCTGACTATTAAACGAGATGCCATCTGTGCAGTGTCACCCGAGGTGGCTGCTCCTTGCATTATTTGCCTTACAGGTACCTGGCACTCAGACACCTGGGGCATGAATGGCTTTGTAGAACACAGATGTGAACGCATGTCACCGCAGAGTGAACACGGTGGCATCGGGCTGGCTGCTTCTGGAAAGAGTCCCTTTAAAGAGGACTCCTGAGCTGCAAAAACTCAAGGTAGGTTGGGCAGAGCTGAATAGGCAGCACTCCTACAAACGCGGGGCGGGGGCGGGGACGGGGGCCGGTGGTGGCAACAAACTATGAAACAGATAGTGGCTAAAGCAGAGCACCAACTGCCCACCCTATGTTGATGCATTTATAACCACACCTTGCTCCAGAAAAGGTGTCCCAGGGCTCAGTAAGAACCAGCTGCTCAGTGCTGTCGGGGGCGGGAGGTGGGGCCCTCCCCGGTGACCCTCGCTTTATATTTTATCTCTGAGAGCTACGGGTGGCGGCGCCGCGCAGAAGGCCGGCTTTCAGGTCGAAGCGCTTTCTTGGGCAACACTTGCCCGAAGCGGGGCAGGGCCAGCGTCCCGGCTGGCAGCGAGGGGTATACTGGGACACCATGGCGCTAACCGTTCGGGGCCACTACTCTACGTGCGTTCTGCTGGGGGCGGGGGGGCGGGGTGGGGGCGGGGAGGGAAGAGCTACTGCTCGCCACCCGGACCCCCGGGCGCTACAGCCTGTCGCTGCCGCACGGCGGTTCTGGCTTCAGTATCTCAGCATCCCCGCCCTGACATCGCATGCGGGAGTCTAAGAATGTCCCGCGCTGCAAGTCAGCACTGCGTGATTCATTGACACATAAGTACTAGACGGGACCGGGGGATCGCGGCCCTGGGCCCTGCTGGAGGTTTAGAGACGCGAGATTACAAAACGGGGGGAACAGCTCAGACCAAACAGTCGAGAGATGGGCGCCCCGGTCTAGGCGCGGTTGGGCAATACATGCGGTCCCGCAAGCCCAGCACAGGTCCTCAGAAAAGGAGAAATGCTCTAAGGCAGAGAAGCGCGGAGCAAGCCAACGCGGGCACCAACGATCAGCCCCGGCCTCGGTTTCCCCGTCTGCAAAACGAGGGGGCTGGGCTAGAACGCCTCCCAATCCTACTATTAAATTAGAATTCTACAATATTCCATGCTAAAGCTGCCGAGGCTCGGAAACCGGAAAAAGAGGGGAAAGCGAGGGAAGACCACAGGGAGGGGATAGGGAGGAGCGGGTGGGAGACCAGGAGAGAGAAGACGGGCGGACGCCCGAAACAGGCTTGGCGAGTTTTCAACCTTACGCCTGCTGCTCCCACTCCTGAGTTCTCACGTCTCGGCCAAGACCCCGCGCCCATCGAGTTTGGGCACCAGTTGGCCAAGATTCTCCCTCCACACACCGATTTCTAGAAGCCCTGGAGCAGACGGTGGGCCGCACAGTAATGCAGGCCACGGATGGAAGGGGAAAGTGTCCCGGCTGGGGTTCGAAGGGCAGGTGAGTGGATCTGGGGCCGGCCAAGGGAAAAGACGGCCCCAGGTTGGGGATCGCAGGGCGCCGGCGTCCAGCCTGCGCGTCCCGGGCGAACCAAACTTCATTCCCCAACTTTGAGGAGGGGAGGGGGTGTTTGCAAAAAAAAAAAAAAAAGGAAAAGAAAATTGCTGAACTTTCCCCCAACTCTGCCGTGGGGGCGGGACCGGAGGGCGGCGCCTGAACCCTGATTCGCCGACGGCTCCGGTCCGGTGGCTCGGATTGGTGCGCGGGTTCCGGGGCCGGGAAGAGCGGGCGTGGGGGAGGGGAGCGGCCCTCCCAGCCCGCGGGATCGGCTCGCGCCGGGAGCGGGTTAATTTCAAATCGGGGGCTTGACTGCTCCTGGACGGCCACGCTCCCTCTGCCCGCCCGCCGGCCCGCCAGTCCCGGTCCAGGCGCTCCCCTCCGGCACCCACCTCGGCGCGGCATAGGGACCGACTGACGGCCCGACACGCGGGCTCCCGGGCCTGAGCGGGGAAGGGGTGCCGAGGAGTCCCCGCTCAGCTCCCGCAGGCTCCAACCGTGAGGTGGACTGACAGGTCAGCGGGACGCAAGGGGATGCGGTGCCTGGCCGGCTCGGCACCGGGAGAAGGCTCGGGAGGGCGGCGGCGGCGGCGGCCGTTTCCCGCCTCTCGCTCCGCCGGGGGCCGTGGAGGGAGGAGCTGAGCTCCCGCGCAGAAGGGAGGGGGCGAGCGAGGGGGTGGGGCGGGGATGTCGTGGTTCCGGGCGCGGCTTTGCCCGCGCTCAAGCCCCGCGCAGCTAAGGGGCGGCGCCGGCCACGGTCCGGCTTTCCGCGCCAAATTTTTAAATCGAAGGCGGACGGTCTGGACCCGCCCCTGGCGCCGCCAACCAATCGTAGGCCCGCGGCCTGCTCTCTGATTGGTCGAGGCTCGTTGCCCTGGAAACCGCGAGGATGCTGTCCGGAACTGCCTGGCAGGCGGCGCGCGCACTCGGCCCGGGGGGAGGGGCAGTTGGCCGGGCTAAGGGGGAAGAGCGCCCGGCGCGGAGCTGGCGGCGGCAGGGCGGCGGTACCTGTTTGCCTTACAAGGGAAATGCAGCCTTCCTGGAGGGGTCCGACATCGTGGCATGAACTGACCACCCGAACAGCCAATACATAGCGCTTTGCATCTTTAAGGAAGTCTTCAAAGAAAGAAAACTTAATCATAAGGCGCTCTTTAAATGTCCAGATTACCTTTGAAGCTTAAGGACTGAAGTTGGAAGTTTCCTATCAAGCTATTTCCCAAAACTTTACTGCTGAGCCTATGCACGTGTGTGTCAGGGGAGAAATTCAGGCATCCAGATGCAGACTTTTATCCAGATACTTGGGGTGGTGTCTGCCCGGCCGGAACCTGGGCTCAGGCGCATAGTCCCGAGCCCTGATCTGTGAACAGGTGGGTGCTCGTGCCTTGCTACAGTCCCTTCGGTGGGGTCCGCAGAATGGCCTGCCCTCTCTCAAGGTGGAAGAGGGCTGTCACTGGAAATTCTGTGGTTTGCTTGAAGTCTCATGACGGCGGATCGGTTTCCTGGAGGAATTTACTGGCCTTTGATAGAGTTCTCTGCCCAGCGGGGCTATCTCTGGTCAGGGAATAAAACGTACGTTTAGTTTGTCAGTATTTGTTAGTCTTTGTTTCAGTAGCCTGTGGTGTCCCTCTAGGAATTTTCAATAGCTCTCCTGCTTTTATTTTTCTTTAACTTTTTCCATTTCCTTTTTTCTTTAAAGATATTAAACTTTTTAATAGAATTGATTGGACTACTTGAACCATCCGAATATTGGGAAGAACTCCAGATTTTTCATTTTTAAAGAAACTCTAAATGTATGAGAAATTTACAGAATGGAGGACGAAAAGGTACCTTTTTAACTTCAGTATTCATCCTTGCAGTGATAAATGCAATATCATCCTGATTTAACCCCATAAGTTTCAATATCTGTTATCTTTTTAATGCTGCTTCTGTTTTTAGGGAGCCTCTGTAAAAACCCAGAAGGAAGGGAAATTTAATTTTTGAAGAGGGGCAGAGTTGCCCAGAGTTAAAGTAACCTTTCTAGTTTTTAATGATTTGGTGGAAGTCTCAAAGAGATAAGCAGAGAGAAAAGGTGTTTTTAAGAATACTACTAATTAGTTGCATTACAATATTTCTGAGAATTCTTGAACAGCAGGAATTCAGAAAGAGCGTTTGATGTGATTTGAGATTGGATTTCTTTTTAAGATAATTTTCTACAAAATCACCAGCTTCTTTAACTATGGGGGGCACAAACACTGTTTGCGAGATAAATATTTTGTAAAATTACAGAAGAATTGACAGTAGGAGTATCTGATTAGTGTCCAACTACTGATAGGTTAAAAAAAATGATACATGCAAATTTCCTATAAGTTTTAGATATTAGTCAAATAGGAAAATTGCTGTTGTTTCTGATAGTCTGAGGCAAAGGACAGCACCTTTTAGAATAGTCCCATTTTTGGCTCAGTACTCTCAGATGCACATGCCCAGGAGGGTCCCCATTGGCTCCATCACACTGACTTCCATGTAAGGGCACCGTAGCTGGACTGAGGAAGTTTGGGTTCAAGTCCTGTGCGACCTCATCTTAGCCTGGGTATCCTCTTCTGCAGATAGGGCTACAGGATTTGGTGAAAATACAAATGGAAAAGCCCTTGCTAAATCCTAAGGAGTCATAGACATATAAAATAGTCCCATTAATCTTTGTTCCTAAAATCACTGAGGAATTAGTGAGTCTCTCTATTCTTTCACTTATTGCCATTCCAAGCATTTTCTTTAAAATAGATACAGATAGGAAGAAGGAAGTCCCCAGTGTCTAAAAGTAGAAGAAACATAATCTGTGTGAGTCTTCTTTACGAACTGCTCATTTACCCTCTTCTGTCTCGGTGGCAGCCCCGCCTCTTGCGGGAACTAGCTCGTCATCTCGGGTAACAAACTTTGCTTCTCTGGGCTCCGTTTTCTCCGTCTGTAAAGCGAGGGGCTTAGATATTCAAGGCATAGACTTTTCTGGTGAGAAATCCTGCTCTTAGGCACTCTGGATCTTCTCCCTGCTGGACTTTGCCAACAAGTCTGACCTTATGCTAGCCCTCACCCTTGTCTCCTTGGCTCTCTGACTCTCCCATGTCAGTGCTGGTTTATTGAGCACCACTGCATGCACCCATTGTGCTAGCTGGATACACAGATGCATGGGACATGGTTTCTGCTATGGAGTTACTTATTACAGCGTCATGAATAAAAGTCGCTCCTAGGAGATAGGGATCACTTAAAATTGTCAGACCTGTTAGGGGAAGCTGAGTGACAGCATTTGGGGACTCTCTATACTCTCTTTGCAACTCTTCTCCAATCTAAAATTATTTCAAAATAAAATGTTAAAAATTATCTCTTAAAGATTTTTTTTTAAATTCTTAGAACAGAGCATGAAAAAATTTATGTCTGTGCTTTGCTGCAAAATTAAAAATGGGCAGTTTAGCTATTCGAATGGACAATAAGTGCCAAGTGCTCATGAGAATACAGTTACTAATTTAAACAACTCCACAACCTGATGAGGCATTTTTTTCCTTAGCAATATTCTATTTATTGTCCAATTTCTAGAGTCGAAAGCTATCTGAGAAATCCTGTTTTACAATGGATTTAATGATTTACTTGTTTTAAACCAGGAAAATCTCTTTTTTGAGCCACATAAAAGGGGACTGATGAAAACACCTCTGAAAGCATCCACGGCAGTGAATTTACCGTTGCCGGAGAGCCAGCCGGACTTCGGCCCTTTAACCACGCCCACCAAACCCAAGGAAATCGCCCAGGGAGAACCCTGGACGCCAACAGCCAACCTGAAAATGCTCATCAGTGCCGCGAGCCCTGAGATCCGCAGCAGAGACGAGAAAAGGGGGTTGTTTGACAACAGAAATGAATTACCTGAGGCCAAAGATTCTTTACACGTAGGTTCGCAGAGGAGCCGGTGGAGATTGGGGCTGCGGGGCGGCTGGAAGCTTTTGGGGAAGTGCCGGCAATATAAATCATCGCCACCCACAGACTTACCAGCCTCCTTCAGAGCACCGGAAAGGTTTGGACCCCGTCAAACATAGCCCTGAGAACTCTGAACCTTTGGCTCGTTTTCAGTTCAGGCTTCCCTTTCAGATCTTCCAAGCAGTTTATACTGGCTCCCCACCTTCCCCCCCGCCCCCAAATTTTGCAGCTATTAATGCAAAGCACGTGTATATGTATCAGTTATCGACTGCAGGTGCCCTGAATAAATCTGTCAAACTTTATTTCAGAATAAGCCATTATTTACCGCTTCCTTTGTAGGAACACTTATCTGGAGACGAATATGAGAAATCCCAACCGAGTCGAAAGGAGAAAAGTTTAGGATTGTTGTGTCTTAAGTTCTTAGAGCGCTATCCGAAGTATCCCAACCTTGCTCTGAATAATGACATTTGTCTCGACGAAGTGGCCGGGGACCTTAGTAAGTATGCACAGAGCTCCCCAAAACCGTTGCTAATTAAAGGAACTTTATAGACACTCCTTCAGACCCACACTCGTCTGGCCAGTGTTTGTAATGACACAAATAAGGCCACAGGGAAGTTATAACTCTCTAAAGCCCCGTTAATTTAAGAATAAAGGCATATAGTTTCCAATTCCAGTGAGTCTTAGAAGCAAAACGTCACCATGGAGATTGTTTCTGACTGCGTTTCAAAAGCTCTGAAGCTTTAAAGCAAGGCAACATTGTTTGATGACTTGTTTCATAAACAGCTACAACTCTGCAGCTCATCTTGTTTCTCATTGAAGAGCCAGGCTGCAGAATAGTTTCGACCCGTTTATGGTGAAAATCACCTTCTGTGCGTGGGAGCAGGGCGCAGACGCTCCCTGCAGCTCAGCGCTATTCTGAGGACCAGTGTTTGCTGAGTGTTTTGTTTGGCAAAAGTTACTACGTCCTCTTGCCCCCTTTTACTCCTAACATCATAGGCTCAAATCTAGTTATAGCTAAAAAAGGGATCTGTAGCAAATTGGGGGTACCTTCAGGGTCATGAAAATATCATAATCTGAAATGATGAGATATGCAGGCTGTTTTAATATATAACCACCAGGCGTGAAGAAAGTTTTGCCTTTCTAATACTTGTTTATAAACATCAACTTTGTTTTACATTTTAAGAACATGCCATTTAGATTCATCTATTCACATACACTGCATTGTAGCCATGTGGGATGTACCCTTTAGTTGAGCAGGTATCTATTGATCAGCTACTGGGTGCCAGGAAATGTAGCAGCTTGGGATAGCATCCTGAACAAAAAGAACCAAATCGCTGCTCTCAGGGAACCTGCATTCTAGTGGGGGCAATTGATAATATGCAGACGGTGTTGATAATGTATGTTGGAAGGTAACACGTGCTGTGGAAAAAGATGTAGACCAGGGCGCAGGGGGGTCAGGAGTGCTGGGGGCGTGCTTTCCAATTTTAAATTAAGTGGTCAGGTCCGGCCTCAGTGACTCGGTGACAAGGACTTGAAAGAATCGAGGCAGAGGGCTGTGAGCACGCGGGAGAGGGATTCCAGACAGAAGGGACAGCCCAGGACAAAGGCCTTCAGGCAAGGGCATATCTGGCAGGGTCCAGGAACAGCAAGAAATCTCAGCACCTTGTCCCTATCATATGACAGCTGTGTGTGTGTGTGTGTGTGTGTGTGTGTGTATGTGTGTGTTGGGGACTAATATAAGAAACAGTTGTAAAGTGTGGGATTTAAAGTATTAAAGACTTGGCCTTGCCACTTACTGGCTCTGTGCCTCAGGATGAGCTCCTCAGCCGGCCTGAGTCTCTATTTCCCCATCATTAAAGTGTGGATAATAATACCTACTTCACAAGTTAAGGGTAAACATTTCCAAAAGCTGTATGACACATAGTAGGCCCTCCATAAATGTCCCCTTTCTGATTCATATTAACCTTGTTTGTCCCCTTTAAGAGCAGGGACTTGTCCTTCTCATCTTCACACTCTTTTGTCGAGCGTAAAGAAAGCTATAGCACCCAGCATATATAGCATAATAAAACAGTTATTCTGTTCTGCACGTATGACAAAACCTGATCCTGTCGTAACGTACAATCGCTCGTTCTTTGTAGAGGTGGAGCGTCGACGCATTTACGACATCGTGAACGTCCTAGAGAGTTTACACATGGTGAGCCGCCTTGCCAAAAACAGGTACACTTGGCACGGGCGACATAATCTCAACCAAACCCTGCAGGCTTTGAAGAGCACCGCGGAGAAGAACAGGTACGCCAAGCAGATTATGATGATCAAAAAGAAAGAATACGAACAAGAGTTTGACTTTACTAAGGGTTGCAGTATAGAGGATCATATCATCAAAGACGACACTGGCCAAAATGGACAACCAGACGTGTGTTTTGTCGAACTCCCCGGAATGGAATTTCGGGCAGGTGAGAGATGGCCTTGAAAAGCACGGGCTGCCTGGCCCTCCTCGTGGGTCTAAAGAAAAGGGTCCTCAGGGAACGCTGCTCTAAAGCTACAGCTGCCTGTCACGTTAAAACGCTGCAGTTGTCAACCGTATGATCACTTTGTGGTATTTTTAGCCTTGTTACTTTAGAAGTCGCATGTCCCTTCATGAATTTTAATTCTCTAATCCTCATCCTTCTCCAAAGCTTCTGTAAACAGCCGCAAAGAGAAGTCTTTAAGAGTGATGAGCCAGAAATTCGTGATGCTGTTTTTGGTGTCAACGCCTCAGATAGTAAGCCTAGAAATTGCTGCCAAGATTTTAACTGGGGAGGACCATGTGGAAGATTTGGATAAAAGCAAGTTTAAAAGTAAGTGTCATGACTGCCCTGGACTTTTGGACCTATGCGCAAAGAAGAAAATCAGTTACAAACTGATTTCCAAGTCCATTCGCTATATAAACAGATCATCTCTAATTATGCTTTTGTCTTCACTGCTCCCCCAGAAGCCATGATAGTACTGCTTTTGCTGACTTATAGAACTCAAAGATGTGTATATAACTTCTCCTATTTGTCTGACACTTTGGCTTAGAAACAGTTCCTCAAAAGTTACCTCATTTGATGCTGTAACATTGCCCACATTTTACGCGGATCGACCCGGGTGCCTGAAGGCTAAATGAGCAGTAATTGGAAAGTGGGCCTGGAACCCAGGTCTCCGCTCTTTCCACTGACTCTCAGATGTAATGGTATAAACAACTTCTAAAATTATGCCCAGAAGTGACCTGCAGCACAGTTGGTTTGCCATTCTGAAAGAGCGGTTTTAGCCAGACTGCCTGCTCTAAGTTGGAAGGGACCATTGACTGGGTTCCTAACGCAGACTCTGCCCCTGCCTCCGTAACAGACTCTGCAGGAACCCCCACAAAGAGGAATAGAGAAAGGGTGTGGACGGAAGTGCTCAGCAGATGGGGAGGGGCCTGCTGCACGCCCATCTCTCCTGAGAGCGTTAACAAACCTCCCAGTAGGGCCAGAGGCCAGCCTGAACACGGGTCACTTGAGGGACCTGGCTGTGTGGTGAGGAAGAACCACCCCCAGCAACAGCAGAGGCTGTGAGGAACGTCTGGGAGCTGCCACACAGACTCCTCCCCATGCCTGTGAAGCTGTACAAGTCCCATGAAAGTATATTCAGACATCCCCACGTTGAAAGTGTCTCTATAAAGACAAAATTAAGGAGACAGTAAGGGCAATAATGCTGTAATTGGCTCCGGAGATCTGCAACTTCAGAACACACGTCCTGATGCTACTGGTGGGCTGCCTACTTTTTCAGAGTCGCCAGGGTTCGGCTCTCTGTTTCGCTGGTTACTCAGAGCCTTAGAAGCTATTCCAGGAACTGCATATGTGTAATTTGCTACATCCCCAGGTAATTCAGAAACTTCTGGCATGAGGTTTCTGTGAAGAAGGGGCTTGATGTGTTATTTTGTACTATCAAGCTGGAAGTAAAGGCAGACTTTTTGTAACAAAACTTTTTAAGATATGTAAGATTTGAAGAATTAACAATTGATGCATTGCATATTACACAAGAACAATATAAAAATTTATAAATTTTGATGGATCCTGGAATTTTCCATGCTTATGTTATTAAGTAACCTTATTGTTATAAACTATCACAAGCAGGGAAGCGATGCTTTATTTCTTTCATTCATACAATTCTTCTGAATCCCCATTAGAAGATGCCCAGCAATGGTGACTTTTTATTTAAAAATCTGTGACGTAGTTCTCTACTGGGTGATCTCATTAAGTCATTTTTCTTTTTTCAACATGTGCTTTTGTCCTTTCAAAATTCAGGACCAGCAGTAACTGAGTCTTTTCAATATTTAAAACTATTTTTTGTCTTAATGAAAGCAGTATCACTGGAATAGCTGAAGAAGAGCCACGTTTCTCTGTCTGACATTGATGGTTAGGATAGCTTCTTCAATATACATGAAGTCCTTTTGAAGCGAAGTCCTCTGATCTTTCATTATTCCATTAAGCGGTGTATATGCTTTCTTTCTCCCCAGCGAAAATTAGGAGGTTGTATGATATAGCTAATGTTCTGAGCAGCCTGAAGCTTATTAAGAAAGTTCACGTGACGGAGGAAAGAGGCCGAAAACCAGCTTTTAAGTGGATAGGCCCAGAAATCAGCCCCAATCCCGGTGGTATGTACTTGTTGCCTTTCGTTCTTTGCTTCACTATTTGGAATTAATGCACATTTGGCGATACTCTCCATTCCCTTTCCTGCCCACCCTCCCACCGTGGCACCTTTGTGAGGTGGTTGTGATTTGGGATATGACCTCAGAGGGAGGTCCTTTGGCACAGGGATTCACAGTGCAGACTCTAGGGCCCGACTGGCTGGGTTCCTGTCCCAGGCCCACAGTCTACCAGCTGAGAGACCTTGAGTCAATTGGTTAATGTCTCTGAGATGGGGGTGCATTTCTTAAGAAGTGCCTACCTGGTGGACTTGAGAGTGTCTTAGTGTGTTCAAAGTGCTGTAACAGAACTCCATAGACTAGGCAGCTTATAAACATCAGACATTTCTTTCTCATAGATCTGGAGGTGGAGAAGTCCATGATCAAGGTGCCAGCAGATTCCGTGTCTGGTGAGGGCCCATTTTCTAGACAGCCATCTTTTTGTTGTAACCTCACATGGTGGAAGGGGACTAGGGAGCTCCGTGGGGTCTCTTTTATACGAACACTAATCCCGTTCATAAGGGCTCGGCCCTTATGACCTAAGCACTTCTGTAAGACCCCACCTCCTGAGATATCACTTTGGGCATTAGGTTGCAACATATGAATTTTGGGGGAGACACAAACATTCAGTCCGTAGCAGTGAGAGTCACCATATTTCATCAGATTAAGGCTCCACTGATTTTAAGATGCATGATTTTTTGTATATCAGAAAGAAAAACCACTTAGAATTACACTATGGCACACCACTGGTTATCAGAGACAGTAGTTTCAGAGATGTTAAGGTGTGAAATACTACCTCACAATTCATTCAATATGATAAACAAGGTTTTGTATGTAAAGCCCTTAAAACAGTGTCAGGCACTTAGTCGGTCCTCTGTAACTGTGACCACTTCCATTCCTAAAACCATCTTAGAACTACACTTAACACACTGCCCCTTTCTACTGCAGGCTGCAGCCCAGACATTACTTTCACCTCCTCTGATCTGGAAGTGAGGCGGTCCTCGAAAGAGAACTGTGCCAAAAACCTCTTTTCCACCTGTGGGAAACCAAACTTTACCCGACACCAATCTCTTATCAAACTGGTAAAGAGCATAGAAAGTGATCGGAGAAAGATAAACTCTGCTCCCAGCAGCCCTGTCAAGACCAACAAAGGTATGTTTTCAATCATATCAGGGGTCTACTCAGAAGAATTCCTCTTTTTTTGAGGAAGGTTAGCCCTGAGCTAACTGCCACCAATCCTCTTTTTGCTGAGGAAGACTGGCCCTGAGCTAACATCCACGCCCATCTTCCTCTACTTTTTTTTTTTTCATATGTGGGACGCCTACCACAGCATGGCTTTGCCAAGCGGTGCCATGTCCACACCCGGGATCCGAACCGGTGAACCCAGGGCCACCAAGAAGCAGAATGTGCGAACTTAACCGCTGTGCCACTGAGCCGGCCCCAAGAATTCCTTTTTATCCGACTTTTTCCACTTACTTGATCCCTACCGGACTTGTTAGAGAATTGTTTCAATATCCATATCCCCAAACCTCTTGAAGCCTAACTTACACATGAATTAAAGGATAAGAAGTAATTTGTGGGGTTTGTCATTTAATAGCTGTGTGATTTTGAGGGGTGGTGCATGGTTTCTGTTCTTTTGACTTAGTGATGTTTCATCTGTATGATTCATTTTTGCTTTAACCACCCCCCCCCTTCTTTTTTACCAGCTGAGAGTTCTCAGAATTCTGCACCCTTCCAAAGTAAAATGGCTGACCTCGCAGCTATTTGCAAAATGCAGTTAGAAGAGCAATCAAGGTGGGTTGCAATGCTCCTTAGTGGCAGGACGCATTCCTCTGACCTTGCCTCGTTAGGCTTGCTGACTTTATGTAAGAACAGGCACTAGCCTTGGAAACCAGTGAGATAATCTTTCTATAACTCATATGCAATCATTACAGAAACTACCTGCTAGTTTCATAAAAGCGTGGCTTCAATTTGGGGAAATCTCAAGTGCTAGAACAATTTTAGAGAAAATGTGTTTCCGTGGTATCATGTTTTAAATCTTGTCTTTTAGTGAACCTAGAAACAAAGTGAAAGTACAACTGGCAAGATCTGGGCCTTGCAAACCAGTGGCCCCTCTGGACACCCCAGTGAATGCTGAGCTGGAACTGACGGCATCATCCCTCACCCAGTCCCTGGGGGTGGTCCCCCTGCTCCCCAGCCCACTGTCATCGGCGGTGCCCGTGATCCTACCTCAGGCCCCTTCGGGCCCACCCTATGCCATCTACTTGCAGCCTGCCCATGCCCAAAGCATGACGCCACCCCAGGGTCTAAGCCCGACAGTCTGCTCCACTCCCTCCTCTAAAGCTACAAGATCAAAAGACCCTGCAGATGCCACCACCGAGAAGGCAGCCAAGGATACTGCAAAGCCCAGTGCCTCCACCAGACCTGGAAGCTTGCTGCCAGTGCCAGAGAGACAAGGTACAAAGAACCGAGACAGGGAGCCTGCTAGAGAAAGAGGCTCCAAGAGGGCAAGCGTGTTCGAGGACAGTGCTTCCAAAAAGAAATTTAAAGAAGACCTAAAAGGACTTGAAAACGTCTCTGCGGTAAGTACAGCCTTAAACTGTGCACAGCTTTGGAAAGTCCCCAATTGATTAGAGGAGAATTTGGTGGCTTGTGACATTTAGCAGAGCAAAGAGCAGCCTCTCAGGAAATGAGGAACTGTTCCTTAGTATCCACAGTCCAAACAAGGCCCCAGACAACTAATCCCCTGGCTGCGATGGTGGCGGGGACATTTTTAACCTTTGGAGGAAGGGATTATTTGCTTCTTTAAAAGCACTGTGGGTGGTTGTCCGTAAGTCCATTTCTCTGTCACATGCTGGAATGCAAACACCTGTCGTGAAAGTCTGAAATAATTTACAAGCAGACATAACCCCAAACGAACGGATGGATGCATAGGGTTCCTGTAACTCCTGCTTTCTGAGTCATTACCTAATGTTTGTTTGATGTCATGTAACTGGCATCTGTTGCCTCGAAGATAAATTGCTTCCCGTGTTTTTACTTTCTAACCTAAGATTTAAACCAAACTTTCTATTTTGTGTAAATAGAAAAATCGAACTGACCTTGGCAAATTGTAGGTATATTTGATGCATTGGTTTCTAAGGATTTTGATGTTCTAGATAATTTGTTTCCTGGGTGGAGTTTAGTTCAGGAAGAAATTAGCATCTACCGGATGCCACCCACCTACTGGACATCAGAAGCATTAGGCGTGTTTACATACATGATCTCATTTTCCTCCCTTAGGACAGTTAACGTAGGAACGGCGTTATTACCAAATAAATACCACTAACTGTGGAAGCAGAAGTTAATCTCTCATTTTGTCCCCGCTGTGCAGTTATGTTACTTCTCTACATCTTGTTTTCCACATCCATAGAGAATTTGTTCCACAGTTTTTCCAGATCCTCCACTGGGTATAAAGCACCATGCTCTGGATCAAATCAAACCTGGCACCTGCCCTTGGTGCCAGTTGCTTTTGAGGACCTGCCCCGGGGCCATGTTACAGCTTTTGTGAGGTTATTACATGACCATCTACATAAAGGGGTTTTTGATCCTTTTAAGGCACCGAATAAGCTGAAGGGTATTATCTGTAACTATTATTAAGGAGGCTTTAGAGTTTGTCAAATATTCCCTGAGGATGGCCTCATGGTAACCGTTCAAAACATCTATTATCTAAGCATAGTATCGTTTGGCATTTAATATACATGCTGGGGGAAAATCACAAGGCTCGAGCTTGATTCGATATTCTGGGAGGTCCTTAATCTCTGGGCGAATGGGTATGATTTGATAATGGTCTCCTGTTGCTCGCTCAGCTGTTCAGGGTTAGGGTTTCCAGCGGATAGGTTTTCCACGTCCCCTTGCTTCTTTTTTCATCTCTACAACTTCATTTTGACGATTTCTTTTTAGCACTGACCGAGCAGAACCAAGAAAGTAAGAGAGCATGTGTTAACTCATTCAACAAACATTTACTAAGAATCTACACTTCTCGGGGTGGAGAGAAGACAGTACACAAATAAACACAAAGGTATCAGGTACTGAATGATAAGACCTATAGTGAAAACAAAACAGGATGCTGTGATAGGCAGAGGGAGGAAGAGGCCACTGTCGGCCAGATGAGATGACATGCGAGTCAAAATATGTCAGATTCCTTCATCTTGTTAATTTAATAGTTCTGATTTTTAGATAAAAGGAATTGGCATTATAGGTTGAAAGATTTTGTGATGAATGTAGTTTGTAGGAAATTGAAAAATAATTATGAGTACTACAGATTTTACTGAAGATTTTAAAGAGTTTAACCAGCAGCCAGAAAAGCTTTTACCACAAGAGTATGATTAAAAACAGCAAAGAGCAGCTGTTTGTAAAATGCCTGAATTCACCCCTTAAAAATTCTCTATTCCTGCAGCTTTCAAGGAACCTACTGGTAAAGGCATTGAACAGTACCAAGCGTCTAAAAAACAAAATTAAAAGTTTGTGGTACATTGTGGATTCTGAATTCACTGGTTCCCAAGGAAAAGATGGTGCCTATTAACAGCTAGATCAAAGTGTAGACGGTTGTTTCGACAATGACGAGAAGAAAGATCTGGAGGAAGATAAGAGGAGGGGCCCCTGGTTTACAAGAGTTGCTTTTAGCTTTTTTCAGTCCTGCCCGTGTAAGGCTGAGGCCGACTTCCCAGGCAGCACAGCCACCCCTGCAGGCTGTCTCTGTTTGGTGAAGTACAGCAATCCCGCAGCCACGGGGGACACACACTACCGAACGTTCTGGCCATTTCTGTTTGGAATATAACTTTATTGCCTAAAACTGTTCTCTGTGACGGTTGGGTCTCTAACGTGAGTTAATTAATTCTCTTTTTTATCTGCAGTTTTTGAACTCTGGTGCCCTGCCCTTTCATTTGTATATTATAAGAGTGTTCTCTTTGGTATCATTAGAACCTAAAGTACTAGAAAAAAATCTTTAGTTGTCTAATTCCTTTGTTCTAAATCGAGGGTCAGCAAACATTTTCTGTGAAGAACTGGATTATTTTTGCCTTTGCGGGCCATATGGGCTCTCTTCAACTCTGCCATTGTACAAAGATTAAAAAGCAGCTAGAGGCTACATAAGTGAATGGGTGTGGCTGTGTTCCGGTACAATTTTGTTTACAGAAACAGCCCGGAGGTGGATTTTGGCCCATGGTTTGGCAACCCCCTTCTCTAAATCAGCATTTGTTAAAATGTTTTCCTTGAATACCAACACGACTAAAAATTTAGTTACCAAGTAGCTTGGGAAATGCGACATGCTGATGCCCCCCTGGCGATTTACAATGCATGCCCTCATGAAAGTCCCTCAGAAATTCCCCAGTAAAGACACCATTTTCCTTGGTTTAATTCTGCATTTCCCAAACACGTTTGACCGTGATTCAAGTAGAGCCTCTTTGCATCCATGGAACTAGGGTCCCTCAGGATACTTTTTTGGGAAACACCGTTCTACATAATTCAAGAACAGTCAGATAAAGACAGGACAGTGCCATTGTGGTGTCCAGCTGCATTGAACCTGGTCCTGACAGCACCCCGTCATAGCGAGAAGTCTGAGAGTAGGAGTTAGGATGGCAGTGTCGGTGGGGGGGGGGCTTGCTGGTGAGTCCTACCCCTAAGCAGATCAGTGCCAGCTTTAGGACGCTTCCTAAGACCATGCATGGCATTTCAGACACACATGGTTGGTGTTATTCAGGAGAAGTGTTGGAATGGGAGGGAGGGGTAAGGCCCACCCATGGCCCATCCCGTTGGGGGCTTTGGTCTAATGGGACAAACCACCACCAGGGGATATTAGTCCCGGCCGAGGCGCACGATCACCTTTCTTTCTGTATTTGTGTGTAAAATAAGCCCTTCCTCCTTGTTTTCTAGACCTTGTTCCCATCAGGATACCTAATCCCTCTCGCCCAGTGCCCATCCCTCGGGGCAGAGTCCATTTTGTCTAGTACGGAAAACTCAGGTACAGTTTCCCCAAGCCACAGGATCTACAGCTCCCCAATCGCAGGTGAGTGCGTGGAAAACAACCCTTCCAACGTGGGTCACTCTCGAGTTCACTTCAGCCTTTCGAGCTTCTCGGACAAATGCCTGTGCTTGTAAGATATTTTGCCGCTTTTCTTTCCAGGTGTTATTCCAGTGACATCATCCGAACTCACTGGTGTTAATTTTCCCTCTTTCCCTGTGACATCTTTCAAGCTAATGGTCTCGCCAACTCCCGTGGCAGCTGTCCCTGTTGGGAGCAGCCCGGCTCTCACTTCGAGCCACGCCATTCCCGTCCAGAACCCAAGCTCAGCCATTGTCAACTTAACCCTGCAGCACTTGGGACTCATCCCCCCCGGTGTGCAGGTGTCCGCCAGCCCCGGGCCTGGGACCGTTCCCGTGTCTCCAAGAATAGAGGCTGTTAGTGTCGCCCCAGACAGCACGGGCACTCAGCAAGGACGGGCCACCCGGTACGACTCGCCAGTGCCAGGCCACAACCAACCGAATGGACAATCAGTTGCTGTGACAGGGGCACAACAGGTGAGAGTGTTTCCGTTCAATTCATGTTTTTCCTTAGGTCATCAAGTCCAAGTATCACTCTCAGGGGAGCTTACTTCCGCTTTTCTACTTGGGAAGGGATGGAAGAGTGAGGAGGTTGAAGGCTTGCCGTCTTCCCAAACCCAGGAAGAGGGCCCAAGGAGTCCTTATTGTCGGGTCATCGTGGGTTTTTTTTCTCGCCTTAACAAAAATAATTGAGAATGTAAAACTCACCCAGGCTTGCCTAGCCGATTTCAAGGCGTGCGAGGCTCCCGCCGTGTGCCTGGTCCAATCTTCTAAGACTGCCGGGGCATGCCTATCTATGTGGGTTTGACTTCTTTCTTCCATTCTTTTCTTTCCACTCAGCCTGTTCCTGTGACACCCAAAGGGTCACAATTAGTGGTGGAAAGTTTCTTCCGAACCCCAGGTGGACCAACAAAGCCGACAGGCTCAGCCTGCACGGATTCCGATGGTGCTAGTAAAACCTCTGTTGGAACACTCTTTGTCCCTCAGCGAAAACTGGAAGTCTCAACGGAGGATGCCCATTAATGGACAGACTGGGCTTCGTTCACTTTTCTAAAGCGTTGTTTAATGGAGAAGATGTACTCAGACAGATTTGGAGAACACGTTCTCTGAAAATACTGTAGATACGTTGGGAGTTTACTTAATTTCAAACCAAACACTTATTTTTGTACTTATATATATATACACGCATATATATATATATATTTGTATTAAGCTAAGTTCAGCCATCAGTCCTGCAAAATAAAAGTAAAATGTTGGACTAAGGTATAGTAACTTCTGGGAGGAAAGCGTTCAATATTTCAACTGTGCCTGTGCTATTATGCAAAGTAACTGTGTTAAAGTTTACATCTCCTTGAGTGAATATGTGACATGCCTAACGCAGCATTGTCTTAAACTTTGCACAAAGAAGATGCTGTGACGTACAATGTTATATTTTTAAGTGAGAAGGCAATAGCTATATTTTTTGTAATTTCTTTAATCTGTTGTTGTTACAATATGTCTTTTTGTAAAGTTGGCAGCAATCCTCAATCAGGTCTATGGAAAAATTATTTATAAAATGTATTTTTAATCATAAGTTGTTCAAATTAAAACTTTTCTAAAATGTATTTCGCATTTTCATTTGGCCAGTCAAGGCACTGTTGGGAGAAAATGAAAATTTATCTAACCTCAGGGGCAAATTCTTGGTAAGAAGTCCTGAGTTCCCTCAGATATGCAAAGTTTATAAGCTGTTCCCACATTCTTGTCCCCTTTTCATCCTCTGTATGGCTCCACTTTCAGAAGCAAAATGGCTTTGGAGAGGCTGCTGCTGGGCCAAGGACACACAACTGAGTCTCATGTGCTCTCCCTGGGTGCCCCTGGGTGATTAGGAGTGGAAGGCGGGAGGTGGGTGCTCCCTCCCCTCCCCGGCACGGCCAGCATCGACCCCAGGCCTCCTGCTGTCCGCAGAGGAGGGCCTGCAGCCACAGTCCTCTTCCCACACTTCTGAGTGGCCCAGCTCCGGGGATGGGACAGCAGCAGGGGGCATTCCAGTTTCCTCCACACTCGGAACTGCCACACAACCCCCCTGAGCTCCAAGAGTAGGAACGAGCTACAATGTGTTAAGTGTGCATCTCCTGGCCCCCTTGTTGTGGGATGAATTGCAACTTGAGAATTGACATGTGCCCTCACTGGTCAGGGTCGTATGGGATCCTCGTAATGTCTATTTCCTACATGTCTGCTATGCGCCAGGCACCGTGCTGTGCCTGTCAAAGGCATTCTCTCTGCGAGCCAGAACTAGGAGGTCACTGAGGCTCACAGAGATTAGAGTAATAAATCCAGAGTCAACTGCTCCGGTGTGCAGGGCCTCAACCCACGCCTCCTGGCCCTCTTTATCCATTACCCATGTGCCTCCAGATGCAGGCCTGGCAGCTCTAGTAGGAACCAAGCACATTGTTTCAGGGTAATCTGAGCATTTGTAAGGTCGTCGCTTTTGTGTTTTCTTTGCACAACCAAGTACAGCTAAGAGAGGGCAGATTTTCACGTTGACCTGGAGACCCCCTCTTCCTCCACACCACTGGAGAACCAGTATAAGCTATTGCTTCCCGCGTACCTCTGCCTTTGCTCTTATCCCACTTGGAGGACGCATGAGTGGTTCCTGATGTAGGAAAAGGCTCCTGCCTTTAAAGTGCTTATAATAGTACAGTTGAGGAAGGCAGTATGTGCACATGAATAAATGAAGAAAGCATTTCCATTCAATAAAGAGAAGGTAAGTTGCCAAATGGTAAGTGTAGACAGAAGATATAGACCAATAGATTGAAGTGGACTCTGACAACTGTGAGAAACACCAACCCAGACAGAGTCACAGTAGCTCTGAGGAGATGAAGCTCTATATCCCTTCCCCGCCCCTGTAGCTGAGCTCGAGAGACTGGAGGCCAAGGTTTTGTTCTGGCCCCCTCGTCAGTTCTCCACATGAAGCCGCTCTCCAGGGCTGAGGTTTGGGGAAGCCAGATGCACAGAAAGAGTGAGGTCTGTTAGATTTCGAGACAGCTCTGGGGACTGTCCCACTCATCTCTGCCCCTCTGACAGATTCGTAAGGTTGTCCCCTAACCCCCACCTCCTGGTGTTCGCGCCCTTGTGTGATCCCCTCCACTTGAGTGTGGGTGGGACCTATGACTTCCTTCTAACCAACAGGATACAGTACAGGTGATGGGCAGCAGGGGTGATCATGTATACATGATTATGTGCTTACGTTACATAAAATGATAGTACTCATCTCGCTGGGGTCTCTCTCCCTTGCTGGCTTTGAATCCAAGTGGCTATATTGAGGAACCCAACACAGCAAGGAACTGTGGGCAGCCGCTTGGAGCTGAAGGCGGCCCGCAGCCAACAACCAACAAGAAACTGAGATCCTCAGTCCTACCTATAGCTACGAGGAACTGAATTCTGCCAACAACCTGAGGGAGCTGGCAAGCGGATCTTTCCCCATTCAGGCCTCAGATGAGAGACCACAGCCCTAATTGACACCTTGATTGCAGCCTTATGAGACCCTAAGCAGAGAACCCAGCTAAGCCATTTCTGGACTCCTGACCCATAGCAACTGTGAGATAATAAATTTGTTTTGTTGTAAGGTGCTGATATGTGGAAATACTGTTATGCGATGATAGATAACTAATACAACCATTGCCATACAGCAATAGATAGCTAATGACCCACTAGCACTCATAAACGTCTTCTCCCAGTTTGTCTTATTGTTCATTGGTTTTATAGGCATTCATAGAAGCAATCATCACAGGGCTGCAGTAACCCCAAAGGCTTTCATGAGAAGCACTGTCCACTCAGTTTTAAAGCTGGAAGCAGCTTTAAAGATGCAAGCAGTAGCTCAGTCATAGACAAAGCTGTCTGCACAGCGTGCAATTTCTTTTCCCGAACTGCCTGCTAATTTCCTAAGGAATTACTGCATGGAGCCCAGCGGACTGTAACTGGGGGCCCCACCCATACCTAGCAAGAGTGGGCTTGTCATCCAGACTAGGCCAACCGCCCTGGAATGTGATGTCCCGTTTCATCCTAGCGGTGGCCTTCTCACTATTCTGTTCCCGATGCAAGACTGTAGCTGGGGTTCCTGTTTCCCAACCTTTGGAAAGGCAATGGCCCCCGCCCATGTGCAAGCCTGAGTTTTAGCCATCCGCTGATTCTGTGGGCCTTTGCTATCCTTCCAGTAAGTTTCCTTTGCTTAAAGTTGTCAATCACTCTGTGCCTGGTAACCAAAGGGCTCTTACCAAGTCACAGAGGGAAACCAGAGGCGAGGTTTCCCAACTCCCAGACCAGCTATTTCTCTGTTCCCTGCGCCGGTGAAATCCAGCCAAAGAGTGACTAGAAAAGGCCTTAAGGAATGCTTATCTCACCAGAAAATGCAAGCAACTCACCTATATTCAAGTGACTGCAAACTGCCATTCAAAATACCTGAAAAGGAAATAATTGAAGGAAGAGATGAAAGGAACCCAGGAAATTAGAGCAACAGAATTTGACGCAAAAAAAAATTTTTAAACCTGGCTTTGAAACAAGTTCCCTCAGCTTTGTCCTTTTCAAGTGATTAGGGTTCTTGCAGATAAAGGATAAAGAGATTTTCAGAACTTAAGCAGATAAGCCGTCTGAGCAATCCTCTTAATTATAGAGAAGAGTGCGGGTTGACTGCAGATTATTTACAGTATTTATCACTGACTGGTAGTTTTCAAATCTTGAGGGCCTCAAATATAAGATAAGCTGGAAGGAAAAGTGTTATTATTCTAGGTTGAAAAAAAAGTATCAAACTTTGAATCAACTTTTAAAGAAGTGGCTTACATCTCAATGTCCTATTTGAGTGCCTTCAGGTCAATTACTTGCTCGATCAAATCAGTAAATAAATGAGGACTTCTCATGATTGTCAACATTTTGTAGAAAAATATAGGTGGGGAATATGTTATCAGCGTCCTCCAACAGTCAAGTAGTTAACTGCACTTTTGAAAGGCTTCAAGAGAATTTTCCATATCCCATGAGTTAGGCACCGAGTCTGATTTGCCCCGTGTATACTGAATTCTATTTTAAAAGAATTTATTCAGTTTTTACCATATGCTTAGCACGGGTTGTTTAAAACAATGCTTATTATCCTGCTTTGGACAAGAAAAGATCCCGTGTGTGCGAATCTTCTAGAAGTTTATCCTTAGCGAAAACAATTTTATTTCATTACTATTGATTAAAACATTTCTAAAATGGTAGTACCACTCCCAAGATTCGTAAATAGAATATTTTGACTATAATTAACTCTTTCTTCATGTTTTAGAAACTCATAAGCACTATTGTTTTGTGAAATTCAAATTCAACAACCAAAGAGTTTAGGCCACTTATGATACAGTGATGCCCTCAGAGGCCATTGAATGTGTAGGTGTATATTTTCCTAAAATGAGTGGTTCCAGAATACTATGCTTTCCAAGTTCTGTTTCTGTGGTTCTCTGTCTCCAACTTTGATATCAGCTTTGACTTGCCTCTTCTTTCTACCCTCGTGATTAATCTCCTCTAACAGGAAAACTGAAGGCTTCCAGGGGAACTGACGTCCACCCCACTCCTTTTATAAACCATTCCAAGTCAATAGACTTCTAACTCCTGAATTCTCTCCTGTGGGGTAAAAGCCATGAGCTTCACCGCAGGTGTTTCCCTTGCCAGTCACTGGTCTTTCTCACTGCCCACACAAATCCAAACTTGTTGACGCAGGAATCTGTATAGAATGCTGAATTCCATCATGGTGGAATGCCAGGAATGCCGAATATAAATTGTATGCCTATACTCATTATCGAAATCCACTCTGAGACAATAACGGCATTTCTACACGGAGATATTCTGAGAAAGAGGACATGTCCTAGACGTACTAGGGAAAGGGTGGAACTAGAGGAAAAAAAGAATAATTTTTATTGAGCATCTACTGTTACACCTACTTCCAAACCATACTGTTGGTTGCTTACTATTGGCCCCATTTTACGAATGAGGAAGCTAATTTCAGGAAGCATAAGAATCACGTCCCAACCACACAGCAAGTGTGCACTCCCAGCACCTGCGTGCAGATCTGCCCGGCGACAAAGCCTGCACTAATTCCAGACCACCACGCTCCGGAGCTCCATCATGACACTACAGCCGTCACACGTGCTCAGACTGTGGGGAAATAGGCTGATTCCAGATTGTTCCTGACAAATGAGAACAGAGCTTCAGGAGCTTTGCTCCCAAGGCGTGACAGCTGTTTCTATTTCAGGCTCTCTACCTGTAATGATTTGTACTGGATCACGTTGCCTAAGCCAGAACAATGTTTCTCAAGACTCTTCCATGTTATGATTGTGCTTTTGAGTTGGCCAAAAGAGGACTGCCCGGCTCCTCAGGTGGACTGGTGGGCAACTGCCCTGACCCTCTGACTCCCCGTCGCTTCCCCAGTTCCTCCCACAACTGTGCAAGGTCTAAAGCCTTTACTTCATAACTCATCGTGGTTCTGTTTCCCTGATTAGACCCTGATTCTACGGTACACTGTGACAATTTTAAGAGGAAATGGGGTGAGAGAAGTTCTAGTGGCGGCCAGGGGCTGTCTACTTCCCAGGGCCCAGAGAATAGGATGTGCCAGCAAACTGGCGCTTTACCAGCTGTGGGTCATTTTGGTTGCCACTGTTTTCATAGCCACAAATCCAGGAGCTGAAACATTTTAGGTCAAAGTGCCCTTTACAAATGCATTGCATGGAACTCAGCCACGCCCACTGCAGCTGTCTGACCCAGCTTGGTTTCGATGCCAGGAGACTGCATCCAAGATCTCACTTGACTCAGCTCAGTCAGATAGAAAATGCTTGACCTAGGAGCCAAAGTCTGGCTTCTGGTCCCAGCTCTGACCCCCTAAAAAAGGTACCTAACCTCTCGGGGCTGGTTTCCTCTTCTTTCATTATAGAAGTGAGCTCAAGGAAGTGATTTCTGCGGTCCCTTAGAAATAACTTTTTATGAAATGCATATTTAAACTCGCTGCTGATTCCTAGCACATAAGTGGAAACCGTGCTCAGCCAAAAGAATTTCGTCAAATACGTGAGAACGGAGGAAAGGAGGCTCTTAACGAAACCACTAATCCTCTGACTTGAGCATACATGGCCTTCCTCCTGGCTATCACCACACAGAGCAGATTTACAATTTATAGCTGCTATTATTGCAAAAAGTTGTAATTTCCGAGAAACTAATCTTACAGGTTGGGGGTCCATTCGTTCTACTGTTGGTTTTAACATCTTGATTTGCCTATCAGTTCTATATTGTTTGTCTGCTCTGTGACATTATTTGAGATGATCCATGTGATCTAGAGCTCCGGGTGAAAATTTGAGGGAAGTAAGTAAACTGGCATCTCACTTAATAAGGGGCTTTACGAATGGGATATTCTGGATTCTATAGAGCCCGAAGTTCTCAGGGCTGGAAAGGACCTTGGAGATCATCTCATCCACGGGTTCCCAAACCTCCAGCTTGGGCTCCAATTTTGCGCCCCCAAACCAGTGCCAGGTTGGCTATATCAGAAACCCAGATGCATCTGCTACAGATTCTCGGGTCTCCATCCTCAGAGACGGGGCTAGAGCAGGGCTCTGGCATCTATGTTTTTTAAAGTTTCCCAGGTAATTCAGATTTGTTGCTGGGTTTGAAGGATCACGGTGTGGGAGAATCATTGCAGTCATCCAGTATTTAAGTTGTCATTACAGAACTCCTGGTGCAATGAAGGTAGCCTATCTCCCCCACGGATTATAACTAAAACCTCCAGACAGAATACAAAAGCAAATCCCTGAGGACTCTGAAAAGTACATGATAGCAAACAGATTGAGAGCGGAAGTCAGAACCTGAAGAATGACTGGTATGGCAGCGAGTTTACAGGGTTTTCCTCTCTTTCTTTATCTCTTGGCTTTGATCCAAGGGTGGACTGAGTCCTGGAACTGTGCTACAGGTATAAACAGCAAAAAATATGAAAGAAACCCCCATTCTAGCCAGAGGATGACGAAACGCGGCCACTGAAGCTGAAGAGCATGAGGGGAATCCCTTTCATTTTTCTATTTTCTTTTTTTTTCTCCCAGTCCTCCATGCCAGCCCTAGTCCTGAAGCTTCACCGTCACTGTAGCAGCATCAGCGGCATGAGCACCAAAAACTCTGAGACAAGCACCTCTTGGTTTACAAGAATTGGCAGAAGGAGTCTCAGTGGTCCAAAGCGTGTGGGAAGCATTCCTACTATTTTCCTCTCTCTCTTCTTTCTCTTCACATTGCCCTGAAATCACCCCAGGTGCTCAGAATGGTGTGAAAGTGCGTGGGCTAAAACTCTGAGAGAAACAATGGCTTTCTAGCCAGAGAGCTGGGAAAAGGGACCGCTAGGAGCCAGAGAGCGCCAGCGAAATGCTGAGGATGAGAAACCTAGAGCAGAAAATCCCTCAATTCTGTGTATGAACTACTAGTCTCAGACTTGCCTCTAGGTTATGCATGCACAAAACAGACCCAAAGAAGCATAGAAAAGGCTTTGAGTACCAAACTATTCTATAAATCGCTGCCCGAGTAACAGGTTAACACCTGAACCAACGTGACGTGTTGGACGGACACGCACAGCACAGCAAAACATTTGAAAACTGAACTGACGTGGGAACCACCACTCTCAGAAGGTAAGACACAACTCGAGGTATGGAGCTAACCAGGTAGGCTACCTGCTAAAATAAACAAGCAAACAAATAAAAATTAACATTCTCTTGAGGATTTTAAGAGGACCCAGGGTCTCACATCATAATATTCAAAATTCCAGAATACAATTCAAAATTATTTGACTCACAAAAAAGAAAAGAAAGAAAAGAGAAAAATCTGCCCAATTCTCAAAGGAAAAGACAATCAACACATGCCAAACCCAAGAGGACCCAGACGTTGGAATTATAAAGAGTTTCAAGTGACTACTATAACCAGGCTCCATGAAGTAAAAGTGAACACGCCTGAAGTGAACAGAAATGTAAATGTTCTCACTAGAAAAATAGAAACTATGAAAGGGAGCAAAGTCGAAATTTTAGACCTTAAAAATACAGTTCCAGTCGTCCCATTCACAACAACATGGATAGACCTTGAGGCTATTATGTTGAGTGAAATAAGCCAGACAGAGAAAAACGAACTCTGTATGACTCCACTCACAGGTGGTAGTTAACATATGGACAAAGAGAACTGATCGGTGGTTGCCAGGGGAAAGGGCGGTGGGGGGAGGGCACTAGGGGTGAAGTGGTGCACCTACAACATGACTAATAATGATGTACAACTGTAATTTCACAAGGATGTTAACTTTTATAACCTTAATAAAAAAAATACAGTTCTAGAAATAAAAAGAGATTCATAGGATGTGCTCAATAGCACAAACAAAAGTTAGCATTCTCCAGAGATTTTAGTAGGACCCTGAGTCAATAGAACAGAATAGAGAGTCTGGGAACAGACCCACGCAAAACATGCGCAATTGCGTTTTTTGACATGAATATAAAGGAACTTCAGTGGAGAAAGGATGGTCTTTTCAGCAAGTAGTGCTAGAACAATTGAACACCAAAACACATAAAAAAGTGAACCTCAACATGCACCTCACACCTTATACAGAAATAAAAACATAGATTATATGCCTAAATAGAAAATGTAAACCAGTCAAACATAAAGGAGAAAATCTTTGTTACGTTGAGTTAAGCAAAAAGTTCTCGGGTACAACCTCAAAAGTGTGATCCATGAACGATAAACTATTATACTGGATTCCATCAAAATGAAAAAGTTATACTCACAAAAGGCTGAAATATGTTTTAAAAAATTTAAAAACCAGTCTGGGCAAAAATATTTGCAAATCGCATATCTGATGAAGCACTTATGTTCAGAATATATAAAAAAACTTTCAAAACTCAACAATTAAAAAAAATCCAATTTTTTAAATGGGCAAAATATTTGAACAGTCAGTTAACTAAAGAAGATATATGACAATACATGAAAAGATTCTCAACACCATTATTAGTTAAGGAAATGCAAATTTAAACCACATTAGAATACCACTATATACCTATTAGAACAACTAAAATTTTTAAAACAAAAAATCGACCATACCAAATGCTGATGAGGACACAGAGCAACTGGAAATTTCATTCATTGCTGACAGAAATGCAAAGTGGTACAGACATTTGGGAAAACAAGGTGGCAGTTTCTTATAAAGTTAAACAAGAACTTACCATATGATCCAGAAATTCCACTCTGAGGTATTTACCCTCAAAAAATGAAGAGTTATATCCAAAAACCTGTATAGTAATGTTTGCCGCATATTTATTCGTATTCACCCCATACTGGAAATACCCGACATGTTCCTGGCGTTTACCCTGCTTGGTGTCCTCTGAGCTTCCTGGATCTGTGATTTGCTGCCTGACATTAATTGTGGAAAATTCTCCATCATTATCACTTCAAATATTTCCTCTATTCTTTTCTCTCTTTCTGGCGTTCTCATTACACATATGTAACACCTTTTGTAGTTGACCCACAGTTCTTGGATATTATGTTCCATTTTTTTTTCAGTGTTTTTTTCTCTTCACTTTTCAGTTTTGGAAATCTCTGTTGACATATCCTCAAGCTCACTGATTCTTTCCTCAGCTGTGTCCAGTCTACTAATGAGCCCATCAAAAGCATTCTTCATTTCTACTACAGCATCTTTGATTTCTAGCATTTCTTCTGGATTCTTTCTTAGAATTTCCATCTCTCTCCTTACATTACCCATCTGTTCCTGCATAATGTCTACTTTCTCCATTAAAGCTTTTAGTATATTAATCATAGTTGTTTCAAATTCCTGGACTGGCAATTCCAACATTTTTGCTATATCTAAGTGTGATTCAGATCCTTGCTCCGTCTCTTCAAACTCTGTTTTTCTGTCTATTAGTATGCCTTGTAATTTTCTGTTGAAAACCAGACATAATGTACAGGGTAAAAGAACCCTGGTATTGGTTCCCACGGAGATTTCTACTTGTGGGTTTCTGCTCCCATAAATTGTGATTCTTTGTATCCACCTGTCTGTCTCTCCAATTTGGGGGGCAGCAGTTTGTCCACCTGGATGGAGTGACAACTTCAAGCTCCTTACATACTGGACTGGAGACCGGAAGTCCCCCAAATATTCTCCAACTGGTGAATGGATGAGACACAGTGATAGAGCCAAACAATGGAATACTTACTACTCAGCAATAAAGAGAAACAAACCACGGTAGAGTCAACAACAGGGATGAATCACAAATGCACTATGCTAAGTGAAAGGAATCTGATTCAAAGGCTGTATGCTGTGTTCTTCCATTTACGAGACATTCTGGAAAAGGCAAAACCATGTGGATAGAGAACAGATCAGTGGTTGCCAGAGGTTAGGGATGGGAGTGGGTCTGACGACTATAAAGCGGCAATAGAAAAGAATTTTTGGAGGGTGGTGGAATTGGTCAGTATCTTGGTTGTAGTCGTTATGTGAATCTATGCATTTGCTAGAACTCAAAAAACTATACGATAAAAAGTACATAAACTTAAAAGTAATTTTTAAAAATTACCATGACAACACCTCCATCCAGGTTGTTTCCAGGCTCTATTTGAAGGTTTCCTGTGATGAAGAATTTACTCTTTTCAGAGACCACTGATCCTATTATTGTACAGCTTCCCAATCACTGTGCTGTGAATGGGTTACACGTTGCCAGGATACTAAACGTCTCAGCCCTCAAGCACATAGGCGTCATTGAACTATACTTTTCCGTAGTGGGCTGTAAAAATTCTTTAATTTTCTTCCATTGCCACAAAGTGAAAAAGGATGCACTAAGTATTGGATAGCTCAAAGATTGTCTTATACACTGAAACAATATCAGCCTAGTTGCACTGTCCACCCTCAGTGGTCCTAGTTTTTCCCTTGCTTGGAACCAATTTTCTCCCTCGTTATATATATGAAAGTTCCTCAGATAATTGGAGATTGGCTATACGTTTTCATATTCCCACCATTATCAATTCTTCTCTGAGTAAAACGTGTATGGTTCCTTGGGCTGTTCCTCACACGGCATGTTTTTAAGATTCATCACTCCCCAGAACATGATCTTTATTGTGAACGTTTCTTCCCAATCTCCAGAATAGAACATGATATTTAATTTTTAATTAGCATCAGATCTATAAGGGAAAAAAATGTTTAATTGAAATTGGTCCCGTGATTTCTGCCTTCATACATCCAGCAGAGAACACATAATGAAATCTTTCTTTGCAGACTGAAAATATTACAGGATCTCATGATCATCGAGTTTTGTGGTCTAATTGTACTGGTTCTATAGTCTCTAAGAGTTCTTGGAGCACTTTCAAATTCTAGCATTTGGGGACGACTCACTAGAAGGAATTCATAGACTTGAAATATCACCAAAGTCAACAATAACTATAACACAATCACCAGCACCATCTCTCAGCATCTATAAAAGGATCCACATCTATAAAAAGATCCGCAGTTGTCACACCGTATACTTGGACTTCCTCCAGCACTATGTCATCCTGTGACTAGAGCTCCTTGTTGCCCTGACCACTTTTTCTCGAATGCTCATGAGGGAAATTCCTCTCATCTTCCAGGAAACAGGAAACCATTCTTAGGTTTCAGCTAATCTTCTCAGGAAACTGTTCCTCACTCACGAAGCATCTCACTATCTACTTAGTTCACATTCCGGTGGACAGACATTGCTATAACACTATATGTACTCAAGGAGAAATAAATTTTATCTCCTGTGGGTTTATGGAATGTTAGTTGAAACCCCTTGGCCTACGACTTCAGATGTAGTAAAAGCAGGTTTAAGAAATTGGGTTGAAGTCTGCCAACCCCAAGACATCCCCTCAATGGATATTTGAAACACACATTGCAAGTAACAACTTAAATTGACCACAGGGGCCAGCCCAGTGGTATGGTGGTTAAGTTCACTCACTCCACTTCAGTGGCCCAGGGTTCGTAGGCTCGGATCCCGGGTGCAGACCTACACACTGCTCATCAAGCCATGCTGTGGAGGTGTCCCACATACAAAATAGAGAAAGATTGGCAGAGATGTTAGCTCAGAGCCAATCTTCCTCACACACGCAAATTGACCACAGATGATTTTTCTAACTTTCATTTCTATTAATTCGTAAGTGGAAGAAATACAGATAAAATAACATTTATTTCTATAGGCTAGGAAGAAGTTTCTGGATAAGTAGGATTTCTGCTAAAGCAATTTAAAAGTAGAATTTTGCTTGAATAGGTCTATTAAAAGTGAGAACAGCTCTGCAAAAGATACTGAAAAGACAGTGAGAAGACGAGCCATAGACTGGGAGAAAATATTTGCAAAAGACATATCTGATAAAGGACTGTTATATAAAATATACAAAGAACTCTTAAAACTCAACAATAAAGAAGTGAGCAACCTGATTAAAAGATGAGCAGAAGACCTGAACAGACACCTCACCAAAGAAGATATACAGATGGCAAATAAACATATGAAAAGATGCTCAACATCATATGTAATTAGGAAGTGCAAATTTAAAGGAGATACCGTTACATACCTATTAGAATGGCCAAATCCAGAACAGTGACCCCACTCTCCTTCGCTGCTGGTGGGAAAACAAAATGGCACGGCCACTTCAGAAGACAGTTTGGCAGTTTCTTACAAAACTAATCCATACAATCCAGTAATCACACTCCTTGATATCTACCCAAAGGAGTTGAAGAGTTACGTCCACACAAAAACCTGCACCCAGATGTTTACAGCAGCTTTATTCCTGATTGCCAACACTTGGACACAACCAAGACGTGCTTCAGTAGGTGAGTGGATAAATAAACTGTAGTCCATCCAGACAATGGAATATTATTATTCCATTCCAGCACTAAAAAGAAATGAGCTATTAAGCCATGAGAAGACATGGAGGAACCTTCAATGCATATTACTAAGTGAAAGAAGCCAGTCTAAAAAGGCTGCACACTGTATGATTCCAACTCTATGACATTCTGGAAAAGGCAAGACTATGGAGACCCTAAAAAGATCAGTGGTTTCCAGAGATTCAGGAGAGGGGGGATGAACATGGCAAGCACAGAGGATTTTTTAGGGCAGTGAAACTATTCCGTGTGATACTATGTTGGTGGATACACGTCATTACAGACATGTCAAAACCTATAGAAGGTAAAACACCAGAGTGAATCCCATGGACTTTGGGTGATAATGATGTGTCAGTGTAGGTTCATTGATTGTAACAAATGTACCTGCAGGATGTTAATACTGGGGGGGCTGTCAAGGGGTATGGGGGGAGAGGCTTAGAAGGGGTATACGGGAACTCTGTACCTTCTGCTTAATTTTGCTGTGAACCTAACACGGCTCTAAAAAATAAAGTCTATTGTTAAAAAAAAAAAAAACAGGTAGAATAGCATTTCAGCACATTGTGGGGTTTTCAGTTTTCTTCTTATGCAAAAGGAAATTGTTGCGGTATCTAGTAGGAGCCAGCAACACAGCTGCACTCACCACCTGGAGGAGTTTCACTCTCTTTGTACCTGTGTTATTCTGTAGAATGCAGGGAATGTAGAATTCTCTACAGGCCTGAGGTTGAAACTCAACAGCTGAGCATCTTCTCCGTCCTCTCCAAACTGTCTTCAGGTGTGAACTGACCGCTTATTCTCTCTTCCGTCTTTATGAACCCAGCGGATCAACTCATCTTCCTAAGGTCTCTTCCTTAGCCTCACATGTGGCCTTTCAACTTTAAGGGGGTGGAGCTCTGATGTCCAGGCAGTAAGGAGTTTTTTGTTAGTTTTTCTTTCGTTTTTTCCCTATATCAGGAACTTTTACTTCATAAAATATCTTGTAGTCTTTCTCACACCCAAATTTTATGTAATGGGACCACAGTAGGACAAAGGCGTTCTTATGACAATGTAGAGTATCTTCTACTGTGACCAAAGGGCCATCACACTCAAAGGAAAATACTTAGTCTTCCTAACTAGAAAATAAGAATCATCAAATCATAGAATTAGAAGACACCTTAAAAGTCATTTTGTCCAGCATGAATATTTGTAAACAAAAAAATCAGAGAGGGGAACTGATTTGTCAAAGGGCACACAGCTTGGGGCTGGCCAGCTGGGTAAAGGTTAAGTTGACACCCTCTGCTTCAGTGGCCTGGCGTTTGTAGGTTCAGATCCTGGATGTGGACGTACACACCACTCGTCAGGCCATGCTGTGGTGGCATCCCACACAGAAGAACTAGAATCACTTAGAACTAGGGTATACAACTATGCACTGGGGCTTTGGAGAGAGAAAACAAAGAGAGATCAGCAGCAGATGTTAGCTCAGGGCCAATCTTCCTTACCAAAAAGCACACCTTAAAAAATAAAACAAAAGGGCACACAGCTAGGTTAATAGGAAAGCTAAGACCAGAAACCCATATCTGTCCATTCCAACCTGGTGCTATTTCCACTTTAGGCACAGTGTGAACTTTTTGGAAAAGCCAATAAAAGTCTTCCAACTGTTCTAAAAATGTGCCCAATCCTTATGTCAACATTTCACATGGAGTGGCTATACGCTTAAATAAGTAATTTTGTTCTTTCTCTCTTACTGCTTATCTCAGATCTGGTAGGAACTGAGCTCTTCCAAGACCTCTCAAACCCACTCAGTTGTATGAATAAATGTAACCCAAAATTTTCAAATGCCTACTAGGTGCCACCACTGAGGACACAAAGATGAATAAGATGCTCTCTATTCCCCTAAGGAGTTCATCATCGAAGGAGCCCAAACGACGTGTGAACACCCAGCTGAAGTACCCTGTGCTGAGAAGTGTGAAGGGAGTGTTTTGGGGGCCGGCTGCAGAGAGTGGCGCATCCCACCTGGAATGGGGTGAGTGTGGAGGCCGGTGCTGAAGAGGCAGCGTTTGACCGGCTGAGGGAAGGATGAGGAAGATTCCGCCAGAGAGGGCAGGTTAAGGAGGCGGGGAACATTCCAGGCAGAGGATGGAGCATGAGCAAAGCAGGGAGGCATGAGATGGCTGGCTATTTTTGGAGACCAGCGATTAGACTGGAGAGGCTGACAGATAGGATAATGGAAAGTGGGTGGTGGGAGAAAAAGTTGGAAAGTTAATTTGGGGCAAGATGAAGAAACTTGAATGCCACGTCAAAAACCTTTAACATAATCTCCTAGTAACGGGGCACTAACAGCGGTCTTCGAGCTGAAGGGGGGCGCTAACAGCGGTCTTTGAGCTGAAGGGCGCCGTCCTCCGATCTGTATTTGGAAAGACAACTCTGGTGATCTGTATTTAGAAAGACAACTCTGGTCGCAGTGTGAGATGTGGAGGAGAGGTGGGGAAAACTGAGAGGGAGGCTTCTGAAAACGGCTAGGCAGGACATCTGAGCCAGGGCAATAAGAGGAGCAGGGCTAAGAAGAAGGGATGGATTCCAGAGAATTCTTTAAGTGTCTGTTGTCGACACAGGTGAGCAGTCGTGGACTCTATTCAACCCATGGAAATATCTCCTGAGAATACAAGTCACTGGTCCACTTCTGACCCTCTGTGAGTTGATTCCCGTTTGTCAATTTGCCGGCCCTGTGATTCCCACGTCAGGTTCTTGTGCTGCTTCGGGCTTCTCCTACAGGCTTTGTATCGGCTGAATAGCAGATGTAGGAACAGCCTTGGTGCAACCCGAGGGACCATTGATGTAAAGCCCTGCCAGCCTCTCCGTACAAGATGAGATTGAGTTGGTGCTTTGGCTGTGGAGGTGCTCAGACCTGCAGTGGCTCTCAGACCTCCAGTGTCCTCTCTCCCGACTACATAATGCTGACCAGATCAGTTAAAATTTCCCTCAGAGCGTTGACTCTGGAGCAGAGAGCCTGGTTCAAGTCCTGACTTCACCACTTACTAGCTGTGTGATCTAACCTCCTCAGCCAGGTTCTTCATTTGGAAAAAGGGGACTAAACACCTATACCCTCCCACTGCTTGAGAGAGAGACAGAGAGGATAGAGATCACACCCCAGCGAGGCTCACACACATGGCAGTGCTTTTAACCGGAAGACCATTATGTAAGGAACACTTCATCACTATAATCAGCCAGTGAAGAATGGCCATAAAAACAAGGAGACCAATAAAAAATCTGGATGATGCAAGTAAATCAACTATTTGTTTCACCAAATCTCACTTCATTTCAGTGACGATGACAGTATTCGCTTTTTATCTCCTGGGAAAAAAGAACCATCTTGATGCATTTAAGTGTTGCTTTGCCCATTTCTCTGCCTTTCATGGATGGAACACATGGCCAGGAGCAAGCTCGGAATGGTAGTTTTAAATTAATTCTCTCTTTGAAATAAGAGCCAATGACAAATGTCAGACCAGCGGTGCATAGAAATAGTGAAAAGGCCTCGTTACTCCAAGAACGTGGCTGACATTGAATACATTATGGTCCAATTATGTTCTTTTCAGAGTGGCTAGGATGCGCAGATGGAAGCTGAGATTCCCAGGGCTGTAAGTTCTTCTGCAGCGCATTCCCTCTTCGCATGGTGTGGTTTAGAGCGATGGTTTTCAAAGTGGAAGGTGGGCAGCACCCTAGGCAACATGTGAAACAATACTGGGGAATGAGAAAAAGAATTAGAACTTTTATTATATTTATTTTTATCTTTTTTAGTGCCTAGTTTTGACTACGTTTCATAATGCATGTAATATTACAAGAATATGTTTATAGTTTATATACATACACGTGTGTGTACGCATTGCTTTTACTGAGGGGACCATGATCAAACAAATTTGGGAACCACTGTCGTAGAAGGGTTTTAGAGTTCGATCTGGGTTTGAATTTCCCTGTCCCCTTGGGGATCTGTGTTTCCCAATGACTTTCTAGTTTTTAGTCATTCCAGGGGAACCAAGAAGAGGACGCAGTACAGTGTAGTCCTAACATTGCCATTGACACACCGCTGACTCAACTGTGTGGCCTCGGGGGGACTGCTTAGCTTTCATGAGCAGCATTTATTTCAGTGCTCATTCAGACAATGAGTATAATAATGCCTTCTTTACAAAAAAGTTATTGAGAGGATTAAATAGAATAATATTTACTCAGTTTTGGGGTATAAAGGTAGTTTTAAGATATGTATTTCAGATTGCCTTCATTGTCCCACCTCACTCCCTTGCCTCGTCTTCTTTGTGTCCTATGTTTTCGCAATGTCTTACTCACTTATGGTCATTCTGGTGGAAGAAAGGAGCAGGAACAGGGGGTTCCAGTCCTAATATCACTGTTCACTTACTGTTGAGCCACTCTTCAGCTAGGATTGATTGAGCAGCCTGCTGTGTGCCCAACACATGCTTCGTATTATGTATTCTTCACAGAATCCAAAAGAGATTTGCTTCATTTTTCAGGTGGAGAAGCTCTAGAACAGCGTTGACCAATAGAACTTCTGCTCTGACGGACACATGCTGTATCTGTGCTGTTCAATACACAGGCACTAGCCACACGTGCGTATTAAACACTTGGAATATAGCTCCTGTGACCGAGGAACTGAATTTTTAATTTTATTTAATTTTAAATCGTTTCAATTTAAATACCTACATATGACTATTGGCTGCTGTATGGACAGCACAACTTTAGAGATTGCTGAACTAACATTCAAGTGTAAGGCAACATTAAGACTGATACGGGGCGAATTGTGTCTCTCCCTGTTTATTTTTTGAAGTCCTAACCCCCAGGACCTCAGAATGCGACTGTATTTGAATATAGGGCCTTTGAAAGTAAAATGAGGTCATCTGAATGGGCCCTAATCCAACGTGACTGGTGTCCCTACAAGAAGAGGACATTAGGACACAGGCACACAGAGGGGAAGACCATATGGAAACACGTGGAGAAGATGGCCATCCACGAGACAAGGAGAGAGGCCTCAGAAGAAACCAACCCTGCTGACATCGTGATCTTGGACTTCTAGCCTCCAGAATTGTGAGAAAATAAATTTCTGTTGTTTAAACCACCCAATGTGTGGTATTTGTTACTGCTGGTCTAGCAAAATAATACAAAGAACTATTCAATTATGTGAGAATTTAGTTCATTTATAATAGACTCTCTCAATGAATTCATCAAGAACACATTCTATCGCACACACATACACACACAGAATTTAAAACGTAAGATACAAAAAATATACAAGAAACAGTAGTCAAATGAAGAAAGGAGTAAAATTTATAATTAGGTTTAAATAACTACTGATGCATAATGAACAAAACTAATTACAACCTGGAACTGAAACCCCAGATGATCTCCACATCAGAGACGGTGGGCAGGTGTGTAACTGCAAGGTCAAGGTGAAGGAAGAGAGCGAGGTGGTGACGGTGAAAGTATGCTGAGGTTCTTATAAGTTTCTCATCTCATGGAAGAAACAGAATATGGCTACCAATTAAATCTAGACGCCAACAAAAATGCATATCTATTGTGTCTTAAGAGAAAAATATGGCACAAATAAAACTGTTAAATCCAATAAAAGGCCAGAAAAGAAAAAAGAAACATTATAAAAATAAAACATAAAACAAGATGAAAGGCACAAGTCCATATGTATCCAAAATCACCATAAATGTGAATGGGCTAAAATCCCCTTTTAAAAGATTACCAAATTTAGGTAAAACACAAAATACTGTCCATTATTAACCCTGGGAAGCAGAGTGGGATTGTGGAGGGAACTTTCACGTTTTACCCTAAATGCATCCTTATTGTTTAGTCTTTCACAATGAAAATGCATTCCTGCCTTGCCTGTGTAATTAGAAAACATGTTTTTAAGGGTCAGAAACGTTAGAGTCAAACCCAGATTTTCTGACTCAAAATAATTCTACTACAAACATTGCATTTCCCGTGAGCAAGTCAAATCCCTTCTTTGGACCTTAATATCTGAACCTACAAAATGAAAGGGCTGGGCTGCATTTGTGGCTTTTAAATTTTGTCCCAAAGAAGTATTTTAGAAGCTCTTTGGGGATTCAGAGAAAGGCTATGAGAGTGGGACTGTAAACCACCTATTTATCTCAAGCAGTGACTCCCTCGTTTATCTGCTTTACATATTCATGCTCCATTTGAGATTATCTGTAGAAAAAAGTATTATCATTCTAAAAAAACCCACAAAATTTTAAAAGTTGTTCTCCTGGAAGACTTCTAAAGTCTCTTCTATCTTTAACATTCCAGAGGACTCACCATTTCCCCATTTCTACGATGAACACCCTTTGGCATGAAAACAGAGACCAAGAATATCTCATATGAGGTTGCGGTGTGTTCATATTGGTGAAATTACCACAACCTTCTTTCCAATGAAGTATTGCATCACTCAACCAGTTGCTTTGTGGGCATGTAACTCAAGGGTTAACATGGCTGATTTGAAGGGCTGGATCTTATACACCTCAACATTCAGCTCAACACGTGAAAAGTGCCATCACCTGAGAGACAAATGACCTGCATTTCAATCTGGAACCTGCCAATGACTCGTTTCTGGCCTTGAGCAAGTTAGATGTCTCAGTGCCCTCAGCTCTAACATGAAGAATTAGTCTATTAAATCTCTGAGCTTCTCATCAGCGATCAAATTCTATGATTCGGATGAGTCCTGATGCTTGATCAAAGCCAAAATATGTGCACACCAGGCGAAGAGAAATCAGACCTCCTAAGAAAATGTGGGTCCACTGAGACTTATCAAAACCTCTCATAAATATGACGCACTGCCATGTTAAATTCTTAAGTAGGAAAAGATGGTGAAGAAAGTAACTCAAAGACTATTGAGAGAAAACTTTTCTTCACAGGATGGTGGGCCATGAAGTGACAGGAGCTTGAGGATCAGCTGAGCTTTTCTACCCCTGAGCTTCTTTGAAGAGATTATGTAAGTATCATTTCAGACATCCATCGTTCTTATTTTTAGCTCTGAGTTCTCTTCACAAGCATAGTGACCTGTGTCTCGGAGTTCCAGAGGGCTCCCAGATATGGCTCATGATTCATTTGCAGGTACCTTGCATTGATTTCCAGGAAGGTCAGGGGAGTAGGAGCCTGGAAAAATGATTTTAGATAAAAATCCGTCTTTGCTCGTGTTTCCATTACAACCACTTGATTGGAAATTTACATTCCACCCATTGATCCCCTGGTGCCATAGGCGATTGGCAATTAAAACAGAACCCAAACAATATTGTTCTCCAAGGGCCTCACAGCTGGTGTGGGGGGAACAAAACTGAGGGCTGTGGTCACGGGCTATTTTCAGCCTCTGATAGCAGTTGTGTTACTCATGTCTCATTCACCCTCTCCCCTCGCCTCCCTCCCGCCCTTCCCTCCAGGCCAAGGCTGGTGACAGCCTCCATATATTTAAAGAGCACGAGAGCCCCCCTTACTCAGTTGAGCCGACAGAGACCACACAAGCAGGTAAGTGGAGTGAAGTAGGCACTCGGCTGGGGGTGGGCTGGCTTGCTGGCTGGTTGGGACCAGGAAAGGTCCCAGAGAGTGAGGGTGTGTTTCACGTCCCAAACACCAGCATCCAGTCTGGTTCTGTGAAGAGGCTCAAGTTATGCTCCATTCTGATGTGGACCTAGCAGTTGTTCAGAAAATCGCTAAAAGGTTTGGGGGCTCAAGGGAACCTCACAGACAGAGAAATGAATAAGGGATTATTTTTGGTCTAAAACTATTTTCATGGTGGAATAACGTTTCCTATCGTCTTAGTTAGAAGACCAGCATTCTAGTGTTAGAATCGCATGATGAACGGATGTATGACTTTCACAAAGTTCATGCCCTCGGGGTCTTGATCTCCTCTGCAAAGAGCAGTATGGATGTAGGCACATTTTTCTAAACTGTAAAGTACCGCAGGGTTCTAAAGTGGTTGTAATAGACAGAATGCAGCAGAAGCCAGCTTTCCAATGCTCAAAATTGAAAGAATTGTGCTATTCAAAAGGTATGGGTGAATGACTTGAGATTTCTATAATTCACCACATCCTGTCTTGCACATAGCAAATACTCAACGAAATTTGTTGGTTTAAAATAGATTTTACATCCCAAGGATGTTCAGCAACAGGCTTGCTTTTAGAAATTTAAAATTAATCAACATAGGATCCAGAAAAGACATTGCTACCTTGACAACCCATTTAAGGCTCTATTGAATGGGAAGATGATTTGGGGCCCGGGGTGAGGGGTAATTCCCAGTGTGTCCTCTCAATTTCAGGCAAGGATTTTTTTTTTTAACATCCCGGTGAATGACAGGCAGGGGTGTGACTGAGAACGAGAAGTGGTTTTAAGCAGTGGTCTGAGCAGAGATGCTGCCTGGAGATGAACGCCAGCGCCGCCGCTAGTCTCTGTTCGCGTCTCTGAGCTGGGGCTGGAATTCCCCCAGGAAGCAGGCAGTGACAGGTCTGAGGAAGCCTGTCTCTCTGCAGCACAGTTCAACGCAATTTAATGAGCTTGTATGGGCCGTCTTCTGGTGGGGCCAGGCGAGGCAGAGGCAGAACTGACGCGGAAGGGTGGGCATGAACAGCAAGAAGGGAGGGAGTGTGGGAGAGCCTGTGCCCTCAGTTTACTTTGGGGACTGAATCTCAATACTGGGTACTTCCAATTCACCCCAATGTATGTAAAATTGCTATATGACCCAGAAAAAGCGACGGATGCTTCTGGCTTGGCTTTGGTTCCTTTCTAAACAACTCCATCATTAACATAAGCCTCGGCTGGCTGTCGGCAGGGAGTGCAGCTGACCCCTAGGGCCTGGTGCCCTCTCTGGCCTGGCAGACAGGTGCTCTGCAGCCCACAAGAGGAGGAGGGGAGGGAGGGAGGGAGGGAGAAGGCAAGAGTGAGCAGGATCATTTAACAGGCAAATTGCCACGACCCTCTTGGAAGAAGTGGAGAAAGAATCTTGGTAGAATACAAATTCAGAAATCCTGGCAACCTGAAGGAGGAAATAGAAAAAAACAAAGAGCTTCGGTCATAGAAGCAGTTCAAATTGCAGCTCTGAACATCACACAACTTCTCTGAGTTTCCATTTTCTGAATAGTAAAATTAAGGTAAAGCCACTCAGCCAAAGGGATGTGTTAGAATCACATGAATGAGCTAAAGTATAGGAAAGAACCATAGTAGGAAAACACAAATGCACAAGGCATTTGAGCAACGGCACAGAGCCCAACATTATGAGCCACAGGAGACTTCCCTGCTCGGCTCGAGTGCGGTGATGGAAATCCAGAGGTCAGAGTGGGCCACAAGCTGGCCAGGAGTTAGAAGGTGATGAATTTGTTTCACAGGAGGAAGGACACAGACTAGGAATATAATACATAAACTCCAACTCCCGAGGCAGGCGGACGTCCAGTTATAAGCGTGCTGCTCAGGTTTCTCGAAATACTGTATCCAGGGTTGGGCGTCACAACCAAAGAGACATGTGATGCCTTCAAATGTGAAAAACTACAGTTCTTCATCGCAGTGAAGAAAAGCAGGAAGGGAGACGGGACTGTCTCCTGGGCCGTGGAGGATGGAAGCCTTTTCTGAGCCTCCGAGTGGACCTCATGGTGGGAAAGGGTTGATCACGGTCTGTGATCTGTGCAGTCACAGAATAATATTAGCTTATTTAACCGTCACGAAAGGTCCTGCGAGAAGTCATTCTCAGAGGAAGAAATGAAAGTTCAAGGCAACAAAGCAATTACTCAGAGTCAACGTGGCTAGAAAGTGGAGAGCCCGGATGTAAACTGGGGGGCAACACGGTCTTTAAAAAGAAATTATAAAGGGCAAAAGAGAACAAAGTGAGTTTCTAGGAGTAAAAGGCAGCCACACTTGGAGATAATTTCAGAAAAGATGTAACATGACCCACGTGTGAGAGCCTTAGCTTAACAGGCAGGTGTGTCTACCGTGTCTCTATTTGAAAGGGATGAGAGCTAACACGTGGGTTTGTTTCTGTGCTGGGAATAAGCACCGGATGCTTCCCAGGCGTCGTGGAAAGAACTTTGTGTGGGGACTTCGTCTCACTGTCCAGAAGCGTAGGAGGAAGCCACTGACCTTGAGTGTCCTACACGGGGGCTGAAGGGCGTGGTCTCCCTGGGCCACAGAGACTGCTTGGGCTCGCTGGTTCCCTTCAAAGCCCAGATCACCAGGGAGGTCAGCTGGTGTTAGGCATCAGCGCTGCCAAAGCCAGGAAGTGGCTGTCCCAGGACACAGGCTTAGGACCTTGCCTGGCCTGCCGTCCCAGCCACGGGGCACCCTGATCCCCAGAAGGGGCCAACTCCCCCTGGCCTGGCTGTGTTTGTTCTGGGTGCAGCATGCTCTGAAAGGCTGAGGAACAGAGCTGGTTCACAATCTGAATCAGAAGGGCTGCAGAGAAGAAACGGAGAGATTTGCTTGTTTTAAGAAAATGGATTTAAAAACCAGAGATAAAATAACAATAGCAGGGGCCAGCCCGGTGGCGCAGCGGTTAAGTTCGCACGTTCTGCTTCTCAGCGGCCCTGGGTTCGCTGGTTCGGATCCTGGGTGCGGACATGGCACCACTTGGCACGCCATGCTGTGGCAGGCGTCCCATGTATAAAAAAATAGAGGAATATGGGCTAGAGGAAGATGGGCATGGATGTTAGCTCAGTCTTCCTCGGCAAAAAGAGGAGGATTGGCAGTAGTTAGCTCAGGGCTAATCTTCCTAAAAAAAAAAAGTTAGCAATAAAAGTTGTGATAAAAGCAACTAAAATCGTTACACATCTGCTGTGTATCATCTAGTAATAATTGTCTAATAATAGCTATTATTATCTCATTTAACCTGAAAACAACTTTCTGAGACAAGCCTTCTCACCCTGTCTTTGCACGCGCGAGGACACTGGGCTCCAAGATTTTGAGCAATTCACCAAGAGTCCCACAGATTGTGTTTTCTGAACCCTGGCCTGGTTCTCTCCAAAGCCTGTGCCCCTCACTCTGCTCCATCCTCTCTTTAACCTGGATTAAGAGAATAGAGCAGAGACATGTTTGAGAAGGGGTGCCACTCAGCAGCGTTTCTGCAAGGCGAGGCTCCAGTCAGCGTTCAGATCCGGGAATCCGTCTCAGGGCTTGAAGGACCCTTGAAGGGGCTTCACTCCATTGCAGCCACTTGGACATCCCTCCTTGGCAGAGCTGAAACCAACAGTGAGAGAGAACCCTCCAGCCCTCGGGGAGCCCTTGCCCTGCCTGAGGAGCCCTTTATTTTGCTGAACTGAGTTCGGTCTCCCTGTTTCTCTCACCCACGAGTACCCTCTCTGTCCCGTGGAGAGACAGGAGATCAATGATCTCTATTCCCACCAACTGGGACATTTGCTGAGTGGAGCTGCTGACCCTTGTCCCCTCTCCAGTGTGCCGTAAGCAGGGACGTGGGCTATAGAGCCAGCTTATCTGGGGTTTGAATTGCAGCTCTGCCTTTTACCAGCCATGTGACCTCAGACAAGTCACTTAAGTTCTCTGAGCCTCAGATTTCTCATCTGCAAAATGGGGGTAACAAAATCTACTCTTCAGGGCTGTTGTGCGCATTACAGATAGTGTACATAAAGCAACTGAAGCGCAGGGCAGGATCAATAGCTAACGTTAATATAAGAACTCGGCTTCAGAGTCAGAGAGACGTAAGTTTCAATCGAGCCTGTGGCATATGCTAGCCACCTAACCTTGGGCACTGTAAATTCCCTAAGACTCCATTTCGCCATCTCTCCAGTAAATTTTGTAACCTATCTGAAGGGTCGTGGTGAAGATTAAATGACACGCCACAGTGCTGGCCCAGGAGCTGGGCTCCAGACGCTTGAGCTTCCATAATAACATTATGATGTTAGTAATGATTATGATGATCACTTAGATTCCAGATATGTGTTCCTATGATCCAAAACCTTTGCCTCAGCCAGTGTAGACAATTTAACTCATTATGTGGAATCAGGCATCTGCTAGGATGACCAAATGAACCAACACTAAGCTAAAAAGGGCATTGTCGCTTGAACTCTCTGCTCAAACTCATGGCTTAAGGTTCCCACCGAGGTTCTTTAACCGACCCCACAAGGAAGCAACTGGGTCACTGAGTGCCCTTTTCACCTACCCCATGCACTCTTCCCCTAAGATAGCACCTTCAGCTCCACAGATGGTAGTTTAATAAGAAAGAAAGTCAGAAAGGGTGTTAGATTAAGAAGAATGTGCCCAAGATACACATACGGTTATGCTTTGAAACTCCAGATTGAGATTGTCAACTTAGAGTTATTGCAGAACTAATTAGCTCTTACATTGCGTAACACGCTACGGTTTACAAGGTGACTCAACATGCTTGAACTGCCGCAGTTTCCCAGCAATAGTGAAAGAAATGGGGCTGTTATGCCCATTTTAGAGAGAGGATACTGAAGTTCAGAGAGCTTGAGTGCTTTCCCCAGATCTCACAGCTTTGAAGAGGTAAGATGGAACTAGAACTCTGGGTCCCGGATCTGAGCCAGTGCTCTTCCCAGCCCCAACTATAGCACATTCACAGCATGATCCTTCCACAGCATTATTTGTTAAGAAATCCACATGGGTAGTCTCTCACTGGGATCTGGGATCACTGGATCCAAAAGTCTGGAGTCCACCCTCTCCCTAGCTGACGTGGCAGGGCCCTGCATTTTGTCTCATCCTCATAGATCCCACACTGTCCCCCATTTCTGTTCTGACCCACAACTTCATCTGCAACAACACAGCCACCTCCAGGACCGGCCCAGGGAGTAGTGCCAGGTGGCCAGATGGAGATTGTGACCCAGGTGACAACTGGGACCGAGTGACGGGCAAGCCTATATTTGGTGTCCTACCTTCGGTGACCCTTGCCTGTGCCAGGCAACACTGATAAACAACTGGCCCATCCCTTGGTATCTTGCCAGCATAAGCTCACAGTCTGGGCCTGGCCAGGGGAGTGTTGAGACAGAGGAATTCCGAAGCAATGCAGGAGGCTGAAAAGGTTATGCACGCAAGCCAGGACCTCACTGCGCTTTCAAATCACAGCGATTGAAAGCTTAATGAGCAGATTGGTGCTATTGGGATAACCTGAAATAAAGTAGGGAACAATGCCTTGTCTTTGAATATCTTCTCAATGCTGCTTTAAATCCCATCATATTTCCGTGATCCTCACAATAGTCCTGTGAGGAACGTGCAGGAGATAATATTATCACCATTTTCCACCCAAGTTCAAGGTCACGAGGTCAAGATTAGAACCTGTGTCTTCCAATTCAGGATGCCTTACAACGCTCTCTGCCTTTCGGGTCTTTGAGCAATGGAAGAAGAAATCAGAGATGTCTTCTGTGCTTAGCCTCCATAGCTACATTTCCATCTTTAGAAACGGGACTGAGCACCTGTTTGATAGAATGCCTACGGATTTCTATTTTGGGTTTCAAGTCCTGATAAATGTATGTCAGATATTTATGATCACTTAAAAACAACCTGTGCTGGGATCCATTACCGTGTGAAGAAGGTATTATCTGTAATCATATCCTCACTTTGAAAGGTATCATATGTAGGTAATTACTGAAAACACACACACACACACACACCCCCCAAGAGGCATATCTCTCTCTCTTTAATTTGCAGGACATGCCAACGAAGTCTCCGCTGAAAATTTGAAATGAGAAATTTGACCTAAGGTTGTTTTCATTGAAAATTTCTACATCATTAATTTCGCAAGTGTCACTGTCACATTCCCGGATTCGAAGAACATTTCTCCTCGATATTATATTGTGTTGAAGCTCAGGATCAAAATGAACATGAGTAAAATGATATGATTCTACTCTTTTCTAGAGAATGTATCATCTTTAATCAGAGCAGGATGGAGCTTAGAAAAAGAAGTTGGCTAGGGAAATACACCGAATATTTACTTTTTATGCCTCATCTTATTTGTAAATGAGGGGGTTGGTCAATCTTAAAAATCTGTTCCAACTCTAAAAGTACTAAAAATGGAAGTGGAGTAAAATATGAACAATTTGGGCTCTTTTGGGGATAGTAAGGCCTCCATGCCTTTCTGTGTGCTCTTTTCTCTTCCTGAAATGCCCTTCCCCCTTTTCTCTAGCTGGTGAACTCTTACTAACCCTTCAAAACCCCATGTTGATGTGACGTCTGCTGTGAAGCTCCCACAGCTCACTGCTTTCGTCCGCAATCTAAGCTCGGGCGGCCATTTCCTCCTTGGAGTTTGCACGCACGGCACGCATGGCACGTCTCACACGGCTCTCCTCTGGGGCAGAGGGTTCTGCTTCCTGCCTATCTTACTCATTAGAATGTGGGCTTCTCAAACCGCAGGGATACCAAGTACCCATTTTTATAGGTGTTCCTTCCTTTTATCCCTCACCAAATGCCTAGTGTAGGGCTTGACACAAGATAGGTAGGTGGTAAATGCATGGTGAGTGAATGAATGAATGAATAAATGAATGCAGGCTTGATCGCAAGCTTCTTAATCCAAAATCCCTTACTCTTTCCTCTATATTAAACAACCTGAACTACAGAAATAGAAGCACTAAATGTTTCTTTTTTCAAAAAAAGTTAAAAGTTTATTTTCTAAAATTTTACTGCACAAAGAGAAGAGCCTGCTTCTATGAGAGGAATGATAGGATGTTCCTGGTTAAACTCACACTGTTTCTGGTGGTGGGAAAGTTCTCTGCAGGGACGTTTAGATAGAGACGTTCCCTTTGGTCCTAGTATCAGATTCTGCCGTCTGTTTGCTATTTACCTTCTGTTTCTTAGCAAAAGCTGTCTTTGTTTTGAGGCGGGGAGACACAATCCGGACCAGTTGACCCAGGAGGGCTTAGTGTTAATCGCTAACTATTATAAGAAGGTGACTGTCTTCCCAGAAGGGAAAGAGAAGGTCAGGAGCAGCCACTTGGAATGGCCCGATAGTGCTTGGCGTCAATGACAAGATGACATACCAGGCTTCTTAGAAACCGAAGTATCCCAGTGAAAATTCAGACCCCCGCCTGGGGCTGGCAGGATTTCAGAAATTTCACTGATTATTGATGGCTTATGTCAGTTCTGCTCTGGGCAAGCCGAAAACTGGAGTCATGCTTACGTACACAGACACAGAAAGAAAGAGAAAATTATTTTTTCTGATGCCCCTCCCTGTCTAGTATCTCTTGAACATAATTCTCTAACAAGGAGACAATGATGGCCCAGGATCAGCAGCTCCTTGCAGCAGAATGTGCTGGAAGACGTAGGAGGACACCTCGCATTGTCACCTGGCTCCTGTGGTCACACCTGACACTGTGAGCTCTGTCACGTACCTTCCTGCACACCGTGTCCTTTGGTTCTCTGAACAACACTGTAAAGCAGCAAGGAAAAGAGTGACTCTCTTCACAGGACAGGTGGGGAACAGATGTGAAGAGAAGCCATGCAGCTCCCCTCGATGCACACAGCAGGTTGTGGGGAGCCCTGAATGCAGAAGGCAGGTTTCTAGACCACCGATCTAGTGTGGTGCCAATATGGCTCACTGCCTGGGCCTAGCGGAAAGGAGGAATAAAGCTGAATAGGAGATTTCACATATCATGTATTTTTCGCAGCACGGTTAGCTAAGGCTTTGCTACCTGAAGGGTGGTCCATGGCGAGCAGCATCAGCACGGCCTGGAGCCCGTCTTCTCCCCACATCTACCAAAGCAGAATCTGTATATGTAGTTAGACCCGAGGTGATGCAAGAAGCACTGAGCTAGATAAGAAGATAGTACCATTTTCAGAGGCTAGTCCCACTTCTGGTGGAATAATTTTTAAAACCTTAGATGGAAAAAATAGTAATACTTAATATTTGTGTATAATTTTATATACACAAAATTAGCTCATCCATTCCTTTCAAGAACCCTGAGAGGTACACAGGAGCAGATGCTGTTGAAATTTAGCAGAAAAGGAAATTGAGTCTCAAAGTAGCAAAGTGACTTCCTCCGAACCATCCAAGTGTCTGAGGTGATTCAGTGACAGGCACACGGTAATTATTTGCTGAAAGAATGAATGACCCACCAAAAACACCGGGGCTGGATCGTGGTCTTCAGACCACTGTTCTTGGGGATTGGTTACTCCTGAGGCCCCCTAAATTTAAGGTATTTGCTTTATATCCTATTAGATTTGACCTCGGTCAGAGAGTCTTCAAGATGCCAAACTGGGGCGGAGGAGCGAAATGCGGAGCGTGTGAGAAGACCGTCTACCACGCGGAAGAAATCCAGTGCAATGGAAGGAGCTTCCACAAGACGTGTTTCCACTGCAGTGAGTTGGGTGAACAGCATGAGGGCCCCTCGGCCTCCAGAGGGCGTTTCCAAGTTCACATTTAGCCACAGAGACTGGGCATCAGTGGTTCTCAAAGTATGATCCAGGGACCAGTAGCCTCAGCTACGTGTTAGAAATATTGCTTTGGGTCCCCACCTAAGGGAGAGATGGCGCCCCCTGAACACTCTGTCTCCAACCACTTGCCCAGCTTATAGGCCATGTCCCTGCAGGTTGAAGTCAGAACCATCTGGCCTGCCACGGCTCTCAGTGGTGAAAACCTTGACCCAGTGGCGACATTTACAAAGTGTGACTTGGCAGAGAAAGGAAGCCATCACTTATCTGCAGCCAGGATGGATCTGGCTCTTTGTGTTGTTCCCATTGGCCAGCTGACAGTGAACCAGCTGCAACTGGTCTTTCCCAAGAAAGAACTTGTGTCAGGCAGGGGGCAACACGTGCCAATTTTGTAATAGTTGGAAAGGGAAGGGTTTAGGGGCCTGGGCACCAGTGACTTAAGAAAGAGAATCTTTACCATCACCCACCAGACACAGATTCACAAATGTTAACACTGGGGGAACTTCAAGACCCCGTGGTCCGCCTGGGAGTCAGGCTTTGTCTGAGTCACGGGACTTTGCACAGCCATTCCCCACCTCTACGCCCAGGTCGCAAGCATCTGCAGCAGAGCTGGGAGGAGAACCCGTACCTTCAGGCTCCCAGGCCAGTCTCCTGGGCACAACTGCCTTCTGGAGTTTCCTAGCAGCGAGTTCTGTTTTGGGGGAACAGTCCTTTTCTGCCACCTACCTTCTTTGCTTCCCTCCAGGGGGTCTGGCTTCAGGGCTTGCTTTACTGGGCATTTGGAAGACCCCACCCCACGTAGTCCCTCAGCCCACGCCCATGCCGCAGCCCAGTGGCTGCAAGGCGTCACATGGCCCCAAACTGTTTCAAACAGAACCTCAAGGGTTGGGCTCCACCTGTCAGGGCAGGAAGACACTCCACCCTCAAGCTGCCAGAAATAGTAATGTTTTACCTGCTACAGGAGTTTCCGTGATCTCTTACCTCCCACAGCAAACGTACTTCGCTTCAAACGGGGAAATACTGCTCTGAGTGGTTGGGTTGGCTGACTTACTTTGGGTTTTAATGACGGATAGCTATTTTCAAGTCATTGTACATATCCCTCAGATTCATTGTTATTACAATTATCCAGAAGTGACTGCCCAAGACAGTTCTTTCCATAACCTTCTGGCTTTTGTCCAAAAACATCCAGTGTTCTTTCAAAAAGAATGAGGGTGACAAATATTGGAAAGAACAGTGGAATTGGAGTAAAATTGACTGGGGTTTGAGTCTGGGCTCTGCCATGTACCAACTGCATGACCTTGGGCAAGTCATTTTGCCATCAAGCCTCAATTTCCCCATCTATAAAATGGAGATGGTTATACCTACCACACTGGTTGTTACAAGAAGAAAACTGGGGTTCTTGATCTGGAATCAGCCTTCTGGGCCTCTATTCTCCTTTGATCAACTCTGAGATCTGTGCGGGAACGGGAAATGGAAGGGCAGCTTTCAATGGCGAGCGGGGTCTTGTCTTTCCCAGGTAGTGGGAAGATGCCCTGTTCGGTGGAGCCTTGCTGGAAGGGATTCAAGCATTTGGTGGTTCACCCTTTGACATTTTCCTTAGAACTCACAAGTAGGAGGGGAATCTGAACAGGGTGAGTTCCTATAGTGGTGGACAGAAGGATCCTGGAGAAGAGCTTACTTTTTTGGGTTATCATCACAAGACTTGCCTGTCCACAGGCCACCCTGTGCTGGAACAGGGTTCAGAGAGGCACTACCTTAGCTTGTCTCCTGCCCAGTGTTCTCCCGACTTCTAGACAAATCTTCATCCTCGCTATCAACACTATCCAAAAGAAATGTAACACAAGCCATGAATGTAATCAATTTTCTAGTAACCGTAGTTTTAAAAAGGTACAAGGAAATAGGTTGTTAATTTTCAAAGATTTTATTTAACCCAATATATCCAAAAATTATAATTTCAAAGTGTAATCAATATACGAATTATTAATGGGATGTTTTACATCCTCTTTTGCTTGTACTAAGTGTTTGAAGTCTGGTGCGCGTTTCGCACTCGGAGCACATCATGTGGAGGGCAAGCGGCTGTGGTATCAGACAGCACAGCCTCCTGTGCCCGAGTGTGAAAGCTGGTCAGAAGCCAGGGAGCGGCTGTAGAATTGGCCAGGACAAGACAGGACATAGGCCGTCCTGGAGCGATGGGAATGAGCACTGGAGTAGGAGTCAAGGATCTGAGGCCAGTCCTGGCTCTGCAACTTACTGTTGTACAATCGTGGCCAAGTCACTGATCTTCATTCATGCACGCATGTGTGCATTTGTTCACTCATTCATTCATTCAACAGGTGTTGTCAGAGAACTAACTCTTGGCCAGGCCCTGTGCTCTGTTCTGGGGATATTAAGATAAAACAGTTTTGCCCTCAAGGAACTCAGAATCTAGAATACCAATGAAGATTCGAGAAGTTGTTCTGGAGATTGGCAGCTGACAGCAACGAGAAGGGCAGAAATGGATATATACCTTATATGCTCAAATATAAGCATTTTCCCCCCAAAATATTTCTTCATAAAAAGGGTTTGCCCTGCATTCAAAGCCTTATAAAGTCTCTCCTGCTACAGAACCTTCTCTCAATTACTTTATTTAACATTTTTTTAAGAGAGAATGTTTAACACACACAACGTTGACACAATACAGAGTTTAATAAACTCCTGTGAGCCCATCTCCCCAGCTACACAACCGCCAATCCCCAACCCCCGGCCAGGGCGACCTCATCTACAACCTTATCTTCTTCTCCCACTCCCGTACTCAATCAGTTTTTAACAAGATACCGTTTGAAGAAGGCGTATTAGCCTGAAACACCTCATTCAGGGCTGGATTGCTTATGGAGGTCACTTGATTGAACCGGTCAAAAAAAAAGGAGGCAAATAAATGGAATGCATATGTATTATTATTTTATTGTCCCAGGGGATGTGACCTCACTATTATAAGCGCTGAGTATCACCATAAACAACCTTTAAGGATCATTGTTACAAAGTAGTACAACAAGTTATTAAGTGGTGGAAATCCTATGTATTTTTTGAAGCTGCCCTAAGGTTATGCTGATAGGAGCTTCTTGTTGAGATATGGTCTCCAGGTGACAGCCTCCTGCTCATCTTCCTGCTCAGGTACAAACGGCTTCCTCTCTAGCGAGGCAGACAGAGCAGAGATGAGCTGCTCCGGAGAGCTGGGTCGGCTGCCTCAGAAAGACCCTCAGTGATGAAGGAGAGGCTGATGCCGAGGAGGAAGAGAAGGAATTTGAAAACAATTGTTTCCTGAATTTGCGTGAGATTAGAAAAAAGTAACATCTCCAAATCAATATATTATTGACATATTATTAAATTAAATAGTATAAGTAGGTATTTGACACTTTCATTTACATCTTTAAAAGTTTATTTTTTTTTAATTGGCAAAAAAAAATCTTTCTATGAATCTTCTCTGGAACAATAGGGGCTTGCCTTCATGCGGGACTTTCCATCATGCGAGACAGTTTACATGAGGTAATACACAGTCACCAGGGGGCTCGAGCAGGTACAAGATAAGGATCGATGAGGCAGGTCTGCCCCCCTCAGCCTGTCCCCTGCTTCCAGAACTGGATCAAAATTAGCCTGAGTGGTAATGGCCTCCTTGAAATCACAGTGCTCTTCAAATGCCATACCAAGGAGAGAAACTGCTCAATCTTGATTCTAATACGATTAAGAAAGTAAGTTCCTCTCACTCACGTACACTTCCCCCATGCCATTTGGGGTGAGATGCTCAGGAATTCAGGATGTTCCCATTCAGGGATGATATTCCTAGCTGGTCTGAGACCACACGCTCGTTCCAATGCTGGCCGTCTACCTCTTTCTAGCTGGGTACCACCGAGCACATTACTTCCCTTCTCTGTGCCCCAACATCCTCATCTGTGAAATCAGAACTGCTCTGCTCAGGAATCAAAGCTGTGTTCTTGGCCGGAGGGGCCCTCGTGCTGGGTCTCCTGGCCCCTGCATGGCATTAGGGGTACAGGGATTGGGGGAGGAACCTCAACCCCACCCTTCTGACCCTCCTTTCCTCGGCAGTGGCCTGCAGAAAGGCTCTCGACAGCACCACGGTGGCAGCCCACGAGTCGGAGATCTACTGTAAGATCTGCTATGGGCGCAGGTACGGCCCCAAGGGGATCGGCTATGGACAAGGCGCCGGCTGCCTCAGCACGGACACAGGCGAACACCTGGGCCTCCAGTTCCAACAGTGAGTTACTTCTGCCAGCCCGTTGTCAGGACAGTTCATTCTGTTTCCATAGCAACGTGTTCTGGAAGTGGGAGAATGAACGCTATTGTTGACTTGCCAACAATAGGAATACCCAGTCTGACCAAGTTTTAACAATGTGTCATCTCTCTGAAGACTCTCTTTAAATTATCTGCCTTTCTAAAGGGCAATTACTTTTACAACATGGCTCTTGGTTTGCATGTCAAGAGAAGACCCAGAAAGTACAGATGTTCCATTGTTTGACCTTTGCAAAACTACATGGGTCTCTTTTCTTCCCCTTTGAGCGCTTCTGTGTAAATCACCTAAATATGGCAGGGAAGAATGGCCATTCTCTGTGCGCTTGTCACTAAAAGATTTCTTCCCTTGGGTTGTAAGATGACTAATGTCTGCATGGCAGGGGGAGTGTGTCTGCGGGGATGTGCTGGACCTCAGGGGTAAGCAATCAGTTGTGACTGCTCTCTGGGTCTCCCGGGCTGCTTGTTGCTAGTACAGTGCTGAGGGTCGCCCCAACAACATCCCAGAAAAGCTGAGGTACCATGCTGTGCCATCTCTGTCTACCAGTCTGGTCTACCAGTCTTGACGATCATACTGACCTCCAGCCCTGAACTGAGTATAGGCCGCCAGCCACTCGCCTACAGCTGCTGTCTGGCCAGCTGGTACCTGGGCCCAGCTCTGCGGTGGGACTGGGCAGGGAGGCACAGCCCAACTGAGGCAGGGTCCCACCGATGGCCTCCCCAGAGAGCATTAGACCATCCGAAGAGCCATCTGGTCCCTTCCAGAGCGAGTAGCCATGGCAGAGCCTGGAAAATCGCAGGGTGTGTGATGGCTTGTTTTACTTTTTCTCATTACTCAATCCCAACGAGATACTCTGCTTCAAGAAGAAAGATGCTGCCAACTGCGTTCTCTGCTTCTCCTTACTCAAAGCTCACGCCTCTCCGCGAGGGCTGTCTGGTGATGCTGCACCCAGAGGAAGAAGCCTGGAGACCCGGGTTCCATCCCAGCTCCACCAGTTATGAGCTGCCCGACCCTGGGCAGCTACCCCTTGATCCTTGCTCTCCTCCAGCTAGCTCTGCCTACTTTAGGGGTTATGGTGAGACTAGAGCGATAAGTGTACAAGGAAACACCAAAAGATATGGGAACACTGGTTATTACTGTGCCTCTATCTTGGTCATTGCTCACATGGGGACAGGTGACCTTTGGATGCAGGATAACAACATGAATTTTGACAAGGAATACATCAGCTCATTGGACAATGGTTTACTTAGTATCAACTGTCAAGACCCCATCTTGCTCTATAATATTTTCACCACTCACTTCGGAAAGTAGACCAGTGGGCTTCAAGATGGTAGAAACCTAAACAGTCACAGCAGCAATAACAAGCTGGCAACAACAATGACAGTAGTACAGGCTAACGTACCTGGAACACCTGCTCGGTGCCTTACAACAGAAAGGACAGACTTACAGCAATTACCGCTAACGTTTATCTGTCCTTGCCACACGCCAGGCAGGCACTGTTCTAAGGGCTTCAGTCGCCTCACCTCACTGAACCCTCTCAACAGTTCTTTGAGGAAGGCGCCATGATTGTCCCCACTTTCCAGATGAGGAGTCTGAAGCACAGAGAAGTTCAGTAACTCACTAAGGGCACACAGCTAGTACTGTTTGCCAACAGAGGTCTCTAGGTTTCATTCATTTCTCTTTCTCCACCAGGTCCCCCAAACCGGCACGCTCAGCCACCACCAGCAACCCTTCCAAGTTCACTGCGAAGTTTGGAGAGTCGGAGAAGTGCCCTCGATGCGGAAAGTCAGTCTATGCTGCTGAGAAGGTGATGGGCGGTGGCAAGGTAAGGACTTCTACACGAGCCAACGGGATTTGCTTGTCTCCCCGATCAGTTAGGAAGAAAAGGAGAAGGAAGGAGGAACTGTGGATGGGTGGGGCCAGACCCTTCATCCTCCTTAGCTCCCAGGAACCACTTTAGGTCCCTCACCCACATTCCTAGGCTGTGACTCCACCTGCAGCTCCCTTGGAAAGAGGAACTGGTGCAATTCGATGCCGCAGGCATTAGTCCACTGGATGGAAGGCACCAGCTAAGCGGCTCTGAGACACAAAGGTACACAGGCCCCCTGCCCTCAGTGTCCATGATCCTTCCAGAAAGGTGTCAGCCTGGGACCTGTCATCCCTGCATAACTCAGTCTGCTGCTAGCACCACCCCTGAGGGACAGAGCACACATCTCCCAGCAGTGGGAAGCATCCTTGCTCCCGAATGTGCTGGCAACCAGAGAGTCATCAAATGTCTGAGAGAGACGCACACTCGCTCTGCAAGCTCCAGTTTCAGGCCTGAAGCCAGGGCAGTCCCCACGGGACGTGGGCCTGACGAAGGAAGACGATCCTGTTTATCCTAAATGGGGGAGGAGGCCACTCAGAGTGTCTGACTTCAAATATGAGGGCGGCGTCCACCCCAACCCCGGCCATTCAAAGTCTGGTCATGAGAAGCCCTGGGCTGTGCCTGGCAGATGGTCCAGGCCGTGCAGCTGTCTTCCGCCGGAAATGCACAGGGTAGGAAGGAGGTGGAGTTACCTGCATGATGGCCCCTTTCTTCACTTTTGTCTTCTTTCACTTTATATTCAACGTAAACCTTACCCACTGACTCCAGTGCAAGTCCTCCTCTCTCCAGTTTGTTCCTCCATCTTCTAGAAAGGGGAAGTCCTTTTCTATTTAGTCTGTTTTGAAGGAATACATATGGAAGTCACCTTGATCAATTTGTTTTTAGGGGTTCTGAGAATTGACGGTCAAGTCCATAGGGTCTCATTTTCTCTAAGCCTAATCCAGGCCCGATGAGATACGTGACGGGTTAGGACACTGGCACTCCCTTAGGTGCTGCTGGTCGGGCGACTTCACGTGGAAATAGAAAATGCTGCCCACTCAGTTAAACATGTAACTCTCCTGCCCTCCCCTGCCCCTCAGCCTTGGCACAAGACCTGCTTTCGCTGCGCCATCTGTGGGAAGAGTCTAGAGTCCACCAACGTCACTGACAAAGATGGGGAACTTTATTGCAAAGGTGAGTGGTTCTGGAGACTCTCCTGAGAGGTCTTCCCGCGGGGGGTCCCTGGGAGGGGACGTCGTGTCCATGCCGAGAGCCTTGTCTACCAGGAGGCCTGACTGCTGAGCCCGAGCGGGTTTTGGGCTCTCAGGATGGAGCACAAAACCCTACAAGGGAAAGAAACCCCCTGCCTGACCCCACTCGGGGCCTGTCCATCTGTGGGCACCCGATGCTTGCGGATGCCCAGTGGTTCAGGGCAGCTGGGTGCCGGGGGGCAGAGAGGACGAGGGGGAAGCAGCGTCCTGACTCTGGCCATGGAAAAGGCCTCAGGCCTGGACAAACAGCATCACATGCTCTTCCGAAACCCAGACACCTTCTGTCCACCTGAGTGGCAGAGAGGGTGACTGGGGAGGAGGGATTGGCTTGGCCTCTCTTGCGTTTATCAAGACTGTCTATCTTCCTCCCTCCCTCCCCCTTCCCTCCTTCCTTCCTTTGTTCCTCCCCCTCCTCCTTTTCACCCTCCTCCCTCCTTCCCTCCCTCCTTTTTTCCTTTTCCCTCCCTCCTTCCTTCCTCTCTCCCTCTTTCCTTCCCTCCTTCCTTCCTCTCTCCCTCCTTCCTTCCTGACCTTTCTGTTTCTGGTGTCGCACATCGCTTAGTGGTCACAGGGACAGAACTGACAGCTGGGTGTTCCTTCCGGTCCTCACAGCTCTGCCCGCAGCTGCCTCCATGATCCCTTTGTCTCATGGAGACATAGCAGAGCTTAGCTCCTTCCTGATGCCTCACAAGGAAGGGACGCATTAGGGCCATGGCAGTGGGCCTGTTCTCTCCTAGGCCTGGTCTGTTCTCAGTGGGGTGTCTCAACATCTCCAGGTGTGTGTGTGGGAGTGGGGGGAGGGGAATAGTGGGAGAGGAGCAAGAGAGAGGACATCGCTGAGCCACACTGAAGGTTGCCAAGCTTCCGCCCTATGAGACAGGATGGGAACTGACGCTCGATCTGACAGGGGTTGCCTTCTCCCGGCAGGAGAGGGTCCTCAGCATTCATAGACCACAAAGCTCTAAAATGTTGCTGCAGCCAGCAGGGAGATCAACACATAGATAAATAATAGCATTTCCAAGTGAGGAAAGCTCTAGAAGAGGACCATACACAACGCAGCAGCGTACAGAGAGGCAAGGGATCAGCTTGGGGTGTGAGGGACGGCTCCTCAGGAGACAAGCCTCCTGGGCGTCTTGAAGGAGACTGTGGGTTTGGGAGGGGCCATTCCAGGAACAGGCAGCAGTGAGCGTGAAGGCACCGACGCGGGCATCCTGGTTCATTCCGGGAGTGGGGTGGGGAGGCCCAGGAAGGAGGGGACGAGGCTGGCAGGCAGTCGGGAGCCGGATCACATCGACTCAAATGAGAAAACACCTCTGAACACAGTGCAGTGCAAGGAAGCATCGACGCTTTTTACTAGCAGATCGAAAACAAACCTAGTTCCATTTACTTAAAAGTTAACTTATGAATGCGTTTATCAAAGGCTGCCTCTCACAGGGGAAGCCCGTGCCCAGACAGAAGGGACTGAAACAACGGTGCTAACCAGCTTGCCTCTCCCCCATCCCCTTCTCATTCACAGTTTGCTACGCCAAAAACTTTGGCCCTACAGGGATTGGGTTTGGAGGCCTTACACACCAGGTGGAGAAGAAAGAGTGAGTGGGCACCACCTCTCAGCTCTCATCAGCCTAAGCCTTCGCCGTACCCCTGCCCGACGGAGACGCTCCCCCAGACGTCCTCTCCCCAGTAGGCGGACAGCATCTCTCTTCAGAAGTGACCACTCTTAACCCAAAGTTAGAAGAGAACTTGGAAGAAAATTATTAGATGTCGAATCTGTAACAAACGCTTGATTATTTACAATCCCTGGGGTAAGAGAGGCCCTCAATAAATGTTTTAGCCACACCTTGTGCGTCTCTGGATCTTTTATTTCAAATAGAGGGAAGTTTTCCAAAAATTGAGAGGTAGTCTGAACCACCAGCTGCAAAGGCTGTGAGAATTTTGGTGTCCACCGCGGGAGGAGGAGGAGGGAAGGCAGAGCCAAGGAGAGAAGCCTTCAGAATCCATCAGCCGTGCTTCTCGGCTTATTACTGCTAACGGAGAACGTGGCGGCCCGGAGCAGGCAGACAACACGATCGCAAATCCTAAAAGGAAAATCAGAACCAATAAAACTGCTGAGGAGTCGATCTTTTTGTCCCATCACGGGCTTTGCAATATTACCCATTTCATGAAAACTCAGAAATGGCAACAAAATGTGGAGTTTGCTTCTGCGTTATAAACGACATGAGGATGATTTTCTTTTATTCTGGGACAATTCCCTAGGGTTTAGCAATTTTCTTAAAACTTCTCCTCCATCAAATTGCCGGGCTCACGAGTGAAATGCAGCCAATTAAAAATGTCTGCTCTGCCTCCTCAGCAGTTCCCGGCGGCTGGAGCTCGTGCTTTCTTGGGCTTCTGCTTGTAACAACCACAGCATTTCTCCCACTGCCGTGCAATTCTGAGTTGTTCGGGGTATGGAAGCAAATGAAAATCTATTCATAAAAGTTATGAAACTAGACAAAACCATGGGTTTTTCTATGCTCCACGCACCAAGAAGGCTTTCTTGAAAATGAGCATTACTCAGGGCTGCTCATGTGCCGTCTCAGACAAGGCCCTGTACTGACTTTATTTCTTATTTATCTACTTATTAATTTTTTGATGTTCAAAACGCAATTATATTTGATCATTTCCTCTATTTTATTGGCATTAATAGAATGGTTCAGAAAATAAAATCGCTGGCAGAGGTTGTGTCCCACTCCACTTTCAAGGAGAGAATGTAGGAGTAGGTTTGATTGTCCAGAGACAATCGCTGGGGTAGTTCAGCCACTCAGTTCCAGCAAAACAGCCTGAGGATGGAAATATTGTACATTGTACATTCTCTGGGGAAGGAAGCGCAGGACAATGTGTTTTTAGTTTGTAAACTTCTTACTAGAACAATATGAGATCCCGTCATCATCCATTGAACAAGGAATACCACCAGTCATCAACGGAATTAACTAAAGCAAGACCCCTTTAGCTGCACTGACTTTGAAGGCAATGTACCACCTCGGCCCTTTGCTAGGAAGTCCCTCCACTAGGACTTCCAGGCTTGACGAAGGGTAGGACACACATGTGACATGACTACAGACAGGGCAACTTCTCCCCTACTGCATCTCACAGTGACTCGCCCCACCATCCATCCACCCAGGAGACTGAAGCTAAAAACCTCCGTGTCCTTGGCCTTGCCCTCTCCCTCACCCCTCCGTGCCTCACTCCCCAAACCTCCCTGCTTCTGACTCCAAAATGCCCTGGAAGGCATCCCCTCAGTTCCCGTGCTAGCGTATCTGTATCAGTCAGTGAGGGCTTCCATAACAGAGCACCGAGGAGCAGGTGGCTTAATCCACAGAAATGATGTTTTCGCAATGCCGGAGGCTAGACGTCTGAGATTAAGGCGTCGGAAGGGTTGGTTTCTCCCGAGACCTCCCTCCGCGGCTTGTAGGTGGGCGCCTTCTCCCTGTGTCTTCACGTGGCCTTCCCCGCATGTGTGTCTGTGTCCTAATGTCCTCTTCTTACAAGGTCATCAGTCATGTTGGATTAGGGCCCACCAGAACGACCTCATTTTAATTTAGTTATCTCTGTGAAGACCCTACCTCCAGTCGCAGTCTCATTCTGAGCCCTGGGGGTCAGGAATTCAACATATGGATTTTGGGAGAGAGAGGACATGATTCAGCCCATAACACTATGTCATCTAAGGACTTTCACGAATTGGCCTTGGACTTACCCCTTCAACTTGGCTTTGGACAATCTCTTCCACATGAGCTCCAGCTATACGTGGACCGGAAGCTTTCCAAATACGCCGAGAGCCCTCCCCCATCATGCCTTTGCTAGTGCTATTCTTTTTACTTGGAATGTCTGGATGACGGAACCGCCTCCATCTTCAACCCCTAGCCCAACTCCTTAGCCTGGTAAGCCCCTACTAATCAAGTCACTGGTCAAATGCCATCTCCTCTGCAAAACCTTTCCTGAACTACCTGGGCAGAATCCATCCACCTCTGTGTTCCCACAGCCCGTGTAGGACTAACCTGGCACTTGTCTCATCGCAATGAAATTGTGAATTCCAATCTGCCCTCTTGTTAGAATGGGACACATTTGTAGTCACAGCGCTCTGCAAACAGCAGGCACTTAGTGAACATTCATTGAGTGAGTGAAGGGGAGAGAGTGAAGGCCGGACTACATGCAAGCTCTGCTAGAATTCAAAAGAAGAGATTATTATGCACTGGAGTAAAGGGGCTTGGAAACGAAAAAACAAAACAAAACAAAGACACACCATTACTGTGGTTTCTCCTCTGCTTCCCGGGCACACTGTTCCTACATGTCCCACGCTTTCCCACCAGTGACTGAGACACGTGACCGAGTTGGCTAATGGAGGCCTGGCCTCCAAGACCTCCAACAGAGTCTCTATTCTCTCTGTCCACATCTGTGGATGTAGAAGGTCCAGTGGACACTGAGGCCCTAGGAAATGATGGAGCCACGAGTTGGGAAGGAGCTTGGGTCCCTGCATGGAAGAACACCTGCTGACATCTAAATGGACGGTGACAAGAGGGAGAAATAAGTCTTATGCTGAAGCCGCTGGGATTTGGGGGGACGTTTATTATTGCCTTAACTCCCTTGACTAATGCACACCTGAGATACTGGATGTGCCACATCCAAGATATTCAATGTTCAGTGTCCATCCAGCCCGCTGAAGTCACAGGGAGCACCGTCAGGATTTTGCCCAATAGCTGTGAGTGATTCAAATGTTCTGTCTCTAATGTGATTATAGAGGCATTTGGGGAAAGGAATGAAGTCGTGGAGAGATGGCGTAACAGCCACATCCTCGTGGCCCCACGAACACAATTGTGTTCGCCTTGGCTTTAAGAGGAAACAAGACCAGAACACCTTGTATTCACCCCAAGCCACTGCCTCCTCCCCCTCCTTTCCAAGCCAGACTGTAAGACTGGATTCCAGAGTCCTTAGTGTCTCAGCATCTGGCTTAAGCGTCCCTCCTGCCCCCACCCACCCCACTTCCTAATCAAACTCTCTGGTCTTTCCTCAGTTGTTCTTCTCAGCCTCTGCTTAGCTCCTGACCATGGCCTCCCTCCCCTTTGAAATGAACTCTTCTCCTTGAATTCTACGACACTGTCCTGTCCTGAGCATCCTCTTCTCCAGCCTCCTCCAGGTCCCTCCTCCTTCTCCAGTCCCCTAAATCCACATTCCATAAGGTCGTGTTCCCGCCCTTCTCTCTCTCACGCTTTTTTTTTGGTTTGCATCGGCTGTCATTTGGTCTCTTTTTAGAAGCAATCTTCCCATTTGAGGAAGGCAACTGCCTTTTTCATTTTCCAACACTCCCCTGTGACAATCTCATCCATCTGTGCAGATGACTTTCATCCACACCCCAGCCTCTTTCCAGCTGTCTTCTAGACTTTTCCACTGGATCACCTGCAAGTTCCTCAAACAGTAGGCCCCAACCAGCAAACTCATCGCCTAGTCTCTCCACGCTGTTTTCCTTACTTCTCATAAGAGCGTCGCCACCCACTCAACCACTGGAAAAAAAACTGCAGTATTTGAAGCTCAGCACTTCAAAGTCATCCCTGACTCCCCCTGACCCCGCTCCATCCAGTCAGTGATCCGGGCCTGCTGGATCTCTCCGTGCCTTCATTACTTCTTGCCTAGACCACTACTAAAAGCTTATCTCTAACATTCTGTATCTGTCGGGGTCCAGTCAAAAAACAGAAACCACACGAATTTTTTAAATAGAAAATAATAGAGGGAATTGACTAAACCAGTGCTAATATTTTTGAAAAAGTAAAGAGGAACACACTGACTTACAGAAATAATAACTACAGGAGGCAGCCACCACCCCTGGGGCCGCGGAAGCCGAGAGAAGACACCCAGTATCCTAACGTAGACGCCTCGAGGAGGGGTCGCCCAGGAGGCAGACCTCGGAGGAGAGAGTCCTGCCTGGTTACTCCTGGTGCTTCTAAGGGGACACGATGGAGCTGCTTCGGGGAGAAATCTAGACATTGACTGCACTGCCAGTGTCAGGGTGGCAGGCCATCGTTTAAACACCAGTGAGAGCAACAGCCGGCCAGGAGGATGGAGCGGGTCCCTCCTCCCCTCCTCCTTCCAGTCTACTGGCAGGACTCATGGCAAGTCGGCTGTCAAGGAGATGGTAGTTTCAGAATCCCAGCCCAGAACACACACACAGGAGGGAAGGGCAGATCTGGCACATTTCTCTACCACTGGCTGTTAATTCAAAATATATGCAGAATTGAATCTTTCTAGCCACCATCGCTGCTATAGTCCCCAGTTAGCCATCACCTCCGGCTGGATTACTACAGCCTTGCTTGGTCCACCCTCACCCGGCGGTAAGCAGCCCGAGTGATCCTCAACCCTCCGATGGCTCCTCCTGTCACCAGGGGCGGGCCAAAGGCCTGATAGCAGCCTGCAGGGCCCTACAGGATCTGCCGCTCCTGCCTCCCCGTGCAATCCCACACGCCTGCCTGGCGTGCTTCTGCCTCAGGCCTTGCCCTGCCTGTTTTCTGCCAGTGCACTCTAACCCCAGAAACACACAGGGTCAAGTGCCTCTCCTCCAAGCCTGCTTTCCCGTGTCAGCTCCTCCATGAGGCCAACCCTCAGCGACGTTGTGAAGGTTGTAACATCCTACTCTTGCAGAAGACTTTTTTTTTGAGGAAGATTAGCCCTGAGCTAACATTTCTGCCAATCCTCCTGTTTTCACTGAGGGAGACTGGCCCTGAGCTAACATCCATGCCCATCTTCCTCTACTTTATATGTGGGACGCCTGCCACAGCATGGCTTGACAAGCAGTGCCACGTCCACACCTGGGATCCGAACAGGTGAACACTGGGCTGCCGAAGCGGAACATACGCACTTAACCACTGTGCCACTGGGCCAGCCCTACGTGCCTCCTCTTTACCCTACTCTACATTTTTTCCCGTGGCCTTACCACCTTCTGATGTACTATATAACTTATTTATCTGTGTGAGTGGGGTAGGGTGGAAATCAGAAGTTCAGTTTCAATTTTGGACGCGGTAAGTTTAAGATTCCATTAGATGTTTGAGTGGGTGTCAAGTACCCTGTCTGGAGTTTGAGGAAGAAGTCTGAGCTGGGGTTAAAATCTGGGGCGTTCAGTGAATGATGGTCTAAGCCACCGTGGGACTGGATGCGATTACCAAGGCAGAGGAAGTGAGTTTAGATAAACAGCAAGGAGACCCAAGGACTAGCGGCATCCTGACATTAAATGACAGGGGAGGAAAAGCAGCAAGGAGACTGGAGGTGACCAGGAGCGACCAGGGAGACGAGGAGGGAGCTCTGGAGTGCTGCCCCCTGGAGGCCACGGGAGGAAGGCGTCCTGAGGAGGAGCGAGTGACCAATTCCCCATGCTGCTGGCCTGGTGGGTTCTGCAAGAGAGGCTCGGAGCCGACCCCTGAACTCAGCAACAAGGACAATGGTGCGCTCACCAAGAGCAGGGTCAGGGAGCATGGGGTGAGCGCTGACACAGTGGGTGAACGGGGGAGGGGAGCGGGCTTGGAAGTACTGACCGCACCCACCTTTGCCAGGACTTCTCCTGACAGGAGAGCACGGAAGGAGCTCCTGAGCTGACTAGGGCGCCTGGTGAGCCTGTCCTGATCCACCTCTCCAACTTACTGACCAAGCTCCCCACTTCGAACATCCCAGACACCCAGGTGGTCACCCTTCTGACCATACTTTACTGTCCCACTGTCTTTTCTTGCAAAGTTCTCTCCTGGAGAATGCCTTGCACTTCCAACTCCGTATTTCCAAGCTGAGCACCCCTGAAGGACCCTTTCTAAAGCCCTATCGTCCACAGACACCTGCCTAATCACATTCACTGAGGCTCTCCCCACCCTCCAAACTCTAACAGTATTTTATTTGTATCCTCTTATGGCTTTTAATATTTTGCACATTACACTGTACTTTCTTTTATCTTAGCTTCCCCTCTAGATTACAAGCTCCATGATCAATATGCCCAATTAAATGTTTTATGACCTGCAAGACCTAGCATGGTGCTCGATAAACATTTGTGGAATAATTTAAAAACAAAGGAAACATGCTTTCCATGGTACATATTAACCAGAAGTGCTGGAATACCGTGGTTCTGAGGGTACGAGGGGGGGGAAGTTGAATTTTAAACAAGTGAGCCCCCCTCCCTGCCCCCTCGTGGTTCTCATGTAAATGGTCTATGATCACAATTTGAGGATATTTACTTGGTTGGTGAGAAAGGAAAGGAGAGAGGATACAGCTTGAAAAAGTCCTTCTGTCCCCAAATGAGAATCAGTCTTCAACCACAATTCTGATCACAATCATGTCCTGCTTAAAAACCCATCACTCAATTCAAATATTTATTGACTCCGTGTCAGGCAGTATTCTAGGAGCCTGGGACTCTAGGGTGGCTCCCACTTAGTATCTACGTGACCTTGGAGAAGATACAACCTTCTTTAGGCTTTAGTTTCCTAACGCGCAAAGGTTCTGCGGAAGAAGGGAGCAGGGATCCTCGAGGAACCGAAAGGTCCTTGTGGGCAGAGTACAGTGTGGTTCATGGTAAGAATGGTAAAGACAGCAAGCTTATAGCATTCAGCACCTTGCAGGTCCTGACGAGAATTTCAGCTTTTACCCCAAGAGCAGTGGAAGCAAAGGAAGGAGCCAAGCCCAAGAGCAGATATACACAATACCAAGAGTTCAAGTTGACTCAGCACTTCCCTCAGAACAAGGGAAATTAGCAATTACAATCACAGAAGTCTAGTATTGTGAAGGTACTGAGTAAAAACAGTAATGCATCTTTTACATCTTCCCATGTTCCATTTTCTAAGTAAGATGGAAAACTAAATTAAATCTTGCTTATTGGTGTCAACAGTGATCTCAACTCATTCCTGGAATTGTGTATCAGTTTCTTTATGTCCTATACATACCTTTTCTCAATTTAAGATTCTAGAAGCGTTAAGTGTCAGAAATTAAGCCTCAACTACAAAAAACAAAAAAAAAAATTTATTAAGTGTGAAAGCAAAACAGGTACATCTATTTAAATATTTTTTTTACATATTTATAGATAAAACAAAGACAAATAATTTATCAAAAATTACAAGTTTAAAGAATAGCACTCTTGAAACAGCCAATAAAATATCTGAAAATACCACATTTTACCCATAATTGGTGAATATTATCTGCAAAAAAAGTAACTTGCATTTTCTTGTGAAAAATATAAAAGCTGTTTCAGATGTCTGGAGATTGTTCAGGAACGGTCCGTCTTGCTAAACCTAAACAAGAGTAATGCCCTTACTGAGAACTGCTCTCACCAACGGCTTACAGAGCACCGTCCCCCTGTGGGCTCCAGGGAACTCTCCATCTTCATCTCGCCTGCAGACTTCAGGGCAGCAACAGAAACAGAAACAAATCCGAGTGAGACCTTGGGCTTCTTTTCTTCACACTGAGCGAAGAACCTTCTCCTTCGCTGGGTGCAAGACCATGGTGTACTGAGACGTCCAATCTACCGCGCAGGGCTTGACCAGGCCGAAGCAGCCACACTGGAAGAAATCTGCGAGGTTCTGTGTGAACCCAAGGCTGCCAAGAAGGGAAGAGGACACGTCTTACAACACTTCCTGTGGGCTCTCGACAGTCACTCACCCAACCACATTCACTGAGAACTTACAATGCACAGCTTCATTCGGAGATCCCGCAGGAATGCAGAGGTGAATCAGACAGTTCCTTGGGTTTATGGGACCTTAAAACTGAAGCCAAGTCCCATTTCTGGACCTGAATCCCTATTTAGAGATTCCCTGGCTTCCACCCAGCAACTTACTAAGCTCATTCTGGGTCACTCGCTCACTGCAGTGGTCACTGCCACCACTAAGTTTCTTTCCTTCCGTTCCCACTGCTCTAATTCTGACTTTGATTCTCTCAAAGGCCAGACAAGCCAGAAAAACTACAATCAACAAGACGGGGTTTTTCTAAACCTGCTAAGGAGCTCTCCAGAGGATGTCCCCGTCTCAATTCCTTCTACTTCATCTTACATTTTGGAGACTATCTGGTCCTCCAAAAGCCCTGATACGTTCAGAGCCCCTCACCTCCCAAGCGAAACCCTTCACAGACACTTCTCCGCCCAGAGGCTCAAATCCAAACTCCTCATCTTTGTATTAAAGGCCCTACACTCTCCAGGTGCTGGCTTCCCAAACTCTTCTTTACAAACTTCCTGCTACAGCTACTCTGGCTTTTCTTTTCCCAGGGTCACAACTGCACAGGCCGTTCCTCCACCCTGGAACCTACACTAACTCAGCTAGCCCCCTTATCCTTTTAAGTCCTAGCAGTTCTAAGGCCCAGGTCAACATCTACTTCCTCTTGGAGAATTCTGACTACAATAGTCATCAACATTATTTCTTCTCCATTAAATGCCCAAATACTAGAATCAAGTCCAGTTACGAGGAAGGTTTATTTTTACGCATATGCACTGTCTTTCCAGCACCTAACCCAACCCCCCACATAAACATGTCTGTGGGTGAGGATGCTTGTGCGCTGCTGCTGTTTAGTGAGAGTGGTCAGGAGAGGACCTGGCTACTCAGAAGGCAGCCCCCAGGACGCGGGCTGACCACACGGGATGGATGGGTGGAAGTGCAGAGACGTGCTGGGGTTCAGGGGGCCCAGCTCCCGCACTAGCGAGTGAGTACAAGGTACTGAGGGGAGGACAAACAAGCCAAATCTTTGGTTTGGGCAGGACTTTGGATTTTTAGATTCAAAGTGGCTCTCAGGCTTTCCCAGTAGTTCCTCCAGACTCTTCTCCAGGGCCTGGAGTGCCCTTCCTTCCATCTCCATCATGCCCCACCACGACTTTCAAGGCTCAGCTTAAAATTCCACCTCTATCACAAAAGCTCCCAGACTTCAGTGGAGGAGATATTATTCCTCTGCTTAAACCACTGAGAAAGGGACTTTATTATCACTGCCTGTCTGAAACGATCATCACAAGCTTAACACGACTCCACTCTCCAGCACTTTAGCCATCTCTTCCCAATTAAGCCAGTTTCTCTCCTCTCTAAACACACACAGTAGTCACATCCCAGGCTCTGATTTCCTTGTCTAACAGCCTAACAGTTTCATCTTGTACCATGAGTGTGCTCTAAAATAGACTGCTCACGAGATACGCGGTGAGCATTCCAGTCCCCGGCGGGCTCCGGGTCACCTCTGCAGCACTGCCGGCCTCCAAGACCCCGATGCAGGTGACAGGGAGACAGGCTTCAAAGCCTGATCATTCACATCCCAAGATGAAGGCCTTCCTATAAACACTCTCATCTTCAACTGGGGACAGGTTTTATATAACCAATGCTCTGGGGAGAACATACCCCAAACCTGAAAAACCAGCTTCTCCCTGACACAGGTGGCAAATTAAACCCAAAGAATTCTGATAATAGAAAGCCAGGTTGAAAATCTTGGCAAAGCTCACAATCTAACGCTTTCTACAGAGAGCCCTGCGGCTGGCTTTCTCAGCCACATGCTTAATTATCTCTCAGTGGCTTCCTGCCAGCAACATGCAATCTTGTGACCATGTGGCTTGAGTGGAGAGATTCCCCATCTTGGCAAAACTTCAAAGTCACTTAATTTTTGTGCTGAGTCCAGGAGACTAAATCCCAAATTCTCACTACCTTGGGGCTCATGACCTCACCACTTACCTCCTGTCACTGAGGCTTCCAAGAAAGAAGAGACTCAACTCCAGCAGATAACAAGTGAGAGGACAAAAGAAGGGCTGTGGGCAGTGGCACTAGGTAGGGAAACCAATGGCCAGGCTAGCACCTTCCACAGGACTCAGCGGCCAGGATGGATCTCACTCACTTGTATGGGGTCCTCCTGAGCGACAACGTCTGCTTCATATGCCTGCTCTGCTTCAGCAGGCTGGTTCTCTCATGCGAGGTCAGGCCCAGAAAAGCAATCTGGAAAAGGTTGGAAGGTATGTGAAAACTACCACTACACGGAGGCTCCACCACTCTTAGCAGTGCATCTCAGGACGTGGGCAAACACTCGATCCTCCCCCCAAAGACAGTCCACCGTGCCTTCCAGCCACGGATCGCCAGTGAGCGCAAAGACTCAGCAGCGATGAACCAGACTCTCCTATGTAAATCTGGTAGCTAGGCTATTTTATTTTTTTTTTGATTGTCTGATTTTTATATTAACCTTCAAGAAAACACCGTGCACTGACAGAGTCGTGAAATAATTGCTTTAGTAATTCAAGCCACGGCTTACAGCCATATTTAGGCTCCCAACACATTCAGCATGCGATTTTTAGATAAATAAAACAATGTAAGGTCAGTATTAGTGCAATTATCTCAACTCGTGTATGCTTCTTAGTATCTCTGACAAAAAAGTTACTCTAAAGTGAAAAACATTTAAATTCATAAATTTTGGGAAGGTTACTTAAAAACTCCCAAATTATTGAAACCACTACTATTCGCTGAGTTATCTCATTTAATCCTCAAAACAACTCAAACCTCAAGTTCCTTATCTGCAAACAGAGACGACCACATCTTCATCAGATCGTTTGAGGATCCGAGAATACATCTAAAGTACCCAGCGCAGAGGCTCACAGAGGGGAACTAACTGTCCAAGGCCACACGGCTCAGAAAGCGGCAGAACAGGGCCTGACAGCTCGCTCAGCATGACCATGGAGCCCAGGGTCCCAACCAGCAGTCACCCGCTCAGGCTGGCGCGCTGCAGTCAAACCATGACATGCCACAGCCCTCAGGAAATGAAAGGCTTCAAGTAACTGGGTTGTTCTGTTTATTAAGAAAACAACTTTGCTCTGAATTCTTGAATTGAACACTATCCAAAACTTTGAGTCCACTTTCCTGCCTTAGAAAGTATAGACAAACATATTAACCCTTCTTTTAAAAATTAAGGCTATTATAGTCTCATATACTTGTATTTGTTCTAAGAGTCCAGAAAACAAGAAAGAGCGTTAGCACTGATGTCTCGAACCTTAGGTTCTACCCCTGACTGCCCCTCTTACCAGCCCCATGGCCATAAGCAAGGCACTCACAGCTCTTAGGCTTAGCTTTCTCACCCATAAAATGGAGACACCACTTTAGCACTGTCTACACCTCAAATGTTTGTGAGGAAATAGATGGGAAAGTGCTCTGGAATACATAAAGCATATATAAATGTTAAGTATTACACATGATGGTAATTAACATCAATAATGACCGATGCTAATATCCACTCTTACTGCCTGAATCTGTAGATACCAGAGGGAAGGGAATTAGGATAAATGTTCAGAAACCTCAGTTCAGTCAGTACTATTAGCTTACTTCCCTTCCTTAGTATTTTGTTCTCTTTATTATTATCATTGTAGAATTGGTTACTTCTCCATAAAAGGGGACTACATCTTGCTTTTGTTCAGTAATGCTCTAATTATCTGAGGTCTTGCAGTAAGTGGCTCAGACTGCTCATGGCTGTGTCCACTCCATGAGGGCAGGCCATGGCCACAGTGAGAATCAGGTTCCACTCACAGGGGAAGGCAGGCAGGCATGAAGGGACTGCAGCTTCACAGAAAGCTGAAGGTGACTACTACCCTGGAGCTTCAACTTTCTAATGGCCATGACCTTCTCTGGAAGTGAAATTACCACGTCCATTCATTAGCGATGTGTCTTTCATTTTTCCTCACTTCCATCTACTTAAGAACTGCATAATAATAAGGATAACAAACACGGCTGGAAAAAGTGAGGGAAAACCATCACTTCACATTTGCACAAAGCTTTACAGTTCATACCACATGTTCACACACCATATAATTTAACTGTATGATGGAAAAAGCTCTTGAATGGGACTATCAGAAGATCTAAGTTTCCAGTCCTGACTTTGCCACTCAGTGGGTGACCTTGAGCAATTCCAATTCACCTCTCTGTACCTCTGTAAAAGAAAGAGGCCAGATTGTGTAACTCCTAGGGCCAACACTAACAATTTATTATTCTAACCTTTAAGCCACCCTGTGAGAGTACACAGGCATTATTATCCCCACTTTACAGACAAGGAAACTGAAATTCAAGAGTCAAATGACATGCCTGGACCCGAAGAGTAAGTGACAGAGGCAGAACTAGAATCTAAGTCTTCTGAATTGAAATTCAAGCCTTTCTATCTCACTACAGGTTATTGGAAATTTTATTCAAAGGCACTATAAGAGAAATAAATACCTGAAAGAGTTGATTTAATAATAAAAATGTTGACCATGAGAAATGGAAAGTCGCTAGCATGAAGACAGATAAAACCCAAGGGGAACAGGCCACAATCTGATTGAGGTAGGTCCATAGTCCATCTTCTCTGAAGGTCGTGGCACAATGATCTGACCAATCTGTGAATTCACAAAAAAGGAACCCATTATTTAAAAAGGCAACAAGCTAGTGATCACTCTTCAAGAAGATAAAATCAAGGCAGTTCTATTTAGGGAAAAGAGGAAGCAAGACCTGATGGCACAGATCAGAACTCAACTTTAAGATTTTATCTTCCAAATGCCAGCTCAACTAACAAAGATGAAAAACGGCACCTCACTGTTAGTTATGACTAGGATAACACTGCATCTGCAGTCAGCAGTGAAGGAATAAAAGCAAAAAAGGTCCATAAAACCATCACTAAAATTAGCATTTTCAGCATAAAATGCACTGGCCAGAACTGTTCAAAGACTCGACAACTGAGAATGATTATATTCAATAAATATTTGTCCTAGAAAATTCTCTATATTGTCCACGTTATAGCAAGATATAGGTCTATTATTACAGAACTGAATATAAACTCTTATTAAAGGTTCAGATCAACAGGCCATCGCGGTGGGCACAGGAAATCCTACACACACCCAGATACCAATGGAACCTAACAGCATGCAGTTACTGGGGGTGCTTCTGCACTGGCACCATACTCTACCCCGCGGAGGGAGAAAGGCCAGGTGAGAGAACATGAGATGGACACCTCCAAGAAAAGGAGAGCAAGATCCATATACTCACAGCTCAGTTTCTCCCCAGGAACCTCTATTTATATGCCAATTAAAAGAGAGAACTTCACTATGGCCTTCACGATACTGACCCCTACCCCAGCAGCTGAGAGCAGCAGCAAGGAGAATACAGGCAGGAAGCAGCCAAAACAGGGAAGAGATCTTCAAGGCTGTGTAAAGCCAATGACTTCTATAGGCATCCTGACCGTTCGCAAAGGGCAAATTATTTTTGAAATGAGAACTCTGTAGATTTGCACCTTGAGGTTTCATAAATGCCTCTGACAACTTGACGAGTAGTTTTAGACATTTTCCCAAAGCAGCACTTCAGAGTTCCTGAGACAGGAAATGAGTCCATGACTTTACTATCAACCGTCTGTCCATTTCAGTGCTGAAATCTATTCTTTTCTTCCCTCTTTGAGTCTCATTTGATCCCCAACCATCTTTCATGAATATATGCCAGAAGCATTCTAAGAGCAATCATCACAGAGTAACAATCAAGGTAACAAGCTAAGGCGAATTACTCTCTCTTTAGAGCTCCTCATTAGGACAGCAAAGAAAGATGCATCCCATGTACCTGACACAACAAAAAAAGAACATAATTTCCAGCAGCAGGCAGAGAAGACAGCGCTGAGAGGGAAAGGATGGCTCCTTCGTCTCAGCTTACGGATTTCTACTGCTCTCTTCTGGTCAGGTTCCTAATAACACAGCAGGACCTCAAACTGAAGTTTTCATAGGACTGATTTCAGATTTAATATCCAAATATGGCTGCAAATGGCCATGTACATTATCTTATGCAATATAACACTTTAATATGTACTAATATTACGTTCTTATCAAGTGGTCATTGGCTAACGGCCGGGAACTTGTATGGCTCCAAGTCAATCATTTTCATCTTTAGAGAGCTCTGACAGTTACAAAGTTCTTCCTCAGTGATCCAAAATCTTTCTCCTGGTAATCTGTAGGATGCTGACACTTTCTTAGTTACCTACTGACCACTCTGCAAAGAGACCCCCAAAAGAGGAAACGCATGGAGGCCGCGCAGAGCCAGAAGCAGCTGCCACTGGATCACACACAGGAGAGGGCAGAGAGCAGGGCTCTAGTAATGGCAGCGTCAATGGTAAACAAAGAAGCGGGATGACAGCGAGGTCTCATTAGAAAAATGGAGCACAAGTTCATTTGTTCTGTGAAATGATAAATGACAAGATGTCTTCATTCAGTGCAGAGAAATGCTGTCAGAATATAAACAGGATAAAAGTAACAAAATATGTTCAGCTAGCCTACAGAGTTGTAAGTGAATGTAAGGTGGGACTGCTCCTAAGAAACAAAACATAACATGAAAATTGGATCAGAGCCGGAGAATAAAGACAGAGAGGAGGGAAGAACCAAAGCCTGCACTAAGACAGCAACCTGGAAAGACGGAACGTGACGGAAAATTCCTTCTGTCCTTATCAGTACAGTCTTATGCTGGACATAGACACCAAACAAAGGGGACTATTTTTAGTGGAGGGAGAGACAAGAGTGGTGTAGAATCTGGCTCTTTTCCCTTAGGATCCAGTCCAAGGGACAAGTTGGACCATGAGCCAGCTTAAAGAGGTTTTCCAGGAATATACTTTACTGTCAGACCTTAAAAGGGCAGCTCTTTCAACAGAAAGAAGCACTGTCAAAAATCTTTTATTTCTTACACCACAGGACATAATCTAAGAGGTTTTAAAGTCCCAGTGCTCAGGATTACTGATGACCTTTGACAAGAACTGGGATCAGGCATCACAACGTTCTGACTATGAGATCCATTTGAGATGGTGACCGTCACGTGGAGCTACAAAAGCATTCCCTAGTGACCCGACGACCAAGGCGTCAAGTGGGAAAGGCCTGACAAGGTAACCAGGCCCTCTCCACACCTACGGCAGGGCAAAAACAGACCATCTCACACAGAGATTAACTGACAATCTCTAAAAATGAAACCCCAAACAAAAAAAACTTAGAATACTGGATTCTAGGGAGGGGGACTGAGAGGCTGGGGAACAGTGTAGGAGGAATTATCTTTCTTTTTTTATTTTTTGAGGAAGATTAGCCCTGAGTTAACATCTGCTGCCAATCCTCCTCTTTTTGGTGAGCAAGACTGGCCCTGAGCTAACATCCATGCCCATCTTCCTCCACTTTATACGTGGGATGCCTACCACAGCATGGCTTGTCAAGCAGTGCCATGTCCACACCTGGGATCTGAACCGGCGAACCCCAGGCCGCTGAAGTGGAACATGTGCACCTAACCACTGCACCACCGGGCCAGCCCAGGAATTATCTTTCAAAAACTAAAAATTTAAACTAAAGAAAGCCAGAGAGAGGGCGGTGGGAAGGAGTGGGGATGGGGGGGGGTGCAGAGGTGGCTTGGGACGCTAAGGGAAAAAGAAAGAAACGTAGGAAAACAACTTTCCAACATCTTCCTGAACCATTCCAGATTTTAGCTCAAGAACAAACTAATATTTAGTACTCTACTGGCAAAATCCAAGACTTGAGCACCAACATAACAGGAGGGTGGATGGAAACAGATCAGCAGTGAAGCCTCCGCCTCCGGAGCCAAATTCTCCTAAAGCCTTCACATAAGTAAGTAACAAACAGAAACAATTAAAGTCAAAATAAACAAACTACAAGCACTCTAAGTTTTTCCAATTAGGTAACCTATTCCAAGGTTTGAAAAGCAAAGTCATGCAATTCCTAAGCACTAACCAACGGGTGGGCCGGTGGCGCAGCGGTTAAGTGCGCACGTTCTGCTCCGGCGGCTTGCGGTTTGCTAGTTCAGATCCTGGGTGCGGAGCTTCGAACCACTTGGCAAGCCATGCTGTGGCAGGCATCCCATGTAGAAAGTAGAGGAAGATGGGCACGGATGTTAGCTCAGGGCCAGTCTTGCCCAGCAAAAAGAGGAGGGTTGGTGGCAGGTGTTAGCTTCCTCAAAAAAAAAAAAAGAGCTAACCAAAATCCTTCTTTTCTTTTTTTTTTGAGGAAGATTGGCCCTGAGCTAACATCTGTGCCCATCTTCCTCTATTTTGTATGTGGCATGCCGCCACAGCATGGTTTGATAAGTGGTGCGTAGGTTCGCACCCAGGATCCAAACCGGTGAACCCCGGGCCGCCAAAGTGGAACACGTGAACTTAACCACTACACCACTGGGCCGGCCCCAAGAGCTAACCTAAATCCTTCTTGCTTCAATTTAAACTCTGTTCTTCTTAGTCAATCCGCTTGGAACAGCTGGATGTGACACGGGAGGCCTCCAGACGCCCTTTACACTGCTACTGAAGAGCGATTTTCCTCTCTCAGGGATGCAGAATAAGTAACCTAATGTTTTCTTCCAAGTTATTCTTTCCACCCTTTCAATGACTGGGACAGTTTTCCCAGCAGTTCTAAGTTGTGATTTGATATTTATCAAATGGCATGTGCTTTCAGGGTTTTGTTCCTCAACTACTGTGATGACCTCCCCTCTCCCCCAACCTCTCCACTCAACCTTTCTTTTCCCGTTTTATTTACTTACCAATTCCCTTGCTTTGTATTCGAACAGTTGATTTTTTCCTCACTTCACTGGGGGGGGGTCAATCTGCACTTGCCTTAACTGAATTTGTCTTTTTGACCACTTCTCAAATTTATCGAGGTCACCTTAGAGTACAGTCTCTTCCAAAGTACTGACGATTACCCTCTTCTAGCATTTCCGGCAGCTTCCCAACGCTGGGAGAGTTTTAGAGGCATCTGCTTCGTGTGTAGTAAGGGTAGGGCTTACAGGCACCCAGCCAGAATGTGATATACGAGAGTTTACAGGGTAAACGCTCCATAGGTGGGGGCATGAGCTTGCTGTAGGAAAAATGTATACTTACAGATGAAAGACTCATACATCATCCAGTCACACACGACGGAAAGGAAAAGTAAGAAGAATACGTAATAGTGATGGTTGCCAAAACCTACATCAAAAAGAAGAACAACATATTTAAAACTTTCTTCCAACGATCTGCCAGCTCAAGACCTTATTAACCACTTTCCTGTCAAAAGCCTTCAGCAAAGTGAAAAAGAGAGAACCTGTTGCTTTGCTTTTAAATACCATTAAAGCAAAAGCAAAGAGCTCTGATATGTCGTGGTCAACTGTCCACATTAACCAAACTAACCTTAATTCATTACTTACCTAAAAGACACTTTTTTGAATAGCACAAAGCTTAATAAGCACACACAGCTCTAGGTTGGCCCTTATTGTGTGGGAGGGAGGGAAGCGGGCAGGATTTTGGGCAAATCACACCTGTCTCATCCTTCCTTCCTGTAATGAGTTTATGTAAGTACCACTTCTGGACAGCAAGTCTTGCCCTGATCAGGGGAACAGAGACAACAAATCCGAGGGCCAGCACTAAATAGCTACATTGCAGGAGATTGGACACAGCCAAAGAGGGGAACACTGCAGCCCGAGAAAGGTCTACACCAGCGAGGAAGGGGTGAAGCACCCAGCAACCAAGCCCCACTGCTGTGTGCGCTGCCCTCTGGATGCTGGAGTCGGAGCGTTTCGATGTTAATGACACAAAAGCTCCTCAGGTACCGCCACACTCCCACCTTCTCCTGAGGCCACAAAGCCCAGCAGAGAGAGGAGCACCTCCTAGAGTCAGGAGCCCGAGGTGCATGAATGACATTCGTGTGAATACAGGTACTTTGTTTAACTTCTCTGATCCAGTGCTCCCACTTGTAATAGGGGGGTAATTTCCCTTTTGTCTACTTCATGGGCCTGTGGCCACCAAACAGGGTGATGCACGTGAAAACTCTACGTTAAATGCAGTGTGATGAAAATATTTGGACTCATCGCTATTGTTTTTCCACTGCCATTCAAAGCTGCCTGTAACGATGCCAATCATCTCATCTTTACGGTGGGATGGCATCCACAAAGCTTGGGAGCCCAGCAATTCTCTCTTTGCCTGTTCTCTAAGAAGAGTAGAGAACATCAAAAGGCACCCAGGAAACCTGCCTGCGCTGAGGCAGCCTTCTGCTCATCAAGATTAGGAAAGCACAGCCTCTCCAGTGACCACGGTTCCTCCAAAGTCCCTCCTAACAAATCCCTGCCGTTTACCATGACAGCTCAGAGGGATCAGGAGAAGGAACATGCCCCAGGTGGAAGGCAATTCCCAGACCTCCGCTGCCTCTGGTTCCAGCTCCTACGTGAGCTTGGAAGGAGGCAAGCGGAGAAGGAGGACAACAGAAACAAGCCATGAAACGTGGTCAGAGCACGGTATTTGGAGTAGAAGACTAATACCATTAAAGTGACCTCAAGCAAGTAATCTTACCTTGCATATTTTTTTTAACTCTAAAATGGAGATAATAATAGCAGCCTCATAGGTGTGCTCTGATGATCAAACAGGATACTACATACGAAAGTGTCTGACAATGCTATACAATATATCATACAAACGACATTTATCATCAACATCGACAGTTTGCCAAAAGTGTTAGACCACAGAGATGATTCTCTGACAAGGAAGAGCTACAAAATGGACCCCTTAGATACTCTTCCACTTATCTCATGAGTCTCACACATAATGAAATAAGTGTTACTTCACAGTGGTAACTGAAAAAGTCAGTCTCTCACCTACGCACCGTCCCGTCCACAGGCAGTGTTGATCATATCGAGCCACACAGGAGTTGCACACATGGCAATGGAGTGACCTCAACGGCTTCCTTACCTAAGTGGGCAATTAAGAGATGCCTAAGCAAAAATCAGGGTTTCAAAGTGGTAACAAATCACAAGCAAAATTTTATTCCCAAATCGTAAAGACAACGGCACAAATAATCCTAAATAGATCATCAATTCACACGGAGGTTCTGGAATGCCTTAGGAACACTTCCTTCCATACGTCTATTTTAATTAGGCCATCACTAAAGGGGATTTGAATTCAGAGCCTCCTGACACTGACTAAGGGGAAATGAGAGTACCAGACAGCAGAATGAGCACTGGAATAAGAGAAAGGAAACCCGAGTCACATTTCTGGTCTGCCAATAACTTGGGGAAAGTCACTTCTTCCCTTTAGGCCATGATTCCTCAATTACAAAATGCGAGGTTTCACTCAGTGGCTTCTATGGTCATCACAAGCCTCTGACTCCCAGTTAGTGTTAACACACCCCTCGTGGCCGGAAAAAGCAAACAAAACACACAGATTGAACCACAGGCTACTGCAACAGATTACAAACATCATGCCTCCAATATGTCCAAGGCAGAAAATTGCTCTGGCAGTAATGCAAAATGAGAAGCTGGTGAAAACAAAGGTGTATAAATATACCAGGAAGGTTTGACAAGTGCTTACATGAGCAATGTAACCAAGAATTTGCTTGAACTATGGGAAAAAAATCATAAAGAAAAGACTCACTCACAAGACATGATGTACAAAATGTTCTGAAGTCCAGACAGCCCGTCTCCGCGAGGGTGATGATGTTCTGAAAGACAGGAAGTTTGATCTCGCATTTACGCTTTCCTGGGGAGCGCATGCTGCCCAGTTAGGGACCATGCTCACAGCTGTCTCTCCAACTGAGGCAGCTAGAAAAGCAATTTGGAAGACTTGCCACCAGATCATTCTGCGCTACAAATAATGTGACTTTTCAAGGCTGCACTTTCAACCATAGCCAATAAATGAGAATGCATAAAAGTTACACCCACTCTTGTCTCCATGAATGGCAATCATTTCCCAGTTATAATCTGGAGAAAAATACATACACACACATACACTCATAAGAAAGAAACAAAAACCACCAGTACACATCAGAACTGACAGTTGTAAGCACAAGGGCTCTTTCAGGAACACTGGCGTTAGGTAACAAAGACAACAACTCCCCCCAACTGCTAAATATTCATGAGCAATGGAAGACACGCCACATATCTGACAACCCACATCTGAGGAGGAGAAAGGGCATCTGATCCTCAGTCACCCTCCCTGTGTTAAATCGGGGGCGGGCGGGTTTAAGCTAAACAATCATCTAACAGTTACTATAAAGCAGCAGGAGGTCCGGTCTGCTAGCAGAAATTACATCTGACCAAGTCTTGGTGGGGTATTACTTTAAAAGAAAATAAAAATATTTCTTAAAACTTTCATAAAATAAACGGAAAAGTATGAGTGGAGAACTCTCCTTTGCTGACGTAATCATTCCACGTTTACGCGGCATCTATTAGGCGCCAGGCACTAGAGATGCAGCCATGACAGAAACCAGCGTGGCTAGGACCCTCTGAACGCTGAAGCTCACATACCCTCCCACAAACACCACCAGTCACATCACAAAGAAGGCTCACCGTTTTCCTCTCTTCTTCAGAAGCCTTAGTGAAGCCTGGATCGGTTGCCCAAGTCTTGTAGAAAAAGTAGAGGAAGGCTCCTATACTGAGGATGAAAGCGAAATAGAAAGGGGTGCCTGCTAGATGTCAAAGCCAAGTTAAGGAACGGATCCGACTCCCACTAAGAGTAATTACATACATAATACATACATAATAATTACATACATAATAATTACAGCATAATTTCATGTAAGCAAGTTTCATCACTGGCGCCTAAGACTCTCCCTCCTCTGCGTCCTAGCCTCACCTTCCCTTACGTACTCACATCCCTGGCCCTATCCTACGTTCTAACCCTACCGCACCTTGCTCATAGTTGACCAATAATTAATTCCTCCTCATTAGTTGAAAGTCATATGAAATATTGATAGCAATAGTTGCAATATACGAAGAACAAACATCCCAAAGACTGAAAAACATTTAAGATCCAAATAAATTAATCTCTAATGGTGTAACCGTGGCTCTCCTGTGACCTTCTAAAAAAATTATTTCTGGTCATTTTAACAAAATCATTTAAAGACACAAGCCACTCAGTTCAGAGATTCCAACTAAAAATATTTCCCTAATATTAGATAAATGCTTGCAAAAATTTCCTACTGGAAAGTTTAGTAACTAATCCTTGTAACTGTATTAGGAAGAATCAATTTAGAAACAAACAAAAGAAACGCTTCTCCCTGCAAAGTGATTATAAATCAAACGCTAATTGGGAAAGCAGACATTATGGATAAATGAAGATAAGTGTTTCAAGGATAAACATTACCCACTTTGAAATGCTTTTGAAGTGCTACAAATTCTTTGTATGAAAAGTAAAAATATGCTCCAGAGAAAGAGAAATGAACGTGCAGGAACAAACCAACCACCAGGAGTAAACCCGTTCTCCCCGCCCAGCTCAAGTCATCATTGACATGCTAATTTGCAAGGTGTTGCCAAGATGTCTTCTGCCAAACTTAAGAGTGGAAAAGGTGGCCATGAATTAGATGCTAAACCCTTGCTCTCCAAAGTGTGGTCCATGGACCCACAGCAATGGCTTTCCCTGGGACCCTGTCAGAAAGACCTCACTCCAGACCTGCAGAACCAGACTCTGGAATTTAACAAGATCCCTAGGGGATCCACACGCACATTACAGTTTGAGGAGCGCTGCTCCATCCCACGAAAACCAGCACAACCCCATCTGGTTCAGGTAGACGGCAACAAATCTTGTTGGTTTAGTTACTCAGTTTATCTGCAGATGGGCCTGGCTTTAAGAAACAGACGGGGTCCAGAAAAGCTGTGTGAAACTGAATTTTGATGAATAAAGCTTAGTTAGAATGAATTAGGAAGAACACTATTAAGGAGTACATAGGTCAAGACCTTTTGTTAAAGAACCGCATCATATTTTCCCCCATAAAATCCTGATCCGCACACACGACACATTCTCACACTAATGTCAGGCTGAATCACGTGATGATGCCGCGCACTGCGCTGACTGGACGTTGGGCTCCTGCTCTGAATAACCTTCAAAACCAGTCCCAGGAGGATCGCTGGACTCTCCCTCCAAGGGAAGGGAATTCCACTACGTCCCCTCGCGTAAAAGCAAACATGCCTTGCCTCGTGTGGTTCACTGACCCCAAACGCTCCCCACTTCACCATCTACTTCACAACGACACTTTCAGGAGGTCCAAGTCCTACCCACCTCCCAGACCTCACTTGGATTCCCCCTCCCCTGGCAGGTCTTTCCTGATCCCTACAGAGGACTCCCTCCCTTCTCTGGACCTAAGAAAGCTTACTCTATGGCACTCAGACCTGAGACGATGGCTATTTACAGACACATCAACCTCCCCAGCTGGCTTGTGACCCTTTGGCAGTTGAAAAGTCTCCACAGGGAGCTAGAATTTGCCTTTCTGTAATCTGGACTAACTGGTTTGGGTTCTGCAGAGCCTTGGGCTCTACCCCGTGGATCTGCACTGCAGCTGTCCTTCACGTCCACCCGACAGAAGCTTATTCCTCACCTGTGCAATCAACTTTCACGGAGGACCCGTTCCATCAATGCATTGGCTTCCAAATGATAGACTTCCAAACACTTGAAATTAAAAGGCAGTGCTCCCATCTCCAGGGTAAGCGACAACACTGTTGCTTATTCAACAGTTGCCTGGTCATGGCCCTCTGTTCGTGCTCCCATTTGTCACTCTCTTTTAAAAGAACAGCATTGAAAAGAGAGCAAACACACTTCAGGCGTGTTCTCACAGTGCAGACGACAGTGACGTCCTCTGCTTGGAGACTCAGATCCTCATCCTGCTACTGGAGAGCACACTGGCTTCCTTGACAGCTGCGTCACTACCCAGACCGAGCCTTCAAAGTTCCTGTTCTTTTTCACTTGACCTGAAGCTCCGTCATTCTCACCACAACATGTACGTGTACACGTGGATTCTCTGAAACAGGACTTTGCATGTATTCATCCCTCTTAAATTTAACTGGGTTCGCTAGTCAGAATCACAGATGACACATTCAGAGGCTCACCATTTCTTCCCTGAGTCTTAATCTTACCTCCAAAATCATCAGTAAAGTCCTGTCTCTTTCACTCAATCCCACCTCACGAATGCCAAACACATTACCTGCTGAATATAAACAATGCAGCAAAAGAAACTGATTGAGAAGCTAAACCACAGTTGTCCTTAACGTGAACTTCAACATGCAGCCTTCCACACAGATTCAGGCACAAGAGTAATTAGTAATAACAATACGTATTATTTACAGAATGCCGATTATGCAGTTGAGAACCGTGGTCAGCACCTTAGAGACATTACAGCGTAGTAAGCCTTGCAGCCACCGCATGAGCTTGGTACTTTTACCCCCGATTTGCAGGAAAACTGAGACGGTGAAATTAAATAACTCCCAACGGTCCATAACCAGTAAGAAAAAGAGCCAAAACTCCAACTCCTTCTAACTCCAAAGACCATACTCTTTCCACAGGGCCCCAGAACCTCTTCCCATGACGGACAAGGTGGCTGCGGGGTCCCATGCCACCCAGACACCTGGGAACCAGACCTTGGCACAGAGACAAGACTAGTCTAAATACTCAGGATGGGTCTTTACAGGGCAGCACCTCAGTCCACAGACAGCGCACTTCAAACAGCATTAACATTCGCTGTGGAAAACACTGATCTGACGGCAAAGTGTGCCATCTACTAACCGACAATGTCCTTGCCAGCAGCAGACCCACGGGTGCCTGGGCCAAATGGCTTTATGTGAGTTAACTATCTCACCTGTCAACTCCAGCATCTCAAGATTCTGTCTAGCTACAGAAATCAGTTCTTCTAATATAATGGCATCTTCACAAATATCGAACAGTTTATAGTTAAATTCAACTGAATACTAAGTTCTGTAACTGAGGTTTTCAAACTACAGTGGAGTTACACTTTAGTTAGTATTGATTCTGCAAATTTGAAATAATTCAATATAAAAACGATCTCACCTTTTGTGCAAAATTGGAAATACTGTGAGTTGTTCAAATTTTAAAAATTCACCAAGGAACACCATCTAAAAACTGGACTGGGACAGCCCCAGCAGCCTAGTGGTTAAGTTCGGCATGCACCACTTCAGCAGCCCAGGTCTGGTTCCCAGGCACAGATCTATACCTCTCATCTGTCAGTGGAGGCTGTGGCAGTGGCTCACAGATAAAAAGAGAAGACTGGCAGCAGAAGTTAGCTCAGAGCAAATCTTCCTCAGTAAAAAAATAAAAAATAAAAACCGTTGGGGCCAGCCCAGTCACATAGTGGTTAAGTTTGCACGCTCCACTTTGGTGGTGTGGGGTTTGCTGGTTCAGATCCTGGGCGTGGAGCTAGCACCGCTTGTCAAGCCACACTGTGGCAGCATCCCCCATAAAACAGAGGAAGACTGGCAACAGATGTTAGCTCAGGGCCAAACCTCCTCACAAAAAATAAATAAATAAATAAAATCTGCATTTACTCCACAGCCACGTGGGTTGGTAAACAAAAACAGCAGCCACCCCTTCTCAGCATCATGTCATCACCCTAGAATTCACCAGCCTTCGGACTCTTACAAGGGATTTTGGTTTTTACTGTACTGTTATTTTATGCACTCATGGTCACTTATAAATTAAAATATTTTTATATCACATAATGATATCATCTAAGCCTTCATTAAGTGGTGGTAATAAGACTAGTGCTTAAAAATCTGCTCCCAAATCAGTAATTAGGAGACAAAGGTTAAATGTAGTCAACTCTTTAAAAAAATCAAATGACCTCATTTAGATAAAGGAATCAGAAAAATATGCAAGATAATGCTCAGAATTAAAAAGGATCATTAAAGTAAAAACGTGCTATAATGAAGGTAGATGTATGTACTCTCAGAACTCACATGCCTCTCTCTTTACATTTATTCTTATGAAAAAATATGCTTGAATTGAGTGTGTTCTCTCTCCCATAAACACTATTCTTTCTTTTCAAAAAAGCCATTATCAGAAAGAGAAATAATATAGAAGTTAAAGGAATGTGCTTAAAGGTCCCCTTCTCTCCACCACATTCCTTCTTCTCCTACTCAGTAAGGAAGGCAAGGCTATGATGGCTTCCGAGGGTCCTTGCAAGGGGCGAAGGGAGCCTGGGAAGAGGAGGGAAGATGGAAAATCAGAGACAATGCCTCCCTCCTAATGGGAGCTATAAATAGGATAAACCAAGATGTACCTCCTCTCCCCACTTCCGGGTGCCTGGACTTGACCAACACTAAGAGCAAAACACACCCCTAAGCTGGACTTGGCCTGGGCCCTGCTCCTCAAGTGATAAACCCATGCCTTAGATGAGCTGTTTTTAAAAAAATAAAAACCATGGGCTGCATCCATTAGCAGGCCACGAAGAATTAAGTGGGCTGTGACCAGCATCTTTAAACAAGGAACTAGAATAGGGTAAATAACAAAACACCAGAGTAAAGCACATAGCAGGAGTATTGTTTTATGAAACCTTTTTCACATATGTTTTGGGTGGCAATGTAAATTTCTCTTTACTGTGGATTGAGAACCACTGCCGTGGTTAGTAACACTGCATTGACCATTGCTGAGGAGGACACATTTCCCCAACATCCCCGCCACACAGCCCATCTGGTACCCAGAAGATTTATGAACCATCTATAACTGCTGACCACGTGAAAAGGACTATCCGACCTTGAAGGGAATCTCAAGGCGATACAACAAACTTCCACAAGTCCAAGTAAGACAATAAGTCATCCTGCTGTTTCCTTCCTATGAGCGATAAATACTTGACATGGACTGTTTCCATAGTGAGCTCCGAGATTATCTCTAGAATCAAGAAGATTTTTAACACTAAACATCTTCAACCAGAATCATTAAATGAACCAGAATCATTAAACTCAAACATGAGTTGCATTGCCTGGATCTCTTCTCATATCTAAATTTCTAACAATGGCATTAGTAGATTTTTTTTTTTTCTTTTTTTTAAAGATTTAATTTTTTCCTTTTTTTCCCCAAACCCCCCCGGTACATAGTTGTATATTCTTCGTTGTGGGTCCTTCTAGTTGTGGCATGTGGGATGGTGCCTCAGCGTGGTTTGATGAGTAGCGCCATGTCCGCGCCCAGGATTCAAACCAATGAAACACTGGGCCACCTGCAGCGGAGCACGAGAACTTAACCACTCAGCCACGGGGCCAGCCCCGCATTAGTAGTTTTTAAGGCAAAATGAGATACGATATGCATCTAAATTTAAGCTTGAAGGATATCAGGAAGGAAGAAGATGAACCAAGTCACAAATATCCAAAAAATGGAACTTAGCAGAAAGACTGTTGGAAAGTAAACAAGGCTCTTATATCCAACCAAGAACCTGAAAGAAAAAAGGATAAATGTAAGATATTAGTAAAAAACAAACATGATTCATATTTAGAACTTTAGTTCTAAATTCCCTTAAATAACTACAACAGCGTGCACTTTCCACGTGGTAACAGTTACGTGCCCACTTCACACACAGAAAACTAAAGCACAGATCCTCAAGAAGTGAAGGTTCTAGTTCTTATAACTAACTTCCACATCACTTCATTCCTTTATATAAGTTTACATTTTTGATGAACCATTTTTATTTCTGTTGAGATATATCCTATTTGTACTTCTTTTTCTGGCACATCATATCTCCAAAACTCCAAAATGCAGAGACTCTAATCCTTAGAGATTCACCTGCACATTTAACAAGCTCTCCTGCAGAGGCGGGCCGTCTGTTTCTGAAACACACAGATGCACCTTGCTCTCCCACCAGCTTGAGAAGCAGACACTCTACCTAAAGAGATGCATTAAGGCTACAGGTGGCACTGTCATCAGAACAGTAACCACCTCGCTTGGGTAACAAGCAACTTGGAAGTCCACATATAACTTATTCAAATGCTTAACATTGTACCTTCAAAAGAAAAAAACCTGTCTTTTACATTAAACAATATAGTAAATCTACACATGAATATAGTTTATTTGGATCTATTTTAAAATTTATACCAGGGAAAAACAATGGTTGATGATGGATATGAAAAGGGTTTAAAAAAGCTATCAAGATCATAAGGATAATTAAGCTCAAGTAATATCTGAGAAGAACTAAAGATCCCAAACTTCAGGCACCCAATATGCTGCCAGAAGAGGCCAAAAGAAGCCCACGCCTTCTCCAGGGCACGACCTGGCTGAGACGCTGCAGTGGAAACGGGTCTGACGGAAGGCAGCAGCGAACCACCTATTTCTAAGAGCCTGCTACCCAGACCCGTCTCCTTCTGATGGGCGTCACACAGCGCCTGGGTCAATAAGCAACCGCCCTGGAGCCTAACAACTGTAGAAGTTTGCAGCTGCTTACCCCCATGAAACTGGGACTCTCGAGGAGTGTGGGAGACTCAAAAGCAGTGTGAATGAAACTGCCATATGCATTTGTCTCCCGTCTGAATGTGGCCGTGTGCCAAGCCTAGCAGGAGGAAGCCCTCGACTCAGTCATCAGAAACAATTTCATATCAATTTTTTATAACATGGGTTTCTACTAAATCAAAAAAATCTCAAATGCCCCTACCCTAGGTGGGTAGATATTGCCAGCCTTTGCTTTCTCTCTAGGAAAAAACTCCAAAAAAGTGATGATTATGATTCCTGGTGATTTGGCCTGAAATTTATTTGGAGACTGAGTCAATCCAATTAGTGGAAAATGAATGAATATCTCTAAGTTACAAGTTTTCTGCATAGTGACAACTTCAGGCATTTTGCTATTTTTCAGAAATTTGAGCTTTTACTCTAGTCTTAAATTCTAAATCATTTCCAGCCAACTGTCCTGCTTTGAGTGACCAAGTGGTAAGATTCCTCTAATACTCTGTTTTTTCTTATGACAAAAGCAGTGCATTCCAGAAATTGCTGGCAGGCGAAAGAAGAGCACAGAAACACACATGATCACAGCCTGAAGGAGCAACGCTGCATTTCCTTCGAGATCCTGTTCTCTGGATCATCACCACCACCTTCTTCTTTCATTCAGTGGATGAAAATGTTCACCGGGAGCGACAGCGTCCTGCTCGTCCGGGCCTCGCACTCCAGGACGCAGCGGCACTGTGCCACGAAGAAAGCAGAGCGGGGTGATGCCACTGAGTTCACCGGAACGGCCTTACTAAGGAGGCGGCACTGGGACTGAGGCCTGAGCGCTGCCACCAGACACACAAGGATGCGTATCAGACCCTGCACACGGGGACACAGGCAAGAGCCGAGCCCCGGCGGAGTGAGTGAGGGTAGTGTGTTCCAGAAACAGAAAGAAGGCTGGAGAGCGGTGAGGGAAAGAGAGGAAAACCACGAAGCCGGAGGGGAGAGAATGAATTACATCCACCTCATAAGCAGGGAGCTGGGATTTTATTCTGAGTATAAGGAAAAGCCCATGGAGGGGGCCTTTAAGCAGGCAGAAACGACAGAGACTGATCTGCCTTTTAAGAGACCACCCTGGTACAATTGGGGATGAATTACAGCGGGACAAGTGCTGAAGCCAGGACGCCAGGGAGGAGGCTGGGCCAGGGTCTGGGGTCTAGGGGCCAGGTAAGGAGATGGAGAGAGCATACCACCTGGAGGGAAAGCAGGAAGGGCTAGACGTGGGAAGTGAACAGAAGGGAAGAAGCATGGATGACAGTAATCCAAGGATGACACTCATTACTCACATGAGGAATTGGATGCCATTTTACTGAGAAAGGGAAATGAGAAGAAGAGACTGGGGTGTGACATGATTACTGAGCACTGTGTGTCAGCCACGGTTCTAACCACTGGATATGTATGAACGATGAGGCAGACACTGTCACAATTATAAATTACTTTATAGATGAAGACATTGAGGCACAGACAGGTAAAGCAACTTGTTCAAGGTTACACTGTGACGTGGTAAAGCTTTGACTTGAACAGGCAATCTAACTCTTAGCCTGTGACTACATATAATCATGGATAAATGTTTTCCTAAAAAGAGAACTATACCAAAATTACTATTTCATAACCTCCTATGATTTAATTAGGTTGTTTCATCTAAAAAACACTGATCAAAAATAACTAGCTAAAAATGCATTTAGATTTAGTAAAGGAAAAAGCAAAATTTCTGAAAAATGGGTAAAAATGCTTCAAGATGCAAAACAGTTACAAAAATCTTCCCATTATCCACCATAATTAACAATTCAAAAAGTGAGCTAAATATTTATTTTCCACCAATTGTCAATTCAGTCAAATTACTGGGTTGACCAATTTGCTTTAAGCCAAGTCATACGCCACCAAAGGCCCTCTCCCACCAACACTGAGCACGTTTCCATGTGGTAAGTAACATTCATAGCTCAATAAAAATCTGTGATTCCAGCTAATCAACAGTAAAAATAAGCAATCAAATTGGAAATACAATAACCAGCCTTGCAAAGTCTAATATACACACCTTGGAAACAAAGATGTCAGAAAAAACAATGCTACCAGAAGACATCCTTTCAAAAGCCAAGAGTCTGAATTGAAGTCCAGTATGTATCCAACAGCCCACATGGTCATCACACAGACCAGCAGCAGCAGGAAGAGCTATCGAGAGAGTCAGAGGTTAGAACTGTATGGATTTTACCTCTTAAGTACCTAATAATAATTAGTGTAATACAAGAACTACCTCTAACTATAGAAAAACAATTAATACAAAAGCACAACACAAGAGTTTTTCTTCAAAATTGCTGATACATTTGAAGCTTGAGAAATTAACAAATCTTAGAAACAATCTCTTAAAAGCCTTACATTTTATAAAATGTTGCTTAAACATATTTGTTTTGCTTTCCTGCCCTCCAAGAAACGGTGGTCTTTTAGAAAAGTGCTAACGATAGATAACATTTTAAAAAATAATTTCTTTCAAACAGTACTATATGTCAGAAAGCATAAAAGCAAGACAAAGGGACCACACAAAAATCAATACACCCAAGACTTAATGAGAAAAGCACAAGAATTTCAGCCTGGGCACCAGCTGGTGCCAGGCTCTAATAAAGAAAGTTAGGAGAAACACGTTTGCAGAAATTCAGATGAGTCTGGTTTAGGGCATGTGGTGGAATTTTCGATGCCTATGGACATCTAGGAGAGACCCAGGAGGCAGTCAGAAAACCAGCTCTACCACTCAGGAGAAAACTTAGTATTAGTCCATATATAGGTGGTAAAGCCACGAACGAACAACATCCCAAGGACTGTGTGCAGGGAGAAAGGGGCAGAACCTTGGGTAACACAAACACTTACAGGCAAAAAAGCTAAGTCACCAAAGGTAACTAAGAAAGAGTGACCAGTGTGACCAGAGAGGTAGGATGAGAACCAGGAAAAGTTTTCCAGTGAAGCCTGGGACGAGTTTCAGGAAGGGGGTAGTACTTGGTGTCAAATGTCACATGGAGGCCAAAGATGGAAACAGGTCCTCAGGATGCTACTAATTCAGGCTTTTTCTGGAAAAGTTAACCAAAAGCGTGAAGTGTCTGCACTGAAGCCAGGCCCCACATTTGTGCGGTCTCTTAACTGGAATGCACATGACATTGGAAGTAAAGCAGGGCTTTTGCAACAGCAAAGGGAGAAAATTTTTACTTCCCTAAGCCATACTCTGAGGATGGATAATTTCAAATGATATCAAACTTTTAAAATGCTTCCAATTTTAATTGCATAACATAAACTAAGAAAGTTTAGATTTTTTTAAAAAAAGTAAATTTAGAATCTATAAGCAACATAATCTCAGAACAGAAATAAGAATATGGATCTCAAAATTTTAATCCCAGATACAACACTCTTACAGATGAGTCACACTACTCATTCAACAAACACTCCAGTGCATGCTACATGCTAGGCACTGTTCAGGCACTTGGACAACATCAGCGAATTGAAGGTCTTCTCCCAGGGAGCTTCAATTCTCGCAGGGGAAGACAGACAGACAGACCTACTAAGTGAATTTTATGGTATATAAAAAGCTGGATCACACAGGACCTTGTAAGCCATTGTAAGGACTTTGGCTTTTATTCCGAGAGAAAGGGGGAGACGCTGTCGGTTTTGAGCAGATGACTGACAGGCTCTGACTTACATTTTAAAAGATTCATGTGGCTGCTGTGTTGAAAGCCGACTAGAGGTGAGTCAGGGCAGGGAGAAGTCAGACAACCGCAGCAATCCACATGAAAGACATTGTGGCTGGACCAAAATGCCGTTGGGGGTGTGGTGAGCAGGAGGCGGACTCTGGATATAAACTGAGGGCAGAACTAACCAATACGTTTTTCTGATGGACTAGATACATGGCACGACAAAGAAAAGGCAAAGATGACTGGAAAGCTGGAGCTGCCATCCACTGAGCTGGAGAAGGCTGTGGATAGAATAGTTGGGGAGGGGGCGGAGAAGAGCAGGAGGGCAGATTTGGATCTGTTATGATGGAGATGCCTATAGGACACTGACCGTAAGTCAAGTAGGTAATTGGATATCCAAGTGTGGAAAGGTCTGAATTAGAGATAAATTTGGGAGTTGTCAACATAAAGATGGCATTTAAAGCCATGGAAGTACATGAAATCACCAAGGGAATGAATAGACAGAAAAGAGGTCCAAGGACAAAACCCTGGGGCACTCTGCCAAGAAGGGGCTGGGGAGAAGCAGGGCAGCTGGCAGAGGGGACTGCCAAGTAACTGTTGCCTCCTCCTCTCTCCCTCCACATACCTAAATTTAAAACAGGTGGAGTACCCATGATGACCCTCTGCATGGAAATCTGGCGCCTGTTAATTCAGAATCATTCTGAAAGTACAATTACTAACTATTTTTAGATAAGATGATACTATCCATCATATCTGAAAACACTAAAAATAGTGGAATCAATTCAATAGCCCATTTTAACAATTTGAATTATATTCACTATTACGACTTAGATTTTGTTAGCCATTCATGAGAACAGGCTAAACTTCCTAACTTTTTCTATCGCTCAGTTCACTTTTAAGTATAGAAGAATACCACTCAGAAGACCAAGTTAAAAACTGAGTAAAATGTGGGTTTCATCTCTCAAATTCCAAATGTTTTTTATTTTATGAAGTGACATCATATGCCTGAAGTTTGCAACACTGTCGCCTTGAAAGTCTAACTCCTCCTGATTCTAACAAAAAATTCTGAATGTATTTTCTTATTGAAAAAAAAAATCAGTAAGGAACAAGCTCTTTAAGAAAAGCTTCCATCAAATTCCTTGCAACAAAGTATTTTTCTTTTTGCTTCTCCAAGAATCTAAACCATTTGTGTTTCAATTCATTCACTAAACAAACGAGGAGGTATGCCATGATATTCACAAAGCAACATGTAGTTTTAGAGCCGTGTGGCTGAGGACCAACAATAAATTGCCAATGAAAGTGCGAAATGTCCAACTGTAGGTCGTGGGATGCATGGAAAAGACACAATCAGCAGACGTAATGCAGTACGAAGCCAACCTCTTGGTTTCCCCGATGCCTTAAACGACAAAATAAACAAACAAAAAGCTCCTATAGCCCAAAGAACAGGCCCCATATGAAAATACCTCGCATTTCTGCAGCCACCTCCAAAGTCTGAAATTTTTGTTGGCTCTCATTTTGGCTTCCGTTTTTAGCATGTGGATAATGAGCCGATTTTTGTTTTGTAAAGCCATATCAAGAGGTGTTTCTCCCTTTAAAAAAAAAAAGAAAGAATAAAAAGTTCAATTATATTTCCATTCTATTGTAAGTGTTAAACATTTGATACAAACTCACCAAAATCATAGACTCAACACATTTATTCCGAGGGTAGCCAGCTATTATGGTTCATATCCACCCTGTGGTAACCGAAGACATGTATTGCTTATCTTTCTGTTAATTCCCCCATCTTCTAACTGAAGACATAACAAAGGAGATCAATACCTGGTCATACCTTAACATTTCGGACATCCAGGCTAGAACCAGCTTCCAAAAGTTTATCGACTGCATTCACGTTGCCTGCTGCAATGGCCCAGTGGAGCGGAGTGTTTTGGTGTATTTTATCGACCACGCTGAGAGAAGGATTAAACTTTAAAAGAAATCCAGTTGGTTCTGGCCTGTCTCAAAACAACAAAATACCAAGGGGCATTAACAGAGACGACGATTTGAAGGATAAATGCAAATGATGACTCTTTTAAGCTAATGTATCAGTTAACCAATCATTATGTATTCTGAACAACCAAGAAACTTCTTTGCGTAGACTTTTATTCCTTGTGCTAAGAGGAGAAACCAAAAAAAAAAAAAAGAAAAGTGACAGTCTGTTCTATAGATGATTATTTTAACATCAACATAATGGTGGAATAGTAGTTTTTGTTTTCCAAACTTTTTACTTTCATCTTGTTCTTCTATTGGCTAACATTTTTTTAAAATGTAAGTTTAACTTTGGCCAATATTAAATGATATGTTATTTATCTATTTAAAGACTAAATGTACAACATTATATGTGAGGAGATAAACTAAAAACTAACTTCATTCCTCCTTCTAACCAATTATTAAATAAGTCAGGTGTTAATAACGTCCTAAAATATTTGTGCATCCTAGAATTAGACTGGAAGACAGAATTCAATCAAATACTTTTACTTTACCACCAACACTTTCCCTACCTTCATGACTACTCAAGAGACTCTTTTAACAAAACAATATCCTACTTTACTTATTCTATCAAGATCTTTAAACACTGGATCTGACTTCAGAGTTATCAGTGAAGACGATAAATGTTTAACAAAATTCTACCCCAGCCCCACCACTCCACGAACAAAGAGGAAATGGCATTAGAATTAACTCAGTTCGCTGGAGAAGAGTCATAAGCGAAAGCGGAATCAGAAATTAAGTACAGCCCTGGAGACAACCTGTAAAGGGAAACCTGGAGCACGCGTTTGAACAGAAGACTAGATGGTGGACTATATGGCGTCATTAATCACGTGTTTATAAAATAAATACACGGAAAAACTTAAATATGTAAGTACCTGATGTGAACATATAAACAGCCTCTTTTTATAGATCAGTTACATTAATATTTTCAGACCAGTCAATAACGTCAGAGAACCAAAATTTACTGTTTTCCAGAAACCAGATTTATCAGCTAGATTTCAAATTATGAGGACATTTAAACATGTAGCCATTTTTTAAAATGTAAACTAAGAAATGTAAGTCATGTTAACAAGTACATGCTATGGAATCTCTATCTGTCCTCTAAGGAAATTTTTTCTTATTAGTAGCTTTCAAACTTTCCCCTAAAGCTATCAGAAAACAGAAAATTTACTTCAATGGTGCTTTTATAACTACAAGTACATTAAAAGTTCATATCACAGTCACAGGGTGGAAAATCCCATTTTCTTCTTTAGAATGCAGTGTCATCTCACATAGACTGAGATACTTAAAATTATATCCATGGAAAAGAAACTGTCAGAAACAAGAATCAGAATGAGGCAATTCAATTAAACTCACCCAAGTACTTTGTGAGCCGCTAACATTAGAGGTGTCTGCCCATTTAAATCTGTCATATTCACACTCTGTTCAAAAAGAAGAATATACCAGCACAACTGTGAACACAGTTAAAATTCTCTATCCTCTCTTAACAGAAGTATCTCTTTAATACATTCAACAGAACCATTGTGACCACAAGAAGTGTTCAAAGATCATTTGAATAACAAAATGTTCTGCTTCGCATCCATAGGGTAAAAATTCACTGATTTCTACAAAATATTTTTAAAGGGAAAATCTGAATATATGATTTAAAGCGTTGATGATGTGAATGGAAGAGAGCTAAGGGAAAGAGAAAAACACTGATGATGACCATTAACTAAAATTGTAGAGACCTTAGCAGTCATCTAGCTCAGACCCTAACTGACACATTAATTCATATTGATATCTTACAGTCACTCGGTCTCTACTTAAACTCTTCCATAATGGTAAACTCTTTATCTTTTGAGACAACTCATTGTATTTTTGGACTTATCATATCATCTTTCAAATATTATAACATGAAAAATTCTATTTTCTAGAATATAGAAAAAGAAAGGAAATCATATCTCCACGAGGATATGCTCCTTTTAATAAAATGGGTCCAGGTTTGAGGTGTACACTAAGGTGTACAACCCAAAGAGCGAGCTTCAATTACTAAAGACTCCTATGGCCTTGGGAAGGAGCCCAAAGAACAGCAGAAAGGACCTCCTCCCCATAAATCTTTCCAAAAGGAGACCCAGGAGGTTATAATTATTCTACCTCAGTTGGCTAAGTGTGAGAGAAAGTGCTTATTTAAAGAGAGTACAATCATTCCAACAGCATTTGTGCAAACATGTGTCCACACGTGTTACAGGCGAGTCTGCTGATACATAAACTACTCTGCTATCAGAAAGCACATCCCAGGCAGTGAAACTCCCACTGCCAATAACCCGTAATTTAACCTGTGTCATAAATGGATGCCTCTTAAGGCAAGTCATTTTTCGTGGAATTATTTTAGAGAACAATAAGAAGCATACATTCAAATTGGTTCCCCATTTGGACTCAAATAATGAAAGCAAACGATGGGTTAATTTAGCAATCTGACTACTATTTCTACCTCCAACCAGAAGAAAAATACGGGCTGTGAAGTCACATTTTTAAAAAACCCTGCAAATTACTAGGATCATAAGGAAAACTATTACAGGCTTACAAGTTTCAGAAACATCTATTATATGTTACTGAGCTAAACGACCTGTCTCTTTTGCTCCAAGGAAGTTGGAAAAGCAGTATTCAATAGCTAGACTTACTGAGGCTAACACTTGAATATCTGGATATACTTTAAAAATGAGGACAGACTACGACTAACCCCCTTCCCAATCTCCTCAGATTTACCATACCTGGAGTTGAAGATGGATTTCAAAACATACCTGTCCTTTAGAGATGAGATATGCTATGATGGGCATGTGCTGAAATAATACTGCCAGGTGGATGCAGCTGAATCCCTCTCCATCAATGAGAGTGGGGTCTGCGCCATACTGTAGTAATAATATGACCATAGGTAAATGCCCTTGTCTGTAAACAGAGGATAAAAATTATACTGTATTCTGTAGCATGCAGAAAAAGAAAAACGTCCAGGAGAAACTGATATCCCTAACACATGAGGGATTTTGATTAGATATAAGGAATATTTCCTAACAGTGAAATTTTTAAAACACTAGAAGATTGTCTACACAACTTTTACTGAGATGCTCCAAACTTAGAACTCTCTGGGCAGTCCCTGAGTGCAGGTGATACAGTCAACCTCCCAATCTCGCTGAAACCTTATGGTGCACCCCCAGCATGACTAATGCTAAAACTGAAAACTCTGAAACCACTCAGACTTCACTGCTGCTATTTTAAAAACAAAAAATAATCATGAGTCAGATATGCGAAAGTAGCATATTTATAGACTGCAGGTATGCCGTGAGAAGATTATTCCTAGGAACTACCTATTTTTATACTTGAATATGGTTCATTTTCCATGTAAAGCACTGTTACCTCAGTAGCTCAAAGGGGATGAATTTGCCCTAGATTCTTCAAAACTCTTGGCTACGGAGAAAAGATTCAATTCCTTGCCTTAAATGAACAATCCTTCACTTCAGTTTCAGGTTCCTGTCAACCCCACTAAGCACAGAGAGTAGAGATAAAATAGAAGACGAAAAAGTACTCATTAACCTCAGCTGCAGATGGTTAGTACCCACCGGAGAAAAGAACTGGCTGAGTTTACAGTTCACCGAACTATCACTTTTATCCATGGGGCCAAATATAAACGATATTTATCTGATTATAAAAAAGAAAGTATAACACACATATGTGAGTTTGAGCGTTATAGTGGAGCCCTAAACTGAACACAAAAAACAACTCTGGAAACTCTTCAAACTGTCATTTTTTTTGAATTAAGGGAAAAAAGGAAAAGAAAACCTTTCAAATTATCTACAACTGCAATTTCCAATGTGGTGGCCGCTAGACACACATGGCTATTTAAATTTAAACTGGTTAAAATGAAGTAAAATTAAAAATTCAATTCCTTAGTTGGACCAGCCGCACTTCACAATGCACATTTCACATGTGACTAGTGGCTACCATATTGGACAGCACAGAAGGGAATGTTTCCATAATTGCAGAAAATTCTGTTAGAAAGTGTTGGTCGATAATGTTCAGAAAACGAACTCAAGTCACTTCTGATTGTGAACAGCAATTTCAGTTCTAAAGAAACCTTTACCTGACAGCCCAGTGAAGAGGAGTTGAATTTAAGTCTCCACCCAGCTGATCCACCACGGCGCCTTTTGAAATATAAAACCTGTTAAAAGCAGACATAGACAAGAATAAGACCTAAAACTCGAAATCCATACTGAGAAAGACATTAATTTTTCTTAGGAACAAATGTGTTGGAAAACAGAAATGATAACAATAACCTTCAAATCTACAGAAAGATTCACACCACAGTGTCAAACATATGAAACAATTCTTAGCGTGTAAGTAATTACACCTGCTGTCAGGGGTATTCGGTAACTCAGATACCACACTCGCGACAACCACTGCCCATGTTCTAACCACAGCGTTCTCGAAACGGTTTGTGTTCAACAGGTGTAGATAACACACAAATATTCTATTTAACTTGCAAGAAGAAAGGTCAAATCATGCCACTGTTAACAGTTTAAAATTAGAATTACCATGTGGGAATGAATTCTAAAAGTAAGTAGTAAAAAATTAATTCAAAATCCTTTCAGAAAAGTTAGACATTTCGTGTTTTGCTCTCTATTTTGGGAGCACAGATGTGATGCACCGTATAAAATGAATCTATGAGGTAAAGAGATTTATTTTCTTCTGTGGTTTACAGGAATTAGTCTCATTATTTCCAAGTTGTGCTTCATACATCATATTCTGTTTAAACAATATGCCAGTTTATTTCCACAGAAAAGGAGTTTTGCCTGTGAGTAAAATGTGTTAGGATATTTTAAACTTTAGTATATTTTTATTTTCTTAAACCGAGGATTTTAAATATGTATAATACAAAATATATACACATTCAGATACACACATATATATTATATGCTAAGGTATAAAATAAAGAAACAAACAAAAACAATGGGTAGGCAGTAGTGCTTTATGATGGGGAAATATTCTGTACAATCTAGTACATGCCTACTTAGAAATGTATTCCATAGTTAGTTTTAAAACAAAAAGGCTGAATTATTTCCCTACTCATCTAGTCCTCCTGGCATTATCACAATGTAAAATATTTCAATGTTTCTTTCCAAACTACATGAAACTTTCTCTTCCATCCTGTGAAAGTTTACGTCATGCTTTTCCTTTCCAAAAAATGTTCACTTTCATTTCCTAAACTTTATCTTTATAATTGGCCCCTGTGGCTTTATCTTTAATTTTCCTTTTTGGGCCAATGAGTTTCCAAGGTCATTTTCAACGCTATGACAACCGATGTGTGTGGCACGGTTTCAGGTGTACATTACAATAAAGGATTACAGATGGTTCAACATTCATACTTGCACTTGAAGAAAAAGACAAATGAAGGAGAGGTTTAGAACTATAAATACACACTTAATTAACCACATATATCCCATCTTACTTTACGAGATCCAGCCTGTTGTTAATAGCAGCCCAATGAAGAAGTGACACATTTTCTTTGTCTGGTTGCCTGACATCATATCCCGCTTCTACCAACTCTTTACATCGTTCAAAAATCCCGTATCTTGAATAAGGGGGAAAAAAGAGGCATAATTGATACCATTAAAATAATTTCAAATATCAAAATTTCCTGCTTTACCATGTCTTTATCCAAACTGTCTTTCAACCAACACAGGAATACAATAATTAACAAAGATATAGACAAACAGGACCTATCGTAAAGCCAAACAACAACAGTACACCTGGTTTACCAACTGGTCAGAGCCAACTGGAGTGGAACATGACTTTCTCAAATAAAATTTAACAGTCACATCTGCCCTCCTTCAATAAATTTCAGTTGATTTTCCACTATGTGCCAGGAATACACGGTGTCAGTTCCTAACTTACAGTCCTATCCCCGAAGCAAACTAAGCCCATGCAATGACCTCACGATAACTGAAAGCAAACTTGGAATGGGATAAATTCCACACTAAAATATGGACGAGGTACAGGTACTGCAAGGGAAGGAGTGACGAGCCCTTCCTAAAGGAGATGAAGTATAACATACGAGCTATGTTTTCCAGGCTGAAGGGAGAGCATTTTAGGCAGAGGGAACAGCATGCGTAAAAATCAAGAGATGTGAAATGGCATGGATGTTCAGGGAAACATGAGCAACTTAACACGGCAGGGGCATAAAGCAGAAGAGAGGTACGGCAAGAGATGAGGCAGAAGCCGCAGGCAGACCCACGGGCCTTCCACGCCGTGCTGCAAAGTTTAGACTTTATCTATGGTTCAAGGGAAACCACTGAGGGTTTTAAAGACAAAAATACTCAGACTTTGAGTTCTAAGAAAGATCATATTTAGCGGCAGAACGGAAGCTAATGAGAAGAGAGTGAGGCAGAGACTGACAGACCAGTTTAGAGGCTCCTGCAAGAAACACAGACGAGTCTCAAGAGCGGCAACAGGAATGGACAAGGAAGGACGGACACGAGAGTTCTTTAAGGGAGTGATTTACTGACTGACTATCAGAGTGAAAAACAGGAGAGAAATACCTCTTTTTAATGCTACAATACTTTTTAAAATCATTTATTAGCAACGTTCCTTTTCAATAGAAACTCAAGTCCAACAGACCACTTAGCACTTTCTTTGAAAGTTATTTCTATTTAGAGGGACGTGCAAGTTTCAATAGGCCCTCAAGGGTCAAAATCAAACCAAATGGCAGAGCTGCCTCTGTTTCCCACACTGGTAAATTAAATAATCTCTGCCTCACCAAAATGTGCATGTGCCTGTGTGTCTGTCCGTCTTGATGGCATTTTTAATTTATTTTTTATTTTTTTGGTGAGGAAGATTAGCCCTGAGCTAACATCTGTGCCAGTCTTCCTCTATTTTGTATGTGGGACGCTGTCACAGCATGGCTTGACAAGCAGTGTGCAGGTCTGCACCTGGGATCTGAACCCACAAACCCCAGGCCACCAAAGCAGAGCATGTGAACTTAACCACTATATCACCGGGCCAGCCCCACTTATGGCATTTTTAAAAGTTAGAGATATCTGTTTGACAACCCTAAGTGAAAATATTAAAAAGAACGAATTGTTGATTATGATACATATATGTATATCCTCCATCTTTTAAATGTCAACTTCAACATTTTACTGGAAAAGAAATTGCCTTTATTTGAGAAATATAATAATAATAGACACTAATTAGAATTTTTGGTGGTTTAGGAAACATACACACACATCCTAGCTCTCTTTTGCCCTTCCCAAATACTATCTAAACATATTTCCACAACCACTTGAGTCAGTCTAAGACCTAAAGGAAATGTTAGCAAAGATATAAAAATGTGAGTTTTTACTGAGATTCCCTGCAAATGCAGCCTAATTTCTCACATTTATCATAAGAAAGCTTTACGGGTAGCAGAGAAACATTTAAATGTTTCCATTCTAATTAAAGCAAAATTTACCTTAAGAACACTCTCCTCTTCACATACATATAATAATATAAACAATATCAAATAACATCAGCCAAAGTAGCGGTTCCCAGGACCTCTGGAGTTCAGATAAATTACTAATTAGAATACTCAAATAATTGTCAATTATTTTTTAACTAACCTAATAACACATTAGTCTACATTAAGGCCAAACAGGCTAATTAATCAGTAAACATCTTTGCTTTTGACAGAAATTACATCAAGTTAGTGTGGTACCATTAGTTCCTTTCATTCTGATTAGAAGATGTGATGGGCAGATTTATACTTGCTTACTAAGAAAATGGATTACTAATTAATGTAATCCGATAGGCAATATATTTTAAAATATGTTCAATGGCAAAAAGTGGGGTGGATGTTGATAATCAACCAGATCCATGAGGATGAAAATGTTAGAAATAACTTAATGCAAATACTCACATACGGAGATCTTTAGGAAAAACTTTCAAAACATACTTCCATTTTTAGTGCAAGCAAAACAAACCACCATAAGTTTCAAGTGGTCAGAAAACCTATTTCTACTTCACTGCCTTGTTTCTAATGCACCCAGTACAACAGGTAGATAGAAAGTACTCAATAAGTACATAAACGTTTAGATGATCCATAAATGTGTGAGGTGATATTTTTCCACCCCATCTACATATTTAGGTTGTAGTACATTTTAAAAGACTCAGATTTGTGTTTCAAACTCAGAGTCCAGTTTTAATGTTATTTTAAATCATTCATTCACTCAACATTTATTGGGCACCTAACACAAGACATGAACTGTGCAAAAGCACTGGGGCTACAAAGATGAAAAAGACAGGCTTTTGCAAAGAAGCTGCTCCCAACCTAGTGGGAGAGCCTGGTAACAAACAGCTCAGGTGCACTGCACGCACTTTCTCACAATTCAGCAGAACACGAGCATAAAATAGTGCGTGGGAAGACTTACTGAGTAGCCTTGACAATGTCACAGTTACTAGAGTCCTCTAGAAGAGGAAGAGCTTCTCTCGCCTTGGCAAGATCTTTGTTTTCATGTGCACAGACTCCATGTCGACCGAATCCTGGCAGGTGGGGGCCATGGCTGTGATTCCTGCACTGAAGAGCAAGAGAATTTGACCAGGCATAGTAAGAGAATTAATGTCACATTCAATTACACAATGAAGCATCTGCTACTATCAACAATATCTATATTATTAATTAGAATTTTTTTTGAGTATTAGAGGTGTGTATCCTAGGGAAGATTTTCATCTTAATTCTGTCACTAGAATTAGCTGCTTAATATTAGAAAATTCCAAATACATATTTTGTCATAAAACAAAGGTCATCTGCGAAGGCACAAATGGACTTGTTACTTGCAGTAGGTGGAAGGTCATGGCTACTGACACAGTAGGAAGGTCAGCAGGCCTCTGCTTTGGGGGGTTGTGGCAAACACACACTAAGGATACCCTCTAATGAATCAAGTTGTTAAATATGTATAACTGGAGTCCCAGGAGAGGAGGAAATATTTTTTAATACCTGAATAAACAATAGCCCCAAATCTTCCAAATTTGGTGAAAATTACAGCTCAACAAACCCAAGCAGGATAAACCTCAAAATCTTACACCAAGGCATATCATAACCAAATCACTAAAAAACAAAAAAAAGAGATAATCTTAAAAGCAGCATAAGGAAAAAGAAACATTATTCAAAACAACAAAGACACAAATGAACTCAGACTTCTCATCAGTGAGCACAAGCTGGAAGCCAAAAGAACAACAGTTTTAAGGAGCCGAAAGAAAAAACTGTAAATATGGAAACACCAGCAAAAATGTTCTTGAAAAAAGGGGGTAAAATATAAACTTTTTCAGACAAACAAAAGCTGGGAAAATTGCCAGCAGACTTATACTACAAGAAATGAGAAAAGAAGTTCTTCAGGCTAAAGGAAAATAATAACAGATGGAAATCTGAATCAGTACAAAGGAATAAAGAGGCCAGAACTACATGGGTAAACATAACAGACTTTTCCTCATTTATTAATTTCTTGGTCATAGCAGAGAAAGGGAGCTACACTGTTTAAGAGATGCTATAACAGTATTTGCAGGTAGCCAGTGATAAGTTAAAGTGGATAACGTTATCCCAAGAGCAACTTCTAAATAAATAAGGTAAAGAGGTACGTGTAAGTGATAAGCCAATAGCAGAGATAAAATAAAATACTTAAAAGATACTCAATATTTTTTTAAAAGACAGGAAAAGTAGAAAAAAAAATGAACAGAGAAGAAAAAGGAAAATATCCAAGATGATATATTTACACCTAACCAAACTGATTATTATGCTAAATGCAAATATTCAAAAAATAACATAAAAAACAAATGAAAGACAGAGATTGTTAGATTGGATTTTCAAAAACTACAACTATATGCTGTCCACAAGAAATCCACTTTAAATATAAAAACATACATGGGTTAAAAGTAAAAGGACAGAAAAGCGTATGCTATGCAAAAGCAATAAGCATAAGGAACGTAGTGGCTATGTGAATATAAAAGTAGCCATCAGCACAAGAAATACTTGCAGAGATGAAGAGGAACATTTCATAATATTAAAGAGGCAATTCATCAAGAAGACATACTGATCTTAAATGTGTTTGCGCCCAAAAGGAACTTTAAAATTCATGAAGCAAGAACTGATGGAACTGAGAAAAAAATAGAAAGATTCACATTTATAGTTGGCTATTTCAACTTTCTTTCAGTAACTGATAAAATGAGTAAACAGAAAACCATACTGAATAGGGAAAAGGAGAGGAATCAGAAAAGGATAGGGAAGACTTCAAGAACACTATCCACCAACTTGATCCAACTGACATTTTCATAAAACTCTACCCAACAATAGGAGAATACTCTTTTCATGTGCATATGGAATACTCACCAAGACAGACGACATGTTGAGCCATAAAACAAGTCTCAACAAGTTTAAGTTGACTGAACTCACACAAAGCATGTTCTCTGACCACAATGGAATTAAATTAGAAATCAATAACCAAAGGATACATGGAAAATTCTGAAATATTTGGAAACTAAACAACACATTTCTAAATAACCCACAGGTCACAGAAGAAAACAAAGAAAAGTTAGAAAATACTTTGAACTGAATGAAAATGAAAACATCATGTAACAAAATGTGTAGGACGCAGCCCAAGCAGTGTTGAGAGTCAAGTTTTAGCTTTAAATGCTTATAATAGGAAAAGAGAAGAGTTTAAAACAAATGATCTAAGCTTTCACCCTAAGAATCTAGAGAAAGAAAATTAAACCCACAGTACATAGAATGAAGGAAACAATAAAGACAGAAGAAATCCATGAAATATAAAAAGGAAAACAATGCAGAAAATCACTGAAACCAAAAGCTGGTTATTTGGAAAGAATAAATCAGGGGCTGGCCCCGTGGCCGAATGGTTAAGTTCATGCGCTCTGCTGCAGGCGGCCCAGTGTTTCGTTGGTTCGAGTCCTGGGCGTGGACATGGCACTGCTCATCAAACCACGCTGAGGTGGCGTCCCACATGCCACAGCTAGAAGGACCCACAACGAAGAATATACAACTATGTACTGGGGGGCTTTGGGGAGAAAAAGGAAAAAAATAAAATCTTTAAAAAAA